>NC_044976.1:121606134-121969622 GCF_008728515.1 Papio anubis
AATCCCAGCACTTTGGGAGGCCGAGACGGGCGGATCACGAGGTCAGGAGATTGAGACCATCCTGGCTAACACGGCGAAACCCCGTCTCTACTAAAAAATACAAAAAACTAGCCGGGCGAGGTAGCGGGCGCCTGTAGTCCCAGCTACTCTGGAGGCTGAGGCAGGAGAATGGCGTGAACCCGGGAGGCGGAGCTTGCAGTGAGCTGAGATCCGGCCACTGCACTCCAGCCTGGGTGACAGAGCGAGACTCCGTCTCCAAAAAAAAAAAAAAGAGAGAGCGATACAGTTTTATTTGGAAACCTCGATGTGTCCGATTTCAGTGTGCCATCCAAAGACCTACAAACCTCCAGAGAGAGCAGTTAGTTGCTAATAAGGGCTCCCATAATTTCCGTCAAGCAGTAGTTTCACAGGTGGGCATCCATCTTGCTCCCTTCCTGGAAATCAAACTACATAATTTATTATTTTGTGTTATGTTCCTTAAAATAATATTGTACCTTTCTTCATTTCAGGGGAATGAAATGGTGTTTTATCAATTCCTTAAACTAGAAAGGTCGTAGTGTGTTGCAGATATTTCCAGAGTATTTCTGGGGATTGAAAGTGATAGAACTATGTATAAGGGCTTGAAACATTCCCAACTATTTTATTGCTTGTGTTAGATGAGATAGAAAGGAAGTGACCTACCAGTCAACTTGAGATGTATATTATATACATTCAAATATAAGAAGTCTTCTAAAAAAATGTATTGGCAGCTTTCCTTATGTTTGAGTTATAGCTACCTGAAAACTTTTGTTCCTATGCATAAAGATGTCTTTGGTGGACTTGGGAAAGAGGTTGCTAGAGGCAGCAAGAAAAGGCCAAGATGATGAAGTGAGAACATTGATGGCAAACGGCGCCCCATTCACCACAGACTGGGTAAGCTTAGAGGAAAGGTCTCTTAATTATTTCCAATGTATGCTTTACCAACCTTTTTCTTTTTTTTTTTTTTTTTTTTTTTTTTTTTTTTGAGACGGAGTCTCGCGCTGTGTCACCCAGGCTGGAGTGCAGTGGCGCAATCTCGGCTCACTGCAAGCTCCGCCTCCCAGGTTCACGCCATTCTCCTGCCTCAGCCTCCGAGTAGCTGGGACTACAGGCGCCCGCCACCACGCCCGGCTAGTTTTTTGTATTTTTAGTAGAGACGGGGTTTCACCATGTTAGCCAGGATGGTCTCGATCTCCTGACCTCGTGATCCACCCGCCTCGGCCTCCCAAAGTGCTGGGATTACAGGCTTGAGCCACCGCGCCCGGCCCCAACCTTTTTCTTAAAGGCTAACAGACTTTATTGGTTTTTCTTCACTCCCTTTCTACCTCATATCCCTTACAAGAGTTTTATTTTCTTTGTCTTATCTGAATATGTGGTTTTCTTTTTCTTTTAGTTTTCCAAATTGAGAGTCTCCTGTGGATATATAGGTGATAATTGTAAGGTATTATATACTTGTGATTTTCTATAATTTTTTTTTTTTTTTTTTTTTTTTTTGAGACCAGAGTCTTGCTCTATGCAAAGCCCAGACTGAGTGCAGTGGCGGATCTCAGCTCACTGCAAAACCTCCTCTTTCGGGTTCATGTTCTCCTGCCTCAGCCTCGAAGTGGCTGGGACTACAGGCACCAGCCGCCGCCCGGCTAGTTTTGTATTTTTAGTAGAGGCGGGGTTTCACCCGTATTAGCCAGGATAGGTGCCGATCTCCTGACCTCGCCCAGTCCATCCGTCTGGCCTCCCCAAAGTGCTGGGATTACAGGCTTGAGCCACCGCGCCCGGCCTGATTTTCTATAATTTTTTAAGAGTATTTTCTAAAGGTTTAACTGTCTCTGGAGTGTACTTGCATTATAGACTTCTATAATTAGGTAGAAATTAAAATCAATATAATAAGAATGAATTTCTAGACTAATAAACTCCTTGTTTCCTTTTCTGTAATATGCCCTGGTTGATAAGAAATTGTCTAGGCTGAGCGTGGTGGCTCACACCTGTAATCCCAGCACTTTGGGAGTCCAAGGCAGGCAGATCACCTGAGGTCAGGAGTTCGAGACCAGCCTGCTAACATGGTGAAACCCCATTTCTACTAAAAATACAAAAAATTAGCCAGGCATGGTGGTGCATGCCTGTAATCCCAGCTACTTGGGAGGCTGAGGCAGGAGAAACGCATGAACTCGGGAGGTAGAGGTTGCAGTGAGCCGAGATTGCGCCATTGCACTCCAGCTTGGAAACTCCATCTCCAAAAAAAAAAAAAAAAAAAAAGTCATCTAGCTGTTCTGTTTGCTTTACCACTGTTAAAAAACATTAAAGGCTGGGCGCCGTGGCTCATGCCTGTAATCCCAGCACTTTGGGAGGCCGAGGCGGGCGGATCACGAGGTCAGGAGATCCAGACCATCCTGGCTAACAGGGTGAAACCCCGTCTCTACTAAAAATACAAAAAAATTAGCCATGCATCATGGCAGGCGCCTGTAGTCCCAGCTATTCGGGAGGGTGAGGCAGGAGAACGGCTTGAACCTGGGAGGCGGAGGTGCAGTGAGCCGAGATCGCGCCACTGCACTCCAGCCTGGGAGACAGCAAGACTCCCTCTCAAAAAAAAACAAAAACAAACAAACAAACAAACAAAACATAAAGAGGAAGGTGTAATTTAGCCTCAACCATCTTGGAGACCAAAGAGCTTTAGAAGAAACAGGTCCGGGTTATAATGTGGGCTTTCTTAGCAGTCACAGATTTTGTATGCATTGCCTAATTTTAACAATTCCAATGAATGAATGACCTCTATTCTGGAGTGATTGAGAGGCCAACAGATTCTTAGCACTTCACAAAAAGAAAGAAAAGGAAACCCATGATATTAGCATTTCTATAAATAGACCTGGAGAGAACAATGTGAATTAAATTCAGTCAGGCAGAGAGGCTGAAAATATGAAAAAGCAAAGAATAAACTAAACAGGCTTAAAATAAAGAGCATAACAAAAAGAAGGGAATAGATCTCTGGCCAACGTGGATGATGATGGATAACTCTTACAAGATTTACACTGGGATGACAGACTTACTTATTGCTGTTGATACATCACTGCTAAATTTTTATTGCCTCTTCATCTCATCATCATTCGTTTTGCCCTGCTTTACTGTGGCAAAAAACTTTTCTTCCAATCAGTCAAATTTGTACCTCAGATTCCACATGTAACTTTCTAGTGTCTACCCTTTTTCTTTTTTAAAATTTACTTTATTTATTTATTATGGGATAGGTCTCTCTATGTTGCCCAGGCTGGTCTTGATCTCTTGGGCTCAAGCAGTCCTCCTGTCTTGACCTCCCAAAGTGCTGGGATTGCAGGCATGAGCCACCACACCCACCCTGATCTTTTTTTTTTTTTTTTTTTTTTTTTTTGAGACGGAGTCTCGCTCTGTCGCCCAGGCTGGAGTGCAGTGGCCGGATCTCAGCTCACTGCAAGCTCTGCCTCCTGGGTTCACGCCATTCTCCCGCCTCAGCCTCCCCAGTGGGCTGGGATTACAGGCTTGAGCCACCGCGCCCGGCCTTTTTTGTATTTTTTAGTAGAGACGGGGTTTCACCGTGTTAGCCAGCATGGTCTCGATCTCCTGACCTCGTGATCCGCCCGTCTCGGCCTCCCAAAGTGCTGGGATTACAGGCTTGAGCCACCGCGCCCGGCCTTTTTTTTTTTTTTTAACTTTCTAAATGCTGTGTAAAGTCACGTCCTTTAGGGAACCTTACTTGATAAATCCACCTGACATAAAGCCATTATGCTTAGCACTTAATCAACTGGTGGTCTATTTATTTGTCCATTAGCATGTTAATTTTTTTTTTTTTTTTTTTTTGAGACGGAGTTTCCCTCTGTCGCCCAGGCTGGAGTGCAGTGGCACAATCTCAGCTCACTGCAACCTCCGCCTCCCAGGTTCAAAGCAATTCTCCCTGTCTCAGCCTCCTGAGTAGCTGGGATTACAGGTGCCCACCACCACGCCTGGCTAACTTTTTTTGTATTTTTTAGTAGAGACGGGGTTTCACCATGTTGGCCAGGCGGGTCTTGAACTCCTGACCTCAGGTGATCGGCCCACCTTGGCCTCCCAAAGTGCTGGGATTACAGGTGTGAGCCAGTGCACCCGGCCCCTGGCCTTTAATTTGTAAATTTAACATTTTTTCAGTTTTATCTGCCCAACCAGATTCTCTCTTGAAGGACAAGCACCATACCTTGTTCATTTGTATCCCTCCAGTAATGATCTAGGACTCTGCACACAGTGGTTATTCAATGAGTATTATTTTTCCACAGCTTGGAACATCACCCCTCCACCTTGCAGCTCAGTATGGTCATTATTCCACAGCAGAAGTACTCCTTCGAGCAGGTGTTAGCAGGGATGCCCGGACTAAAGTAGACAGGACCCCCTTGCACATGGCTGCTGCGGATGGACATGCACACATCGTGGAACTGCTTGTTCGGGTAAAGCAAGAATAGTGGCAAGGTTATGTTGTAAAAAACACATCCACTTTCCTGTTTTCTTAAATGGGTACTAGGAAATGACTTGGGAAGGATTAAGTTTAGGACAGTTTATAGCATTAAGTTGCATCTGCAAGAGACTTCATGGCAGGCCAGGTGCCTGTAATCCCAGCACTTTGGGAGGCCGAGACGGGTGGATCACAAGGTCGGGAGTTCGAGACTGGCCAGACCAACATGGTGAAACCCCATTGCTACTAAAAAAAACCAAAAAAATTTAGCAGGACATGGTGGCGCGTGACTGTAATCCCAGCTACTCAGGAAGCTGAGGCAAGAGAATCACTTGAACCCAGGAGGTGGAGGTGTGGTGAGCCAAGATTGCGCCACTACACTCCAGTCTGGATGACAGGCAAGAATCTGTCTCAAAAAAAAAAAAAAAAAAAGAGCCTTCATGTCTATGAGGAGTCTGTTTTCTTATTTATTTATTTATTTTGTTTTGTTTTGTTTTTGAGATAGAGTCTTGCTCTTGTTGCTTAGGCTGGAGTGCAGTGGCACGATCTCTGCTCACCACAACCTCTGCCTCCCGGGTTGAAGTGATTCTCCTGCCTCAGCCTCCCAAGTAGCTGGGATTACAGGCGCCCGCCACTATGCCCAGCCAATTTTTCTATTTTTAGTAGAGACAAGGTTTCACCGTGTTGCCCAGGCTGGTCTCAAACTCCTGACCTCCTGACGTGAGCCACCATGCCTATTTTCTAATTTATTAAAACAATTTTTTTTTTTTTTTGAGATGAACTCTTGGCCAGGTGCGGTGGCTCACTATTGTAATCCCAGCACTTTAGGAGGCCAAGGCAGGCGGATCACCTGAGGTCAGGAGTTCAAGACCAGCCTGGCCAACATGGTGAAACCCCATCTCTACTAAAAATACAAAAATTAGCCAGGCGTGGTGGCAGGCGCCTGTAATCCCAGCTACTCAGGAGACTGAGGCAAGAGAATTGCTTGAACCCAGGAGGCGGAGGTTGCAGTGAGCCAAGATCACGCCATCGCACTCCAGCCTGGGGGACAAGAGCGAGACTTCGTCTCAAAAAAAAACAAAAAAAAAGAGATGAAGTCTCACACTATCGCCCAGGCTGGAGTGCAGTGGTGCAACTTGGCTTATTGTAACCTCCGCCTCCTGGGTTCAAGCGATTCTCCTACCTCAGCCTCCAAAGTAGCTGGGATTACAGGTGCCTGCCACCATGCTCAGATTTTTTTTTTTGTATTTTTAGTAGAGACAGGGTTTCACTATGTTGGCCAGGCTGGTCTCAAACTCCTGACCTTGTGATCTGCCTGCCTCAGACTCCCAAAGTGCGGGAATTATAGGTGTGAGCCACCGTGTCTGGCCCTAAAACAATTTTTTAAATTTGATACAGGGTTTCACTCTTTTGCCCTGGCTGGAGAGCAGTGGCATGATCATAGCTCACTGTAGCTTTCAACACCTGGGTTCAAGCAATCCTACTGCCTCAGTCTTCAAAGTAGCTAGGAGGACTACAGGCATCCAGCACCACGCCCAGCTAATTTATTTTTGTTTTTATTTTTTGTAGAGAATAGGATCTCGTATTGCCCAGCCCAGGCTGGCTTTGAACTCCTGGCCTCAAACAATTCTCCTGCCTCAGCCTCCCAACACTGGGATTACAGGTGTGGGGTTACTGTGCTTAGCCAGTTTTTAAAATTTTTTTCTTTCTTTTTTTTTTTCTTTTTTTTTGAGATGGAGTCTCGCTCTGTTGCCAGGCTGGAGCGCAGTGGCGCAATACCAGCTCACTGCAGCCTCTGCCTCCCAGGTGCAAGTGATTCTCCTGCCTCAGCCTCCCGAGTAGCTGGGACTACAGGCGTGCTCCACCGTGCCCAGCTAATTTTTGTATTTTTAGTAGAGATGGGGTTTCACCATGTTAGCCAGGATGGTCTCCATCCTTTGACCTTGTGATCTGCCCGCCTCGCCCTCCCAAAGTGCTGGGATTATAGGCATGAGCCACTGCACCCGACCATTTTTTAAAAATCATATTTAAAAAAAAAAATTACAGATGAGGTCTCACTACGTTGACCAGGCTGGTCTCAGACTCCTGGCCTCAAGTGATCCTTCCATCCTCAGCCTTCCAAAGTGCTGAGATTATAGGCATGAGCCATTGCTCCCAGCCTAGTTTTCCAATTTATTATTATTATTATTATTGGTGGTTTTTTTTTTTTTTTTTTTTGGAGACAGGGGCCTCACTCTGTCACCCAGGCTGGAATGCGGTGGTATGATCTCAGCTCACTGCAGCCTCCACCGCCCAGGCTCAAGAGATCCACCCACCTCACCCTCCCCTTTAGCTGGGACTACAGGCACGTACTACCACTCCCGGCTAATGTTTTGATTTTTTTATAGAGGCATGTTTTTTCACCATATTCCCCAAGCTCATCTTGAACTCCTGAGTTCCAGCTTTTCTAATTTTTTAAAGGCTAAACAGACTTACTGATTTTTCTTCTTTCCCTTTCTGAAGGTATTCTCTGCACTTATGCCTATTTATTCAGGCACTTGGCTCTCTATTAATAAATGCAACAAAAATCTGTTCCTTCCCTCTTTGTCTTCCATCTGTTTAATTTCCCAATGATGTCCTTAGAGGACCCACTCGTTGAAAGCATTATGTCTGTCAGCATTTAGGAGAATTTGAGAAATGTTTTTCCCTTTGATATTCCTTAAATGTGATCTAGATTTGAGTACATAATATCTATGGAAATCCTCTGTATTTGATGATGGGATGTTGCACCTGTGCTCCTATAACCACTGTTTGTTGAAAAAAATGCTTTTCTGTGACAGAATGGTGCAGATGTGAATGCCAAGGACATGCTGAAGATGACAGCTTTGCATTGGGCCACAGAGCGCCACCATCGAGATGTTGTAGAGTTACTTATCAAATATGGAGCTGATGTCCATGCTTTCAGCAAATTTGATAAATCTGCCTTTGACATAGCTCTGGAGAAAAACAATGCTGAGATTTTGGTCATCCTCCAGGTGTGGTTCTTTTTATACTCTCCAGAGTATACGTCAATTGAAGTTAAGGATTTTTTTGTGGGAGTTGAATCAAAACTGAATTTTCCCTATCTTATTAAAATAGCATTTCTAATATGTCTCAATCTTGTGACTCAGTGTCACTATATATATAGCATATACATAACATAAATATATATTATATATGTTAATGGAATACTGCGCCCAGCTGTGTCCCATTAATTTCTGTTTCCCACCCCCCACTCCGAGATGGAGTCTCACTTTGTCACCCAGGTTGGCGTGCAATGACACGATCTTGGCTCACTGCTCGGATTCAAGTGATTCTTCCTCCTCAGCCTCCCGGGTAGCTGGGATTACAGGCACCTGCCATCATGCCCAGCTAGTTTTTGTATTTTTGTAGAGATGGGTTTCACCATGTTGGCCAGGCTGGTCTTGAACTCCTGACCTCAGGTGATCCGCCTGCCTCGGCCTCCCAAAGTGCTGGGATTACAGGCATGAGCAACTGCGCCCGGCCTGCCCATTAATTTCTTAAGCCAGCACTGTATATCAGGGAACAATAGGACAGGGGATATAAAAATTAACAGGACATGGGCCAGGTGTGGTTGCTCATGCCTGTAATCCCAGCACTTTGGGAGGCTGAGGCAGATGGATCACCTGAGGTCAGGAGTTCGAGACCAGCCTGGCCAATATGGCGAAACCCCGTTTCTACTAAAAATGCAAAACAAATTAGCCGGGCATGGTGGTGTGTGCCTGTAATCCCAGCTACTTGGGAGGCTGAAGCAGAAGAATCGCTTGAACCTGGGAGGCAGAGGTTGCAGTGAGCCAAGATCACGCCACTGCATTTGAACTTGGGCAACAAGCAGGATTCCATCTCAAAAAAAAAATTAATATGACATGAAGTGTTCAAAGCATGATAAAAGACAGGAAATAAAATATTATAATATTGCATGATAAATAGATATCTAGTAAGTGCTATGGGAGCACAAAGGAGGGAATAGTAGGTTGTGAACGGAATATTGAAGTAGGCAGAGAAGTGAGAAAACTATATTCTAGGCTAGAATAAGAGCAAATCAAAGACACAGAGGTGTGAAAGAACATGGAATGTTCAAGAAAAAGTAGTTGAGTGATGAGAGAATGGGCAAAGGAAGCAGAGTTTGGGAGTGGCAGATGCTAAGCTTGAAAGTTAGGCTGGATTCTGAATGTAGGGATGCTTTACAGCATGTGAAGGAGTTTGAACTGTTATGTGAGCGATGGATTTGGATAGAAGTTTTTAAATAGAGGACTGATATGATTAAATTTGTTTTAAAAAGATGATGTGACACACAGATGAGAGAGAGACACTTAATGCTAAATAACTATATGATGACTTTCATTAGGCCAGGCAAAGGCCAATGAGAAATTGAACCAAGGAAGTGCTACTATTTCACCATGTAGCAGTACTACTCTTCCCTCCTGTGTGCTCCCATAGCACTTACTAGATGTCTGTTTATCATGTAATATTATAATATTTTATTTCGTATCTTTAATTTTATCATGCTGTGAGCACTTCATGTCCTAGTGGAGGATAAAGGAAAACAGCAAATTCAAGAAGGAATTTAGGCCAGGCACGGTAGCTCACACCTGAAATCCTAGCACTTTGGGAGGCCAAGGCGGGTGAATCACCTGAGGTCAGGAGTTCAAGCTCAGTCTGGCCAACATGGTGAAACCTCATCTTTACTAAAAATACAAAAATTAGCTGGTTTGGTGGTAGGTGCCTGTAATCCCAGCTACTTGGGAGACGGAGGCAGGAGGTTGAACTTGGGAGGTGGAGGTTGTAGTGAGCTGAGATCGTGCCACTGTACTCAAGCCTGGGAGACAGAGTGAGACTCTCAAAAAAAACCAAGAAGGAATTTGACAATATCCAAAGAATGGATAACCTGTTTCAATTGAAGCTCTTAGTCAAGGGGATAATTATATATGAAAAATAGTCATTTCTGGCTGGGCATGGTGGCTCATACCTATAATCCTAACACTTTGGGAGGCTGAGGAGGGTGGATTGCCTGAGCTCAGGAGTTCAAGGCCAGCCTGGGCAACTCGATGAAACCCTGTCTCTACTAAAATACAAAAGAAATTAGCCAGGCATGGCAATGTGCGCCTGTAGTCCCAGCTACTTGGGAGGCTGGGGCAGGAACCGTGGAGGTGGAGGTTGCAGTGAGCCGAGATCGCACCA
The DNA here is from genome assembly GCF_008728515.1 of Papio anubis. NCBI lineage: Eukaryota > Metazoa > Chordata > Mammalia > Primates > Cercopithecidae > Papio > Papio anubis. Next base: position 121,615,814 of record NC_044976.1, read on the forward strand.
CTGCACTCCAGCCTGGGCGACAGAGCAGGACTCCGTCTCAAAAAAAAAAAAAGGAAGAGAGAGAGAGAGAGAAAGCAAGCAAGCAAGCCATTTCTGCTGCATTTTCAGTATTTTTTTTTTCTAACTGACAGGTGGTCTATAGACTGGTTAGCCCCTTCAACTTTCAATTCTTTGTTTAGAGCCCTTTCATAACTGGACTTTTTAAAGTAGTGATTATGCTTGCAGAAAATTGGTTCTGAAAGTAATAAAATAAAGATAAGCTACTTTTCACCATAATTGAACAGATATCCCTGGAAGCAAAAGTACAGCATATGGAGCAAGACTTTAAAATCTGGCACTTATTTGCTTGTTATATATTCTCTTAGGAATTTCTTCAATGGCAGAATGGAACAAGTAGTTGGATAAAACTCTAGAGAATATTGTTCTCTGTAGATACTCTGCAGGGATCTCTTGCTAGCACACTGACTTGTAGATAATTAATCACAAAATATTAGTGCTGGAAATTACTTTTTATTTTTTATTTTTATTTTTATTTTTTTATTTTTGAGATGGAGTCTCACTCTGTTGCCCAGGCTGGAGTACAGTGACGCGAGTTTTAGCCAGGATGATCTTGATCTCCCGACCTTGTGATCCACCCGCTTCGGCCTCCCAAAGTGCTGGGATTACAGGCGTGAGCCACCACGCCCGGCTGGAAATTACTTTTTAGACTATTCAGATCAACTCCCTCATTTTTCTTTTTTCTTTTTTTGAGACGGAGTCTCACTCTGTCACCCAGGCTGGAGTATAATGACGCTATTTTGGCTCACTGCAATCTCTGCCTCCTGGGTTCAAGCAATTCTCCTGCCTTAGGCTCCCGAGTAGCTGGGATTACAAGCACCCACCACCACGCCCAGCTGATACTTTTGTAGTAGAGACAGGGGTTTCACCATGTTGGCCAGGCTGGTCTCAAACTCCTGACCTCAAGTGATCCACCTGCCTCAGCCTTGCAAAGTGGTGGGATTACAGGCATGAGCCACTGCACCTGGCCTGACTCCCTCATTTTTCAAATGAAAAAAAACAAGATTCATAGAGGTTAAATGAATTGTCTAGAAGTTTTAGCAAATAATACACCTTTGCTTTCCTGAAGTAGAAACAAGCTTTGGAAAGCAACCTAACAACTCTGTTGGCCTGGTCTGAAAAAAGGTAGTCTTTTTTTTTTTTTTTTTTTTTTTTTTGGGGATGGAGTCCTGAAGCTCTGTGCCAGGCTGGAGTGCTGTGGCGGTCTCAGCTCACTGCAGCTCGCCTCGGGTTCCGCCATTCTCCTGCCCCTCAGCCTCCCGGGTAGCTGGGACTACAGGCGCCCGCCACAGCGCCCGGCTAGTTTTTATTTTTTAGTAGGGGCAGGGGTTTCACCGTGTTAGCCAGGATGGTCTTGATCTCCTGACCTCGTGATCCGCCCGTCTCGGCCTCCCAAAGTGCTGGGATTACAGGCTTGAGCCACCGCGCCCGGCCGTAAAAAAAGGTAGTCTTAATGAGAACTCTGATCTCCGGTGGGACATTGTATATGGGAACTAGTTATGATTGATAGAGCATTGGGGTGGGAGTGGAATATGCTGTTCAGTAACTGTGTAACTAAAGCTAATAAGTGTTCTTGGGCTGGGCATGGTGGCTCATGCCTGTAATCCTACCACTTTAGGAGGCCAAGGCGGGCGATTTGCCTGAGCCCAGGAGTTCTAGACCAGCTTGGGCAACGTGGCAAAACCCCGTATCTACTAAAAATACAAAAAATTAGCTGGGCGTAGTGGCACATGCCTGTAATCTCAGCTGCTTGGGAGGCTGAGGCATGAGAATTGCCTGAACCCTGGAAGCGGAGGTTGCAGTGAGCCGAGATCATGCCACTGCACTCCAGCCTGGGCAACAGAGCGAGACTGTCTCAAAAAAAAAAAAAAAAAGAAAGAAAGAAAGAAAAGAAAAGCTAATAAGTGTTCTGACTGAAATATCCTGCCTTGTTTGGTAGGAAGCAATGCAGAATCAGGTGAATGTTAATCCAGAGAGAGCCAACCCTGTGACTGACCCTGTGACTATGGCTGCTCCATTCATCTTCACATCGGGAGAGGTTGTTAACCTCACAAGCCTTGTTTCTTCAGCCAACACCAAAACAACCTCAGGTAATGTTCTGATAACATGAAATTTATTTTAGACTCAAAAATGAACAGAACCCTAGATTTTCCACGAGATGAATGGATACCCTTTCTAATACTCCATAATTAAAATATTGCCAAAGCAGAAGATTTGTAATAGATTTTAAAGCTAAGGTACTTATTCTTTCTGGGGAAGGGAAAATCATACATAGGGGTTACAAAGAAATACTTATTATGTTAAAAGTAGAATATTCTGGCTTGGGCACAGTGGCTCATATCTGTAATCCCAATGCTTTGGGAGGCCAAGGTGGGAAGATTGCTTGAGGCTACCCTGGTCTAGGCAACATAGAGAGACCCCATCCTCTACTAAAAATAAATTAGGTGGGCATGATGATGCATACCTGTAGTCCCAGCTACTCAGGAGGCTGACATGGGAGGATCTCGTGAGCTCAGAAGTTGGACTTACTGTGAGTTATGATTGTGCCACTGCACTCCGGCCTGGGTGACACAGCAAGACCCTGTCTCTAGAAAAAAGGAAAATATTCTACAGATTAATCTATTGAAGGGTTATGCCTAGACCAAAAATGAAAATATGAAGGTGCCTCGACATGATATTGATAAGGGAAATAAACATTAATAGTTTAAAGCAGTAACAAAGCAGAATAAACATAAGTGGCTTTTGGAGTACTGATATAAAAGAGGTAAATGTGATTATCTGAATAAAGTATAAGAGTCTGGATTTGTTCTTGAGTGCATATATAAAAAGAAAATAGCAGAGAAAACTACTTGGTGTTGATCTTTTGAAACCTGTATGTTTTTAACTCGGCGTGCTGCCTCTTGCCTGTAGTCCCAGCACTTTGGGAGGCCAAGGCGGGTGGATCACCTGAGGTCAGAAGTTTAAGACCATCCTGGTCAACATGATGGAAGCCCATCTCTACTAAATATACAAAAATTAGCTGGATGTGGTGGCGGGTGCCTGTAATCCCAGCTACTTGGGAGGCTGAGGCAGGAGAATCGCTTGAACCTGGGGAGGAGGAGGTTGCGGTGAGCCAAGATGGTGCCATTGCGCTCCAGCCTGGGCAACGAGAGTGAAACTTCATCTCAAAAAAAAAAAAAAGAAACCTGTATGTTTTCAACAAAACCATCTATCTAAATAAGAATGAATGAGTTTATTTTCAGCATCTCCTTTTTTTTTTTCTCCAAGTTGGAGTCTAGCTCTGTTTCCCAGGCTGGAGTGCAGTGGCATAATCTTGGCTCACTTCAACCTCTGCCTCTCGGGTTCAAGTGATTCTCCTGCCTCAGCCTCCTAGGTAGCTGGTCCTACAGGCGCGTGCCACCACGCCCGGCTAATTTTTGTATTTTTACTAGAGACGGGGTTTCACCGTGTTAGCCAGGATAGTCTCGATCTCCTGACCTCGTGATCTACCCACCTCAGCCTCCCAAAGTGCTGGGATTACAGGCATGAGCCACCACCCCTGGCCTTTCAGTCAGCATCCCCTTTTACAGATATTTGTTTTTTTTTTTTGTTTTTTTTTTGTTTTTTTTTTTTTGAGACGGAGTCTCGCTGTGTCACCCAGGCTGGAGTGCAGTGGCACGATCTCGGCTCACTGCAAGCTCCACCTCCCGGGTTTACGCCATTCTCCTGCCTCAGCCTCCGAGTAGCTGGGACTACAGGCGCCCGCCACCACGCCCGGCTAGTTTTTTGTATTTTTAGTAGAGACGGGGTTTCACCATGTTAGCCAGGATGGTCTTGATCTCCTGACCTCGTGATCCACCCGCCTCGGCCTCCCAAAGTGCTGGGATTACAGGGTTGAGCCACCGCGCCCGGCCACAGATATTTGTTTTACAATGAAATAACTTGTGTCCTCATTTAAATAAATTTTCCAATTGACTATTGGTTTCTTTTTCTGTTTCTTTTATTTGAAATAACAGTATCCTTAGTTAAGTTTCTATAATGTCAAAGGAAAGATCTTGACTAAGCTATTGATATTGAGAGGTAGTGTGGTAAAAGAGAAGAAGCAATATGTAATATACGGGGAATTTTGGAATCAGAATTGTGCTGAAATAATTATTGGTTGACTAGCTGCTTGACCCTAGGAAAACTTCATACTTTTCTGTGCCTTGTTTACTTATCAGTAAAACTGGGATATAATAATACCTACTTTATGAGGTTGTTGTGAGAGTTTGAGAATTTGTATTTGAAGGTCCATTTTATACTAGGGTTTCAATAATAGCTATTAAATGAAAACATAATTTCTTAGCAAAGTTTGACCCCAACATGCCCACCAGGGGGCAATAGTGATCTTCATTGTATAGGCTATCAACAGTTATTTAAAATAATTTTGCATTCAGCTGGATGATACAAAAACTTTACATTAAATTTATATATACATGTAATCAGAACATTCACGATCTTTTGGATTCATATTGATTCAGTCACACTGATTAAAACAACTTTTTTTTTTTTTTGAGACGCAGTCTCACTCTGTCGCCCAGGCTGGAGTGCAGTAGCCCAATCTCGGCTCACTACAACCTCCGCCTCCTGGGTTCAGGCGATTCTCCTGCCTTAGCCTCCCGAGTAGCTGGGACTACAGGCGCCTACCACCACACCCAGCTAATTTTTATATTTGTAGTAGAGATGGGATTTCACCATATTGGCCAGGCTGGTCTCAAACTCCTGACCTTGTGAACCACCCGCCTCAGCCACCCAAAGTGCTGGGATTACAGGCGTGAACCACTGCACCCAGTTGAGTTGGTCTTTAGTCTAACTACTGAAATTCTCCAGACGCAGATCTGGAATGATAAGCAAAGCATATTTTGGATAGAGATTCTTTGCTTTGATTCCCATGTGCCAATATCATGTTTGTCATGTGGCTTTTGGCAGACCTACTCGACTTTCTTTCCTCTTTATGTGGATAACTGCAAATTGAAATTCCTAAACTATCATATAATAGAGCTGACTGCCCCAATATCATCTTATAAAGCAGTCTACCTAGCTATTCTTCTTTAGCTGATTAGTCTACCCAATGCTTAATTGGTGCAGATAAAGGAAAGGAGAACATTTATAAGACAAATTCAGGTCTTATAAGTGTTAGTCAACTGCTTTAAAGGATATTCTTTTCTGAAGTGGCAAGTGGGCTTCTTGTTTCCCATCATCCAATAATACTTTTAATAATTGAAGGAGCTTTCATTCTAGTGTATAGAATGCAGGCTGCCCCAAATAAAAATAAATTTTAAAGCCTTAGACTTTTTTTAAGATTTTGTTTTTTAGATTTAGATTTTTAAAAAGATTTTTTTGTTTTTGTTTGAGACACAGTCTCACTCTGTCACCCGGACTGGAGTGCAGTGGCTCAGCCTCGGCTCACTGCAACCTCCAACCTCCACTTGCAGGGTTCAAGCGATTCTCGTGCCTCAGCCTCCTGAGTAGCTGGGATTACAGGCCCATGCCCAGCTTTTTTTTTTTTTTTTTTTTCTTTCTTTCTGAGATGGAGTCTTGCTGTTGCTCCCAGCTACTCGGGAAGCTGAGGCAGGCGAATTGCTTGAACCCGGGAGGCAGAGGTCGCAGTGAGCCAAGATTGCGCCATTGCACAATTGAGTGCAATGGCCTGATCTCCGCTCACTGCAACCACCGCCTCCTGGGTTCAAACGATTCGCCTGCCTCTACCTCCCAAAGTGCTGGGATTACAGGTGTGAGCCACCACGCCCGGCGTTAAAAAATCTTTTTTTTTTTTTTTTTTTTTTTTTTTTTTTTTTTTTTGAGGCGGAGTCTCGCTCTGTCGCCCAGGCTGGAGTGCAGTGGCGCGATCTCGGCTCACTGCAAGCTCCGCCTCCCGGGTTCACGCCATTCTCCTGCCTCAGCCTCCGAGTAGCTGGGACTACAGGCGCCCGCCACCACGCCCGGCTAGTTTTTTGTATTTTTAGTAGAGACGGGGTTTCACCATGTTAGCCAGGATGGTCTCGATCTCCTGACCTCGTGATCCACCCGCCTCGGCCTCCCAAAGTGCTGGGATTACAGGTGTGAGCCACCACGCCCGGCCTTAAAAAATCTTAATTGCTTCCTTCTCCTCAACCTAAAACCCAATATTAAATGAAGTAAAATGTGCATGGATGCTGTTGATTTTGGAAAGAAAAAGGCATATCAGTGAAACGCTTGTTACTTATTCAGAAGTTTATATAAGTAAACACTTTAGATCAGGATTTAGGAGGGTTGTGCTGGCCAGGCTGGTCTTGAACTCCTGACATCAAGCGATCCACCCCACCTTGGCGTCCCAAAGTGCTGGGATTACAAGCATGAGCCACCACACCCGACCTATTTATATTTAATTTGGAATGCATCTCATGATTGTGCAGAAACAGGAAATTCATCTTTATACCTTTATCCTGATTAATGTTTAAATTACTCTGCCTTCCCAAATCCCTGCAGTTTGGTGGTGGCACTGATGATGACTGATATCCTTAGTAATAAATAGAAATTTTTGGTTTTTTTGAGACAGAGTCTCACTCTGTCCCCCAGGCTGCAGCGCACTGGCATGATCTTGGCTCACTGTAACCTCTACCTCCCAGACTCAAGTGATCCTCCTGCCTCAGCCTCCCAAGTAGCTGGGACTATAGGCTTGTACCACCATGCCTCGCTAAGAGATGGTTTCGTCATGTTGCGCAGGCTTGTCTTGAATTCCTGGACTCAAGCAATTGTTCTGCCTTGGCTTCCCAAAGTGCTAGGATCACAGGCATGACCCATCATGCCTGGCCATGAATGGAAAATTTGAAAACAAACTGCAATCCAGATTTTGCTATCAAAAATACCTACTAAAGGCTGGGCGCGGTGGCTCACGGCTGTAATCCTAGCACTCTAGGAGGCCTAGGTGGGCGGATTGCCTGAGCTCAGGAGTTTGAGACCAGCCTGGGCAACATGGTGAAACCCTATCTCTACTAAGAATACAAAAATTAGCCAGGCGTGATGGGGCGTGCCACCTACTAAATACCTACTAAAATGATAATCCTATGATACTTTCAGTTAATTCTTTATATAAATATATAAAATACATAAATATGTAATACGTACGTATATCTCTATATAAATCTTTTTTAAAAAATCCTTTAAAAAAATCAGCTGAAGTTGGGATCACCTGAAGTCAGGAGTTCATGACCAGCCTACTATGGAGAAACCCCATCTCCACTAAAAAATACAGAATTAGCAGGGTGTGGTGGCACATCCTATAATCCCAGCTACTCAGGAGGCTGAGGCAGGAGAATCGCTTGAACCCAGGAGATGGGGGTTGCAGTGAGCCAAGATCATGCCATCACACTCCAGCCTGGGCAACAAGAGCAAAACTCCATCTCAAAAAAAAAAAAAAAAAAGTCCAGGCGCACTGGCTCACACCTGTAATCCCAGCACTTTGGGAGGCTGAGGCAGGCAGATCGCAAGGTCAAGAGATCGAGACCATCCTGGCCAACATGATGAAACCCTGTCTCAATACAAAAATTAGCTGGGCGTGGTGGCATGCGCCTGTAGACCCACCTACTTGGGACTACTGAGGCAGGAGAATTGCTTGAACCAGGAGACGGAGGTTGCGGTGAGCTGAGATACGCCACTGTGCTCCAGCCTGATGACAGAGCGAGACTCTGCCTCAAAAAAAAAAAAAAAAAAAAAGAAAGAAAAAAAAAGATTTTTGAACAATGAAGTACTTTATTTTCCTATAATTCACTAGAATAAGTCTAAGGAAACAATTTGCACTATTGGTTTTCAGTTTCAACTGTATATGTCAGAATACTCTACCTGATTTTTTTTTTTTTTCAATTGAGACGGAGTCTTGCTCTGTCATTCAGGATGGAGTTCAGTGGTGTGATCTCAGCTTACTGCAACTGCGGCTGCCCAGGTTCAAACAATTCTTGTGCGTTAGCCTCCCGAGTACCTGGGACTACAGGCACATGCCACCATGCCTGGGTAATTTTTTTGAATTTTTATTAGAGATGGAGTTTCACCATGTTGCCCAGGCCTGTCTCAAACCCCTAACCTCAGGTGATCCGCCAACCTTGGCCTCCCAAAGTGCTGGGATTACAGGCGTGAGCCACTGCGCCCAGCCCTAAACCTGATTTTTCATAAGTGTTCTTTCTTAATTTTGCTATTGAGGTGTAATTGGGTGAGTTGTTCTGTTTGAGTAAAAGGAAGAGCACCCTTAGATTGGAATCATCATGTGCTAAAGAAGATATAATGCGGCTGGGCCTGCTGGCTCACACCTGCAGTCGCAGTCCCAGTACTTTGGGTGGCCGAGGCGGGTGGATCACCTGAGGTCAGAAGTTCAAGAGCAGCCTGGCTAACGTGGAGAAACCCCATCTCTACTAAAAATACAAAAATTAGCCGGGCGTGCTGGCGGGCACCTGTAATCCCCACTACTCAGGAGGCTGAGGCAGGAGAATCGCTTGATCCCTGGAGGCAGAGATTGCAGTAAGCCAAGATTGAGCCACTGCACTCCAGCCTAGGTGACAGAGCAAGACTCTGTCTCAAAAAAAAAAAAAAAAAAAAGAAGAAGAAGATATAATGCTTTTCTCATGAAGCAGTTCTACCTAGGTATTTACCAATTTACCATTAGCTGGGTGGCCTATCTGATGCTTGGCCTACTTGAACTTTTAATTATAAGAGCTTTGTAATCTTTTTTTTCTGTGATAAAATAAAAGCAGCCTTTTCTTTTCTTTTTTTTTTTTTTTGAGATGGAGTCTCGCTCTGTCGCCCAGGCTGGAGTGCAGTGGCGGGATCAACTCAGCTCCGCCTCCGGGTTCACGACATTCTCCTGCCTCCAAAGCTCCCGAGTAGCTGGGACTACAAACACTTCCTTTCCTTGACTAAGTTTTCATTATTTTTTAGTAGAGGCGGGGCCTTTCTAAAAATTTTTGGCCGAGCGGTGGCTCAGGCACCATAATCCCAGCACTTTGGGAGCCGAGGCAGGCGGATCCGCGAGGTCAGGAGATGAGGCCATCCTGTAGCTAACCCGGTGAAACCCGTCTACTAAAAAATGCAAAACCCGGGGTGGTGGCGCCTGTAGTCCCAGCTTCACTGGAGGCTGAAGGCAGGAATGGCGTAAACCGGGGCGGGCTTGCGGTGAGCTGAATCCGGCCGCCGCACTTCCAGCCTGGGTGACAAGGCGAGACTCCGTCTCAAAAAAAAAAAAAATTTTTTTTTTTTTAATTATTAGCTGACTGTGATGGCTCACGTGGTGGATCACCTGAGGTCAGAAGTTCAAGACCAGCCTGACCAATGTGCAGAAACCTGTCTCTACTAAAAATACAAGAGTATGAGTGTGGTGGCTCATGCCTGTAATCCCACCTGGGAGGCTGGGGGCGGGAGGTGGCAGAACCTGGGAGGTGGAGGTTGCGGTGAGCCGAGATTGCATCATTGCACTCCAGCCTGGGTAACAAGAGTAAACTCCATCTCAAAAACAAACAAACAAAAATTGCTTGTCCTTTGTGTTTTCATTTTAGAGGAGGATTTGTGAGGTCTTTTTTTTTTTTTTTTTTTTGTTGAGATGGAGTCTTGCTCTGTTGCCCAGGCTGGAGTGCAGTGGCGCCATCTTGGCTCACTGTAAGCTCCACCTCCCGGGTTCACACCATTCTCCTGCCTCAGCCTCCGGAGTAGCTGCGACTACAGGCACCTGCCACCACTGCCAGCTCATTTTTTGTATTTTTAGTAGAGACGGGGTTTCACCATGTTAGCCAGGCTGGTCTCGAACTCCTGACCTCATGATCTGCCCACCTTGGCCTCCCAAAGTGCTGGGATTACAGGCGTGAGCCACCGCGCCTGGCCTGTGAGTTCTTATATCAGTATTTGGTATGAAAAGTTGAGTGATGAGAAAAGCATGAACTACGAAGGAAAATTTGGGAATAGGCTAAGAAGAAAAATTTGAGAATAGGCTGTAGTATAGAGTCATTTGATACACATAGGGTACTTTTGGAGGTCAAGCATGGTATACTACTCAGACCATTTGGTTCCCTGGGTATTTTATGAGAGCATTAGGATAAAATTGTTCCACTGAGTATGTGTAGAGGGAAAGAAAAAAAAATAACATTGGGATATCCTCACTACCTCCATCCCCATCCCCACTCCCATAGTAATCATCCTAAAGCTTTAATTAAAATAGTTTCTGGGCCGGGCGTGGTGGCTCACATCTGTCATCCCAGCACTTTGGGAAGCTGAGGTGGGCGGATCATGAGGTCAGGAGTTCAAGACCAGCCTGGCCAAGATGGTGAAACTCAGTCTCTACTAAAAATACAAAAATTAACCAGGCGTGGTGGCACACACTTGTAGTCCCCAGCTACTGGGGAGGCTGAGGCAGTGAACTGCTTGAACCCGGGAGGCGAAGTTTGCAGTGAGCCAAGATCACGCCATTGCACTTCAGCCTGGGTGATAGAGCGAGACTTAAATAATAAAAATAACAAAAGAAAATAACAAAACAAAATAAAACAAAATCTTAAAATAACAAAAGAAAATGGTTTCTAAGCCTGGCACGGTGACTCACTCCTGTAATCCCAACACTTTGGGAGGCTGAGGCAGGTGGATCACTTAAGGTCAGGAGTTCGAGATCAGCCCGGCCAGTGTGACGCAACCCTGTCTCTATTGAAAATACAAAAAAATTAGCCGAGCATGGTGGCAGGAGCCTGTAATCCCAGTTACTCAGGAGGTTGAGGCAGGAGAATCGCTTGAATCTGAGAGGTGGAAGTTGCAGTGAGCTGAGATCGCGCTACTGCACTCCGGCCTGGGTGACAGAGTGAGACTATCTTGAAAAAAAAAAAATGGTTTACAGCTTGAAGATGAATTACTTACTATGCAGGTAATTTATCTTTTTAAGGAAAATCTGCTGAAGTTTAAATGTATAAACCAGTTAGATTACCAAATCACATCAGAAAGGATCCTCTGCTCTGTGGAAGGATTTTCTTTAAAGAATGTTAAATAAGAAGACTTGGCCACAGGGCAGGGAACATCCCACACTGGGGCCTGTCGTGGGTTTGGGGGAGGGAGGAGGGATGGCATTAAAAGAGAGAAATACCAGGCCAAGTAGCGGTGGCTCAAGCCTGTAATCCCAGCACTGGGAGGCCGAGATGGGGGATCGAGGTCAGGAGGTCAGAGACCATCCTGGCTAACCACAGTGAAACCCAGTCTCTACTAAAAATACAAAAATAGCAGGCGAGGTGGCTTGGCGCCTGTAGTCCCAGCTACTTTCGGGAGAGCTGAGGCAGGAGAATGGCGTGAACCCGGGAGGCGGAGCTTGCAGTGAGCTGAGATCCGGCCACTGCACTCCAGCCTGGGCGACAGAGCGAGACTCCGTCTCAAAAAAAAGAGAAATACCTATTGTAAATGATGAGTTAATGGGTGCAGCACACCCACATGGCACATGTATATCTATGTAACAAAACTGCACATTGTGCACATGTACCCTAGAACTTAAACTATAATAAAAAGAAAAAGAAAAAAAAAAACCAACAATGTTAAATAGGAGTTTCCTTAAGTATTTTGCAGATAACTAATTTCTTTTTTTCTTTTAATTAAAAAAATAACAATAATAGAGATGAGGTGTTGCTGTGTTGCCCAGGCTGGTCTCAAAGTACTGGGCTCAAGCAATTCTCCTACCTCGGTCTCCCAAAGTGCGGGGACTACAGTTGTGAGCCACCCTGCCTGGCCTGATAACTGACTCTTGTTTTGTTTTGTTTTGTTTTGTTTTTTTTAGACAGAGTCTCACTCTGTCACCCAAGCTGGAGTGCAGTAGCACAATCTCAGCTCACTGCAACCTCTGCCTCCTGGGTTCAAGCGCTTCTCCGCCTCAGCCTCCTGAGTAGCTGGGACTACAGGTGTGCGCCACCACACCCAGCTATTTTTTTTTTGCATTTTGTAGTAGAGACAGGGTTTAACCATGTTGACCAGGCTGGTCTCAAAGACCTCAGGTGATCTGCCCGCCTCGGCCTCCCAAAGTGCTGGGATTATAGGCGTGAGCCACTGCAGCTGGCCCTGACTTCTTGAAAGAAGAAAAACTGGAAAGAATATTTAAGCATAGGTAATGGGAAAACTTAAAAATTAAGAGTAGGCTGGGCACGGTGGCTCATGCCTATAATCCCAGCACTTTGGGAGGCTGAGGCAGGCAGATAGCTTGAACTCACGAGTTCAAGAGCAGCCTGGGCAGCATGGTGAAAGCTGGTCTGTACAAAAAATACAAAAAACTAGCCGGGCGAAGTGGTGGGTGCCTGTAGTCCCAGCTACTCGGGAGGCTGAGGCAGGAGAATGGCGTGAACCCGAGAGGAGGAGCTTGCAGTGAGCTGAGATCCGGCCACTGCACTCCAGCCTGGGTGACAGAGCAAGACTCCGTCTCAAAAAAAAAAAAAAAAGAAAATATATTGCTTGGTGTGCTGGCTCACGCCTGTAATCCCAGCACTTTGGGAGGCCAAGGTGGGCAGATCACTTGAGGTCAGGAGTTCCAGACCAGCCTGGCTAACATGGTGAAACCTCGTCTTACTAAAAATACAAAAATTAGCTGGGCATGGTGGCACGCATCTGTAGTCCCAGCTACTTGGGAGGCTGAGGCAGGAGAATGGCTTGAACCCAGGAGGCAGAAGGTGCAGTGAGCTGAGATCGTGCCATTGCACTCTAGTCTGGGCAACAAGAACAAAACTCCGTCTCAAAAAAAAAAAAAAAAAAAGAATACAGGAATAGCCAATAGAGGGTGCAGTCACTTCTTCTATACTAACAAAGCTTAATGTCATGCCAGCTGACAAGAAATGTTTATAGGGTCCAGCCCCAGCATCACCAGGCAGGACAAAGAAGGGTAGATTTGGAACTGAGAGGCAATACATTTGTAACTGGCACAATACGTATCTCTGAAATTATAGGGAAAGAAATAGGGAAATATAATTCATTTTATAATACTGTTAAGTAATACCTTTTTTTCCCCAACAAGGAAATATCCACAGTTAGAGTAATACTTTTGGTTCATAAAGTTAGGCATGTCTGTTGCCAGATCTAGTGTGCTTCCCTCTTACAACTTAGCTATGAGAATAGCACACAGATGTAAGAGAAGGTTATGAACAAAGTCTTTCTGAAAGTACATCTTGGCCAGACACAGTGGCTCATACCTGTAATCCCAGCACTTTGGGAGGCTGAGGCAGGCAGATCACCTGAAGTCAGGAGTTCAAGACCAGCAACATGGTGAGATCCTGTCTCTACTAAAAGTACAAAAATTAGCTGAGCGTGGTGGTGCACACCTGTAATCCCAGCTTCTCAGGAGGCTGAGATAGGAGAAGCGCTTGAATCCAGGAGTCGGAGGTGGCAATGAGCAGAGACTGTGCCACTGCACTCCAGCCTGGGAGACAGAGCGAGACTCCATCTCAAAAAATAAATAAATAAAAAATAAAAGTATATCTTGACATAACTAAAGTATTTTTAGCATTTAGTGTTTTTAGCATTACTCTATTGTACTACCCTTTGACATTCAATATATGAAACTTTATTTTTATTTATTTATTTATTTATTTATTTATTTATTTATTTATTGAGATAGACTCTTGCTCTGTCGCCCAAGCTGAAGTGCAGTGGTGTGATCTCGGCTCACTGCAATCTCCCCCTCCCAAGTTCAAGTGATTCTCTTGCCTCAGCCTCCCAAGTAGCTGGGATTACGGGTGCACACCACCACACCCAGCTAATTTTTGTAGTTTTAGTAGAGACAGGGTTTCACCTTGTTGGCCAGGCTGGTCTCAAACTCCTGACCTCAAGTGATCCACCCGTTTCGGCCTCCCAAAGTGCTAGGATTACAGGCGTGAGCCGCCACGTCTGGCCATGAAATAGTTTTTAACTATTCTTGTACTGAGGTGTAACCCATTTTCACATCTCTAGAAGGATGAAAAAGAGGTAGCATGGGCCGGCCGTATTTCTCAAGCTCAGACCAGAGTCGACGGTGGATCACGAGGTCGAGATCGAAGACCATCCTGGTTAACACGGTGAAACCGTTCCTGTTTCAAAAATACACAAAAATTGAAGCCGGCGATGAAGCGGCTCGTAAAGTCCCATATTGCTGAGGCAGGAGAATGAACTCGGGAGGTGAGCTTGGTGCGAGCTGAACCGGGCCACTGAGCCTGGCGGCAGAGCGAGACTCCACCAAAAAAAAAAGAAAAAGAGGTAGTATGATTGGGTAAAGCCTAGAAGGGGACTATTCCCCTTATCACTGCTGAGCTTGGGGTGAGGTATGCATTTTACACTTCCTGCCTGCTGCCAAGGAGAGCTCTGCCCAGCCAGCTTAGGAAGTGGGTAGCACTCTTGGTCTGTTAGCTACTAATGCTCAGCACTGGCAGTGCCAAGAGAATGATTAAATGAAGGGAATGTAGTGGCCCTGTACCAAGTATACGATTTTTTTTTTTTTTTTTTTTGGAGAAGGAGTCTCACTCTGTCGCCCAGGCTGGAGTGCAGTGGTGCAATCTCAGCTCACTGCAAGCTCCGCCTCCCAGGTTCATGCCATTCTCCTGCCTCAGCCTCCCGAGTGGCTGGGACTGCAGGCGCCCACCACCACGCCCAGCTAATTTTTTGTATTTTTAGTAGAGACGGAGTTTCACTGTGTTAGCCAGGATGGTCTCGATCTCCTGACCTCATGATCCACCTGCCTCGGCCTCCCAAAGTGCTAGGATTACAGGCGTGAAGCATGCCCAGCCCTGCAAGTATACTAATTTAATCCACTTTAAAGGAAAAACTTTTTAAACCTTAAAAGAATTTTAACACTGATATAATTGACTTATATCAGTTTGAGTTAGAGAACAAGATGGAGGATATTAGAGTGAAGAGCTGAGGTTTTGATTTAATAAGCTGTTTTTAATTTGCCTCAAGTTTTCCTATACATTAGACTTCATTTGTCTTTCTTACTGAAATAGGTGACCCCCATACCTCAACAGTACAGTTTTCTTTTTTTTTTTTTTTTTTTTTTTTTTTTGAGACGGAGTCTCGGCCAGCTCACCCAGGCTGGAGTGTAGTACATCTCGCCACTGCAAGCTCCTCGGCCCCAGGTTCAGGCCATTCTCCTGCCTCAGCCTCCCAGTAGCTGGGACTACAGGCTACCGCCACTGCTAGTTTTTGTATTTTTAGTAGAGACGGGTTTCACCATGTTAGCTGTGATGGTCTCATCTCCTGACCTGGTGTGATCCACTACCGGCCTCCCAAAGCTGGGATTACAGGCTTGAGCCACCGCCACCGCCTAACAGTACAGTTTTCTGGGGCCCACCACCTCAGTGCTGGCTACCCTTGCAGCTCTTGCTGAGGCATCTGTCCCCTTCTCCAACTCACACAGAGCCACAGGTAGGTAAGGGATATGCTGCTAGGTGAATCACCACTTTTTTGTTGTTGTTTTTAAGTCTCCAGCAGATTTAATTTGCATGAAATATTATTAAAGAATTGTATTTAATTAGAGGCAGCTAAGGAAAAGGGATGTAGCATCATTGAACATCAGAAAGAAAAATTGCCAGGTGATATAATCAGACAGCTGAATAATATGAGAGAATGACTAAATTATTCCTTTGTGTTTTTACAGTTTGAAGTTTGTTTTCCCTGACTCTAGTTACTTCACATTGAAATGTCTATTCTCATATTAGCAGATTTTTTTGGAGATACTCTATGTTATGTTTTGACTGATGCTATCATAGAATGATTCAAAATAGCAGCCCAGATATCTTATATTAAAGTATCAAAATACATGAGACTGGTACCTTTTTCATTGTCATATCCTTTGCACTTCATGGCTTGCTTTTATTTTCATTGGAGATGTTATTTTGGCATTTCCAAAGGAGTTCGGCAAATATAGGGTATGTATTGCCTTTCTGATATTTAAAACAAAATAGTTTTCAAGTCATTTAGCCAGAGCTAGTGGTCTGTCAGGGGAAGACTTAAGGCTTCGTATAGGTAGGGGCATATAGTCACAGGTAGGGCTCAGTAGACATTTAGAAATCTTTCTAGAACCCTCTGGCCATCTGCTCCATCATATATGAAAGCAGAATGTTCTGATTTCTTTCTGCCATGACATTTGGGTGGTAAGAACATTCTTCCAATTCCAATCCTATTTTTCTGAATAGGTATAATCATAAAGATCTCTACTCAGATTTATATGAGGGAACAACATAGCAAAGGGAAAAGCAATGTATTAAACTTGTCCTTGCTATTCTTTTGGTTTGCTCTTTGATCTTGGATAAATCACTTCTCCAGGTTCTAGTTTTCTCATCTTTGGCATGATACTTGGATTAGGTTATCTATCCAGGACTTTTCAATTTTAATATTTAACTGTTCTTTGTTTCTAAGAGGTGGGAATCCTTTGTTTCCATTGAACTACCTAGATGTGTTTCATATGGATGGTTGATACCCCACTTATTACTGCAAAGTTCTATCTGTGACTCACTCTTTCTTTTCTTCTCCTTCCTTCTTTCCTTCCTTCCTTCCTTCCTTCCTTCCTTCCTTCCTTCCTTCCTTCCTTCCTTCTTCTTTCTTCCTTTTCTTTTCTTTTCTTTCTTTTCTTTCTTTGACAGAGTCTCATTCTGTCACCCAGGCTGGGGTGCAGTGGCATGATCTCGGCTTACTGCAATCTCTGCCTCCAGGGTTCAAGCAATTCTCCTGCCTCAGCCTCCCAAGTAGCTGGGATTACAGGCGCTCACGACCACGCTCAGCTAATTTGTGTATTTTTTGTAGAGATGGGGTTTTGCCATGTTGGCCAGGCTGGTCTCAAACTACTGACCTCGGTGATCTGCCCACCTCGGCCTCCCAAAGTGCTGGGATTACAGGTGTGAGCCACCGCCCCTGGCCCTGTGACGCTTTTTTTTTTTTTGAGACGGAGTCTCGCTCTGTCGCCCAGGCTGGAATGCAGTGGCCAGATCTCAGCTCACTGCAAGCTCCGCCTCCCGGGTTCACGCCATTCTCCTGCCTCAGCCTCCCGAGTAGCTGGGACTACAGGCGCCCGCCACCTCGCCCGGCTAATTTTTTGTATTTTTTAGTAGAGACGGGGTTTCACCGTGTTACCCAGGATGGTCTCGATCTCCTGACCTCATGATCCGCCCATCTCGGCCTCCCAAAGTCCTGGGATTACAGGCTTGAGCCACCGCGCCCGGCCCTCTGTGACGCTTTAGATAGAGAAATTCCATAGTGGTAGGAATTGTTTCCTCTAATAGTGCTTAGTTTATTGGGATATTGACTAATCAAACTGAAAATCTCGATTCAGCATAATACACGTAACACTCATAGAATGGTACCTGGCACATAAGTGTTGGCTATTTTTATATATATATACACACACACACACACACACACACACACATATATATATAAAAGTGTGGGGTTTCTTTTGATAGAGACAGGATCTTATTCTGTTATTCTGTCACCCAGGCTAGAGTGCAGTGGCACAATCAGAGTTCACTGCAGCTTGAACTTCTAGGTTCAAGTGATCCTCCCACGTCAGCCTCCTGAGTGGTGCATGCCACCACGCTCAGTTAATTTTTCAAATTTGGCGGGAGGTGGTCTCACTGCTCAGGCTGGTCTTCAACTCCCAGCCTCAAGCAATCCTCCTGCCTTGGCCTCCCAAAGTGCTGGGATTATGGGCATGAGCCACCATACCCAGCCAGCTATTATTCTTGGTATCAGATGAGAAAAGCCACCTAACATTTTTGTCTATCAGACTTCAATATTTTGACTACTTCACGTATTATTCTGTTAATTCACTATTAAATATCCCATTTACTCTGATTTATGGTTATTTTAGACTTTTTTTTTTTTTTTTTTTTTGAGATGGAATCTTGCTCTTGTCACCCCGGCTGGAGTGCAATGGCACTATCTCAGTATCTCGGCTCACTGCAACCTCCACCTCCCAGGTTCAAGCAATTCTCCTGCCTCAGCCTCCCAAGTAACTGGGATTACAGGTGCCTACCACCATGCCCAGCTAATTTTTGTATTTTTAGTAGAGATAGGGTTTCACCATGTTGGCCAGGCTGGTCTCGAACCCCTGACCTCAGGTGATCTGCCCACCTCGGCCTCCCAAAGTGCTGGGATTACAGGCATGAGTCACCATGCCCAGCCATTTTAGACTTTCAAGATACTTCCTGAAAAAAAAAAAGGGTTCCAATATAAAATATGTTGGGGAAGCAGCATATCTGGTTTTTTTGTTTGTTTTTTGAGACAGAGTCTCGCTCTGTTGCCCAGGCTGGAGTGCAGTGGCTCCATCTCGGCTCACTGCAACCTCCGCCTCCCAGGCTCAAGAGATTCTCGTGCCTCAGCCTCCAAAGTAGGTGGGACTACAGGCGCATGCCACCATACCTGACTAATTTTTGACTAATTTTTGTACTTTTAGTAGAGACAGGGTTTTGCCATGTTGGCCAGGCTTGTCTCTTAACTCCTGGCCTCAAGTGATTCGCCCATCTTGGCCTCCCAAAGTGCTGGGATTATAGGCATGAGCCACCATGCCCAGCCGAAACAGAGTATCTTATAACCTGTTGGAGAATCACACCCTGCTGGAGAATCACAATGTTTATTAGCCTATTGAAGTCTCTGATACTCCTACAAAACAAAAAAGTTTAAGCATATTTAAACCAGAATTTTGAAAACGTGTTTATACATAGAACCCATCTTTAGTGAAAGTTATTAATACCTCAATGAACACATTTTATAAAATACTGTTCTAATGCATTCTCTATTTTCTTTTCTCCTCTGACTTAGCATGCATTGTTCACAAAACCTTTTGCAAACTGTTGAATCTCACATTTTTTTATTTTTTTTTTTTGAAATTTTTCGGCCAGGCGCGGTGGCTCACGCCTGTAATCCCAGCACTTTGGGAGGCAGAGGCGAGCGGATCACTTGAGGTCAGGAGATCGAGACCAGCCTGGCCAACATGATGAAACCCCGTCTCTACTAAAAATACAAAAATTAGCCTGGCGTGATGGTGGGCACCTGTAGTCCCAGCTACTCGGGAGGCTAAGGCAGGAGAATCGCTTGAACCCAGGAAGCGGAGCTTGCGATGAGCCAAGATCGCGCCACTGCACTCCAGCCTGGGCGACAGAGCGAGGACTCCGTCTCAAAAAAAAAAAAGAAATTTCCCTCTCCCTGAATGTTGTCAGGTTCAAGGAGGTTGAAATTGCTATACTCCTATTTTTTTAAAAAGCTGAAATTTTAAATTTGCTTTTGTCATCTCTAGCCAATTCAGAGGAAATTATAGAGGGAAATTCCGTTGACTCATCAATCCAGCAAGTAATGGGGAGTGGAGGCCAGAGGGTCATCACCATAGTAACTGATGGAGTCCCTCTGGGTAATATCCAAACTTCAATCCCTACTGGAGGCATTGGCCAGCCATTTATTGTAACTATGCAAGATGGACAGCAAGGTGAGTTATCTCTTGTAGACAATTGTTTATTAAAAGATATTTTAGATACTCCATACTCACCTAAACATGAGGCATTAAAACAAATAGTGGAAGTGGGAGACTGCCAGATTGGGGCAAAGAAGCTCTGAAAAAGAAAAAGAAACAGAACCAGATTGGCAAAAGCTAATTGCCTAATATGTATAAAATCTGTAGTAAAAAACAGTTGATCTGGTGGAAAATATAACAAGTAGACCGGGCGTGGTGGCTCACGCCTGTAATCCCAGCACTTTGGGAGGCCGAGACAGGCGGATCGTGAGGTCAGGAGATCGAGACCATCCTGGCTAACATGGTGAAACACCGTCTCTACTAAAAAATACAAAAAAAAAATAGGCCGGGCGCGGTGGCTCAAGCCTGTAATCCCAGCACTTTGGGAGGCCGAGACGGGTGGATCACGAGTTCAGGAGATCGAGACCATCCTGGCGAACACGGTGAAACCCCGTCTCTACTAAAATACAAAAAAAATTAGCCAAGGAGGTGGCGGGCCGTACTCCCAGCTACTTTGGGAGGCTGAGGCAGGAGAATGGCGGAACTCGGGAGGCGGGTTGCAGTGAGCTGAGATCCGCCACTGCACTCCAGCCTGGGCGACAGAGCCAGACTCCGCCTCAAAAAAATAAAATAATAAAATAAAATAAAAAATAAAAATTAAAAAAAAATTAGCCGTGTGACGGGCGATCTTCGTAGTCCCAGCTACCGAGATTCGAGGCGGGAGAATGGCGGAACCCAGGAGGCGAAGCTTGCAGTGAGCTGAGATCATGCCACTGCACTCCAGCCTGGGTGACAGAGCAAGACTCCGTCTAAAAATAATAATAATAATAATAATAATAATATGAACCAGTAGTCCACAGAAAAAAATGTACTGATGGCTCTTAAAAATATGAAAATAGCCAGGTGAGGCAGATCACGGCTGTAATCCCAGCACTTTGGGAGGCTGAGGCAAGAGGATCACTTGAGATCAGGAGTTCAAGACCAGCCTGGCCAAAATAGCAAAACCCCGTCTCTACTAAAAATACAAAAATTAGCCGAGCATGGTGGCACACACCTGTAGTTCCAGCTACTCAGGAGGCTGAAGTGGGAGGATCACTTGAGCCCAGTAGGTTGAGGCTGTAGTGAGCCGTGATTGTGCCACTGCACACCAGCCTGGATAACAGTGTGAGTCTCCGTCTTAAAAAAAAGAGGCCGGGCGCGGTGGCTCAAGCCTGTAATCCCAGCACTTTGGGAGGCCGAGACGGGCGGATCACGAGGTCAGGAGATCGAGACCATCCTGGCTGACACGGTGAAACCCCGTCTCTACTAAAAAATACGAAAACTTAGCCGGGCGAGGTGGCGGGCGCCTGTAGTCCCAGCTACTCGGGAGGCTGAGGCAGGAGAATGGCGTGAACCCGGGAGGCGGAGCTTGCAGTGAGCTGAGCTCCGGCCACTGCACTCCAGCCTGGGTGACAGAGCGAGACTCCGTGTCAAAAAAAAAAAAAAAAAAAAAGAAAGAAAGAAAGAGAAAATATATCCAACCTACTTCATTCATAACAAGAGAAGTGCAAATAAATACTGTACTGAGATACCATTATAACACTATGTTGTTAAAGGTGTAGGGAAACAAGCACTCTTATAAATCATTTGTAAGAGTGCAAATTAATGGATCCTCTAAAAAGGATATTGGTAGTATCTGTAGATACTAAAGATGTACATAAAGATGTACCTTTGGGTTTTTTGTTTGCTTGTTTGTTTGAGATGGAGTCCCTCTCTGTTGCCCAGACTGGAGTGCAGTGGTAGGATCTTGGCTCACTGCAACCTCCACCTCCCTGGTTCAAGCAATTCTTGTGCCTCAGCCTCCTGAGTAGCTGGGACTATAGGCGCACGCCACCACGTCCAGTTACTTTTTGTGTATTTTTAATAGAGACAGGGTTTCACCATGTTAGCCAGGCTGGTCTTGAACTCCAGACCTCAAGTGATCCTTCCACCTCAGCCTCCCAAAGTGCTAGGATTATAGACATGAGCCATCACACTCAGTCAAGATGTACCTTTTGGTTAAACAGTTCTTTTTTCTTTTGTGTGTGTGTAACTGGGTCTTGTTCTGTCACCCAGGCTTGTGTGCAGTGGTGCAATCATGGGTCACTGCAGCCTCAACCTCTTGGGCTCAAGATATCCTCCTGCCTCAGCCTCCTGAGTAGCTGGGGCTACAGTTCCACGCCACCATGCCCAGCTATATTCAGACTGAGGCTATATATTAGTATACTGAGGCATAACATTAGTTGCTTCCAAGGAGGGCAGCTGGGTACTAAGGATGAGTGGGAGGCTTTTCAATGTATACGCTTTTATATCCTTGATGTTTTTAATCATTTAATGTATCAGTTATTCAAAAAAGACATAATTAAAATTTTTTGAAAAGAGGAAGCCCATCATTACAACTCCATACCTTAAAAATACCGGAGGTTGGCCAGGCACAATGGCTGATACATGTAATCCTGTAATCCTAGCACTTTGGGAGACCAAGGCAAGAGGATTGCTTGAGGCCAAGAGTTCCAGATCAGCTGGGGCAACATAGCAAGACCCCCCATCTCTACACAATTAAAAAAAAAAAAATAGCCTGGTTGATGGCACGTCCTTATAGTCCCAACTACTCAGGAGGTTTTGGCAGGAGGATCACTTGAGCCCAGGAGCTCAAGGTTGTAGTATGCTACCATGATCATGCCACTGCACTCCAGCCTGGGCATAATCATGCCACTGCACTCCAGTCTGAGCAACAGAGCAAAACATTGTCTCTAAAAATTAAAAATGTATATTGGAGGTTGAAAAGAAGGGTACTGGTATAATTTCATTTTTTTATTTTTTTTTATTTTTTTTATTTTTATTTATTTTTTTTTTAATTTTTTTTGAGACGGAGTCTCACTCTGTCACCCAGGTTGAGTACAGTGGCCGGATCTCGCTCACAGCAAGCTCCTCCTCTCGGGTTCACGCATTCTCCTGCCTCAGCCTCCAGTAGCTAGACTACAGGTGCTCGCCACCTCACCGGCTAGTTTTTGTATTTTTAGTAGAGATCGGTTGTTAGCCAGGATGAGCCCTGACCTCCTGACCTCGTGATCCAACCTCGCCTCGCCTCCCAAAGTGCTGGGATTACAGGCTTACCACTGCCACCGGCCAATTCTCATTTCTAATGTCGCTGAAATTTTGACTTGGCTTAAATGATTGTGGGGATTTGTAATTTTTTTTTTTTTTTTTTTTTTTGAGACAGAATCTCACTCTGTCACCCAGGCTGGAGTGCAGTGGCACAATCTCGGCTCACTGCAACCTCCACCTGCTGGGTTCAAGCAATTCTCCTGCCTCAGCCTCCTGAGTAGCTGGGATTACAGGCATGTGCCACCACCTGCTGCTTTGTGGCTTTTAGCAGAGACAGGTTTCACCACGTTGGTCAGCCTGTTATTGAACTCCTGACCTCATGATCCACCCGCCTCAGCCTCCCAAAGTGCTGGAATTACAATCGTAAGCCACCAAGCCCGGCCTATAGTTTTTATTTGTTTGTTTGTTTGTTTTTGAGATAGGATCTCCCTTTGTTGCCCAGGCTAGAGTGCAGTGGCATGATTATGGCTCACTGCAGCCTCGACTTCCCAAGCAACCCTCTCACCTCAGCCTCCCAAGTAGCTGGGACTACAGGCATGCACCACCACGCCTGGCTAATTATATTATATTTTTATTTTTAGACAGGGACTCAGTCTGTCACCCAGGCTGGAGTGCAGTGGTGTGATCTCAGCTCACTGCAATCTCTACCTTCCGGGTTCAAGTGATTCTTCTGCCTCAGCCACCAGAGTAGCTGGGATTACAGTCATGGCCACCATGCCCGGCTAATTTTTTTGGGTTTTTTGGGGGGGTTTTTTGGTTTTTTTTTTGTAGAGACAGAGTTTCTCCATGTTGGCCAGGCTGGTCACGAATTCCTGAACTCAAGTGATCTGCCTGCCTTGGCCTCCCAAAGTGCTGGGATTACAGGTGTGAGCCACCATGCCTGGCCTTTTTTATTTTTTGTACAGACTGGGTCTTACTATGTTGCCCATTCTGGGATTTATAATTTTTTAATTATTTGAACTGATGGATCAGGAAGTATGGGAAGATAAGAATTAAACTTATTATAATCCAAACTTTGGTATCATAAATTCTAATTTATGCATTGCTGATATTTTTGTGAACATAGTTATCATTTTAAGTTTTTAGGGCTCATTGGGTAGGTGAGAGACTCTGCTTATAATGGAACTAAATAAATGAAAACTGAGTTGTTTTGGAGAAAAAGAGAATTGAAGTTTAACCTAAATAAACTATACTACTTTTTTATTTTTATTTTTTAAATTTGTTTATTTATTTATTTAGAGGTGCAATCTCAGCTCCCTGCAGCCTCAACCTCCTAGGCTCAAGCAGTCCTCCCATCTCATCATCCCAAGTAGCTAGGACCACAGGTGCAAGCCACCACAGCCAGCTAATTTTTTACTTTTTCATAGAGACAAGGTCTTCCTATGTTACCCAGCCTGGCCTCAAACTCCTGGGCTCAAGCAATCCTTCTACCTTGGCTTCCTAAAGTTCTAGGATTACAGGCATGAGCTACTGTGCTTAGCCTACACTACTTTTTACAAATATGCTTAAGGTCCAAAGAAGGAAAACAGATTTTGTGAGTTATCTGCAGAAAAATTTAAATCCCAGACTAAACTTCCATTTCTACTCAACATATATCTAAGCTGCTTTCCACTGCCATCAATTGATGAGTTTATAAAGAAATACAGGCCGGGCACAGTGGCTCAAGCCTGTAATCCCAGCACTTTGGGAGGCCGAGACGGGCGGATCATGAGGTCAGGAGATCGAGACCATCCTGGCCTACACGGTGAAACCCCGTCTCTACTAAAAAATACAGAAAAACTAGCCGGGTGAGGTGGCGGGCGCCTGTAGTCCCAGCTACTCGGGAGGCTGAGGCAGGAGAATGGCGTAAACCCGGGAGGCGGAGCTTGCAGTGAGCTGAGATCCTGTCACTGCACTCCAACCTGGGCGACAGAGCGAGACTCTGTCTCAAAAAAAAAAAAAAAAAAAGAAATACAAACCTATTTTTAAATCTGCCAAACCAAATGATTAGGTAAATCTTGTTTTTTGTTTTTGTTTTTAAATTTTTGTCCGGACATGGTAGCTCACGCCTGTAATCCCAGCACTTTGGGAGACCGAGGTGGGATGAGCGCTTGAGGTTGGGATTTCAAGACCAGCTTGCCAACATGGTGAAACCCCGGGTCTACTAAAAAAATACAAATATTAGCCGGATGTGGAGGCCCCAGACTGGAGTGCAGTGGCATGATCATAACTCACTGCAGCCTTGACATTCAGGGCCCAGGTGATCCTCCTGCTACAGCTCCCCAAATGTTTTCTTTTTTTTTTTTTTTTTTTTTTTTGAGATGGAGTCTTGCTCTGTCACCCAGGCTAGAGTAAAGTGGCGCAATCTCAGCTCACTGCAACCTCCACCTCATGGGTTCAAGCAATTCTCCTGCCTCAGCCTCCTGAGTAGCTGGGATTACAGGCGCCCGCCACTGCCCCGGCTAATTTTGTTTGTTAGTTTGTTTTTTGAGATAGAGTCTCCCTCTGTCACCCAGGCTGGAGTGCGATGGCGTGATCTTGGCTCAGCGCAAGCTCTGCTTCCTGGGTTCATGCCATTCTCCTGCCTCAGCCTCCCAAGTAGCTGGGACTACAGGCGCCCACCACCGCCCCCAGCTAATTCTTTTTTGTCTTTTTAGTAGAGACAGGGTTTCACCGTGGTCTTGATCTCCTGATCGTGTGATCCGCCCACCTCGGCCTCCCAAAGTGCTGGGATTACAGGCATGAGCCACCGCGCCCGGCCTTTAATTTTCATATATGAAGAGCTAACATGGTTTTTAATTGGGTGCATGCCTTGGATAATCCATTCAAAAGCAATCACTTAGTCCAGTTTAATGAAACATATATCCTTTGTGTACTGATGGAAAGGCTGGTGGTATATATTGAGGCCATATTTCCAGATCAGACTGTGCTGGTTTGTTGTTGTTGTTGTTGTTTTTTGAGATGGAGTCTCACTCTGTCACCCAGGCTGGAGTGCAATGGTGTGGTCTCAGCTCACTGCAACTTCTGCCTCCCAGGTTCAAGCAATTCTCCTGCCTCAGCCTCCCGAGTAGCTAGGATTACAGGTGTTCCCTAGCACGCCCGGCTAATTTTTTGTATTTTTAGAGAGATGGGGTTTCAACCATGTTGGTCAGGCTGGTCTCGAACTCCTGACCTTGTGATCTGCCCACCTCGGCCTCCCAAAGTGCTGGTATTACCGGTGTGAGCCACCGCGCCCAGCCGACTATGCTGGTTTGAACAGATATGACAAGAGCAAGAACCCTGGCTGAATTTTTGTGGGTGGCTCCAGTAGAGCTGCTGGTAACCCATCTTGCTCTCAAGAGTACAATGAGGTAAAAGGAAAGAGTTCCCGATTTTGTTTTGTTTTGTTTTGTTTTGTTTTTGAGACAGAGTCTCGCTCTGTCACCAGGCTAGAGTGCAGTGGCGTGGTCTCAGTTCACTGCAATCTCTGCCTCCCAGGTTCAAGCGATTCCTCTGCCTCAGCCTCCTGAGTAGCTGGGACCACAGGTGTGTACCACCACACCCGGCTAATTAAAAAAAAATTTTTTTTTTGTATTTTAGTAGAGACAGGGTTTCACCATGTTGGCCAAGATGGTCTTGATCTCTTGACCTCATGATCTGCCCACCTCAGCCTGCCAAAGTGTTGGAATTACAGGCACGAGTCACTGCGCCCAGCCCCCGAATTATTTTTTAATAGAAATGAGTTCTTGCTAAGCTTCCCAGGCTGGTCTCAGACTCCTAGACTCAAGCGATCCTCCCACTTTGGCCTCCCAAAATGCTGTGATTACAGGCATGAGCCACCATGTCTGGCCAAATCTTCTGTTTTAAAATAATCGTAATATATCCTAAAACCTAAATATAATTTTTAACTTTTTATTTTTAGATCATTAAAGATTCAGTACAGTTCTAAGAAATAATACAGAGAAATCCCCTATTGCTGGGATTACAGGCACATGCCACCATGCCCACCTAATTTTTTGCATTTTTAGTAGAGATGGGGTTTTGCCATGTTGGCCAAGCTGGTCTCGAACTCCTGACCTCAGGTGATCTGCCCGCCCACGTTGGCCTCCCAAAGTGCTGGGATTACAGGCATGAGCCACTGCACCCATCCTCTACTTTGTCATTTCAAGAATGTTATATAAGTGGAATCATACAATATACATGATTTTGAGATTGGCTTTTTTCCTCTCAGCATAATTCCCTTGATACCCATCCAAGTTGTTTGAATCAATAGTTCATTCCTTCTTATTGCTGAGTATTATTCTATGATATGGATTTACCACAGTTTGTTTAACCATTTACCCAGTGAAGGGCATTTAAGTTGCTTCCACTATCAGCTATCTAAAAATAAAACTGGCTGGGCACGGTGGCTCACGCCTATAATCCCAGCACTTTGGGAGGCCTACGCCAGCAGATAGCTTAAGCCCAGGAGTTTGAAATCAGCCTGGACAACACGACAAAACCCATCTCTAAAAAAAAAATACAAAAAAAAAAAAAATTAGCCAGGCATGCTGGTGTGTGCCTGTGGTCCCAGCTTCTTTGAAGGGTCACTGGAGGCCAGGAGGTTGAGGCTGCTGTGAAACATAATTGTGCACTGCACACCAATCTGGGAAACAGAGTGAGACTCTGTCTCATAAATAAATAAATAAAACATTATGAACACCATAATTATTTACAGGTTCTTATGGGAGATAAGAAATGGGAAATAGGGCCAGGCTCAGTGGCTCACACCTGTAATCCCAGCACTTTGGGAGGTCCAAGGTGGGTGGATCACAAGGTCAAGAGATCGAGACCATCCTGGCCAATATGGTGAAACCACATCTCTACTAAAAATACAAAAATTAGCTGGACATGGTGGCATGTGCCTATAGTCCCAGCTACTTGGGAGGCTGAGGAGAATCTCTTGAACCCGGGAGGCGGAGGTTGCAGTAAGCCGAGATTGTGCCACTGCACTCCAGCCTGGAGACACAGCGAGACTCTGTCTCAAAAAAAAGAAAAAAGAAAAAAGAAATGGGAAGTAGGCCAGGCATGGTGGCTCAAGCCTATAATCCCAGCACTTTGGGAGGCAAAGGTAGGTGAATCACCTGAAGTCAGGAGTTTGAGACCAGCCTGCCCAACATGGCAAAACCCCATCTCTACTAAAAATACAAAAATTAGTTAGGCGCAGTGGCAGGCACCTGTAATCCCAGCTACTTGGGAGGCTGAGGTACGAGAATCGCTTGAACCTGGGAGGTGGAGGTTGCAGTGAGCCAACATCATGCCACTGCACACCAATCCAGCCTGGGTGGAGTCAGACTCCGTCTCAAGAAAAAAAGAAATGGGAAATAAATTTTCTATTCTCTGGGATAAATGCCCGAGAGTACAATTGCTGGGTCACATGGTAAGTATGTGTTTTGTTTTGTTTTTTAAGAAACTGCCAAACTCGGGCAGATCACCTGAGGTCGGGAGTTCGAGACCAGCGTGACCAACGTGGAGAAACCCCATCTCTACTAAAAATACAAAATTAGCTGGTTGTGGTGGCACATGCCTGTAATCCCAGCTACTCAGGAGGCTGAGGCAGGAGAATCGCTTGAACCGGGGGCAGAGGTTGCAGTGAGCCGAGATCGCGCCATTGCCCTCCAGCCTGGACAATAAGAATGAAACTCCATCTCAAAAAAAAAAAAAAAAAAAAAAAAAACCGAAAGAAAGAAAAGAAAAGAAAGAAACTGGCAAACTATTTTCTTTTTCTTTCTTTCTTTTTTTTTTCAAATGAAGTCTCACTCTGTCACCCAGGCTGGAGTGCAGTGGCACTATCTCAGCTAACTGCAACCTCCTCATACCAGGTTCAAGCGATTCTCCTGCCTCAGCCTCCCGAGTAGCTGGAATTACAGGTGGGTGCCACCACACCCGGCTGATTTTTGTATTTTTAGTAGAGATGGGGTTTCACCATGTTGGCCAGGCTGGTCTCAAACTCCTGAGCTCAGGCAATCCGCCTGCCTCAGCCCCCCAGAGTGCTGGGATTACAGGACATGAGCCACCGCTCCAAGTCGGCCAAACTATTTTCTAGAGTGGCTTTACCATTTTACATTTCCACCAGCAATTTATGAATAATCCACTTTGTCTACATCTCCAGCATTTGGTATCACTTTTTAAAAAACTTTTAGCCTGGCGCGGTGGCTCACACCTGTAATCCCAGCACTTTGGGAGGCTGAGGCAGGTGGATCATGTGAGGTCAAGAGTTCGAGACCAGACTGACCAACATGGAGAAACCCCATCTCTACTAAAAACACAAAATTAGCTGGGTGTGGTGGGGCATGCCTGTAATCCCAGCTATTCAGGAGGCTGAGGCAGGAGATAGCTTGAACCCAGAAAGCGGAGGTTGCAGTGAGCCGAGATCATGCCATTGTACTCCAGCCTGGGCAACAAGAGCAAAACTCCGTCTCAAAAAAACAAACAAACAAACAAAAAAAAACTTTTAGCCATTCTGACAGATGTGTAGTGTGTCATGTGTGTTGTGTATGTGTTGACCCTTCTTTCACTTATCTATGAGAAGATAATTTAGGTACAGATAATGGCTATTGGCTTTTATTAGAGGTCTCAAAAATATATAAAGACTTCAGGCCTTCTTTGGACAGATTATTTCTGCAGTTTGTTTGTTTGTTTGAAGACAGGGTCTCACTCTGTCGCCCAGGCTGGAGTGCAGTGGCGAGTTCTTGGCTCACTACAGCCTCAACTTCCCAGGCTCAAGTGATCCTCCCACTTCAGCCTCCCAAGTAGCTGGAATTACAGGCATGCTCCACCATGCCTGGCTAATTTTTTGTATTTTTTTTGCAGAGACCGTGTTTGCCATGTTGCCCAAGCTGGTCTTGAACTCCTGGGCTCAAGTGATCCTCCCACCTTAGCTTCCCCACATGCTAGAATTATAGGTGTGAGCCACCTCGCCCTGCCATTTCTGGGCAAATTAATAAGCTACTTGGTCATAGCTGACCTAGAGTCAGACACCTTCATATAAGAGCCTCAGACTTGGGACTTACTTGCATGGCTTCCAAGCCTGCAAATCTATACCCTTCTTTTTTGAGCCGTTCTTAGTGCTCTATTAATCTTTTTTGTTTCTCCCCGAAGGGCCATGCCTTACCTGTTGATTCTAAACTTCGAAGAGATATTTAAAATAATATATCAAATAATATATTTTATTTTCTCTTTCTTTCTTTCTTTTTTTTTTTTTTTTTGAGACGGAGTCTCGCTCTGTCGCCCAGGCTGGAGTGCAGTGACCCGAGTAGCTGGGACTACAGGTGCCCGCCACCTCGCCCGGCTAGTTTTTCTGTATTTTTTAGTAGAGACGGGTTTCACTGTGTTAGCCAGGATGTTCTCGATCTCCTGACCTCATGATCCGCCCATCTCGGCCTCCCAAAGTGCTGGGATTACAGGCTTGAGCCACTGTGCCTGGCCATTTACTTTCTCTTTCTTTGCTTTTTTGTTGAGATGGGGTCTTGCTGTGTTGCCTAGGCTAGCCTTGAGCTCCTGGACTCAAGAAGTCCTCCAGTCAGCTGCCTGAGCAGCTAGGACCACAGGCACACACCACTGCACCCAACGTAGAATATATTTTAGTTTATTTTCTTATTAAAAGCAAGCAAAACTTCTTTGTTTTCTTATGCATTCATCACCTCCAATTGGTGTCCTTTGACTTGTAGTTCTAACTGTACCTGCTGGTCAGGTTGCAGAGGAGACTGTAATTAAAGAGGAAGAAGAAGAGAAGTTGCCACTAACAAAGAAACCAAGGATAGGAGAGATGACAAACAGTGTGGAGGAAAGCAAGGTAATGTTTTTAGGAGTGATGAAAAGAATTTAAAGCCAAATTATTAAGGCCTGAACCCTTCTTCATCTTTTTTTTTTTTCCTTTTTGAGACACAGCCTTGCTCTGTTGCCCAGGCTGGAGTATAGTGGCATGATCTCAGCTCACTGCAACCTCCGCCTCCCGGGCTCAAATGATTCTCATGCCTCAGCCTCCTGAGTAGCTGGGATGACAGGCACCTGCTACCATGCCTGGCTAATTTTTGTATTTTTAGTAGAGACGGGGTTTCACCGTGTTGGCCAAATTGGTCTCGAACTCCTGACCTCAGGTAATCTGCCCGTGTCCGCCTCCCAAAGTGCTTGAATTATAGGTGTGAGGCACTGCCTATCTTTTTGTCTACTGTCTGGATAATTTATGATCAGGAATTTACTTGGTGGTGACATGGCTTACTTTTCCAGGAAGGCAATGAAAGAGAGCTACTACAGCAACAACTCCTGGAGGCCAATCGAAGAGCCCAGGAATACCGACACCAGCTCCTAAAGAAAGAGCAGGAAGCAGAACAGTACCGTCGTAAGCTGGAGGCCATAGCCCGACAGCAGCCCAGTGGAGTTGATTTTACCATGGTTGAAGAGGTGGCTGAGGTAAATGCTGTAGTAGTCACAGAGGGGGAGCTGGAAGAGAGAGAGACACAAGTGACTGGGTCCGCAGGGACCACAGAGCCTCACACTAGAGTTTCCATGGAAACTGTTTCATCTTAATATGCAAGGGCCACAATTTGCACTGTGTTCATATTAGTCCTCTTTTAAAAAAGAAAATATACAGAAGACAAACATTGCATAAAAACTAAGAGTGTCTTTAAGAAGAAAACTATAGCAGGGTGCAATGCTTGGGCTCAGGAAGGTTCTCTGTGCAATTGGAAAATTCAAAGCCATATTTAGGGAACATTTCTTCTGAGGGGCCAAAAGAATAAGGACCAAATTTCTTAGCTCACATCATTGCTTTAAGCATAGAAGTAAAAGAATACTGCATGCTGTGGGTTGATTTTTTTTTTTAATAACTAACTTTCTCACAGAAGATTTTAAGATAACATTTCTAATATATATGCACCAATATATATGCCTTTAATAATTATACCATCAAGTGACCTGAAAATGCCCCTTAGATTTATGATGCGTATCTGTTGGAAAAACTAATTGGGAGGGAGGTTAGACAAGCTTTGGGGAAGAGAAAAGTAATATAGTCCATTTCCAAAGGAGCAGGAACGCCCAACCTTAAGTTAATTTCACTGAAGAGAATTTTCTTTTTTTTTTTTGAGACACAGTCTGACTCTGTCACCCAGGCTAGAGTACAGTGTTACAGTCTTGGCTCACTGCAACCTCTGCCTCCAGGGCTCAGCCTCCCGAGTGGCTGGGATGAAAGGCATATGCCACCACATCACTGAAAAGAAATTTTTGATTGTCTGACAGATATGCATCCATTGTGTGTCTGTAGCTCAGATGCTTGTGTAAGAAACTGAAATAAGCTGGGTGTGGTGGCTCACATCTGTAATCCCAACACTTTGGGACGTTGAAATGGGAGAACTGCTTGAGTCCAGGAGTTTGAGATGAGCCTGGGCAACATAGTGAGAAACGTGTGTCTACAAAAAATTTAAAAATTAGCCAAATATGGTGACAGGCACCTATGGTTCCAGCTACTCAGAAGGCTGAGGTGGGAGGATCCCTTGGGCCTTGGAGGTCAAAACTGCACTGAGCCGTGGTTGCACCACTGCTTTCCAGGCCTGAGTGACAGAGCAAGACTGTATCTCAAAGGAAAAAGGAAACTAGGCCAGGCGTGGTGGCTCACACCTGTAATCCGAGCACTTTGAGAGGCGGAGGTGGACGGATCACGAGGTCAAGAGATCGAGATCTTCCTAGCCAACATGGTGACACCCCATCTCTACTAAAAATACAAAAATTACCTGGGTGTAGTGGCACACACCTGTAGTCCCAGCTACTTGGGAGGCTGAGGCAGGAGAATCGCTTGAACCCAGGAGGCAGAGGTTGCAGTGAGCCGAGATCGCGCCACCGCGCTCCAGCCTGGTGACAGAGCGAGACTCCGTCTCAAAAAAACAA
Source organism: Papio anubis (assembly GCF_008728515.1). Lineage (NCBI taxonomy): Eukaryota > Metazoa > Chordata > Mammalia > Primates > Cercopithecidae > Papio > Papio anubis. The sequence goes on from NC_044976.1 coordinate 121,648,329, forward strand.
AACAAAACAAAAAAAATAGAAAATATTAGCCGGGCATGGTGGCACCCACCTGTAATCCCAGCTACTTGGGAGGCTGAGGCAGGAGAATTGCTTGAACCTGGGAGGCGGAGGTTGCAGTGAGCTGAGATCGCACCATTACCCTCCAGCCTGGGCGACAGAGCCAGACTCTGTCTCAAAAAAAAAAAAAAAAAAAAAAGGAAACTGAAATAAGAGTTTTTAAAAACTGAACTGGAAAGCCGAGGCCAGTAGATCACCTGAGGTCGGGAGTTCCAGACCAGCCTGACCAACATGGAGAAACCCTGTCTCTACTAAAAATACAAAATTAGGGCCGGGCCCAGTGGCTCACGCCTGTAATCCCAGCACTTTGGGAGACCGAGGCGGGTGGATCATGATGTCAGGAGTTCAAGACCAGCCTAGCACAGATGGTGAAACCCTACTAAAAATACAAAAATTCACCAGGCGAAGTGGCAGGCGCCTGTAATCCCAGCTACTAGGGAGGCTGATGCAGGAGAATCTCTTGAACCTGGGTGACAGACGTTGCAGTGATCTAAGATCATGCCACTGCACTCCAGCCTGGGCAATAAAGTGAGACTCCATCTCAAACAAACAAAAAAAAACAAAACAAAATTAGCCAGGTGTGGTGGCCACATGCCTATAATCCCAGCTACTTGGGAGGTTGAGGCAGGAGAATTGCTGGGAACCTGGAGGCGGCAGTTGCAGTAAGCCAGATGGCGCCACTGCACTCCAACCTGGGCAACAGGAGTGAAACTCCATTAAAAAAAAAAAAAAACACACACTAGAAAGGAAAGAAAACTTGTTTGTGTGGGAGGAGTATGTATAAAACCAAAATCCAGGCTGTGTTTCCACAGTGCTGGGAAGTGGCCAGAAAAAGGCTTATGGGGGCTTTGAAACTCTGGTCTTGAGATATAAACTTTGCTCTGACTGGATTTTATAAAATTACAGTGAGGAGGGTACTCTCTTGTCAGAACAACTTGTTTCCAAACATTTATGTAATGTCAAGCTCAGTCTCATTTTTTTTTTTTTTGAGACAGAGTCTTGTTCTTGTCGCCCAGGCTGGAGTGCAATGGCGTGATCTCAGCTCACCGCAATCTCTACCTCCCAGTTTCAAGTGAATCTCCTGCCTCAGCCTCCCAAGTAGCTGGGATTACAGGCATGTGCCACCATGCCCAGCTAATTTTGTATTTTCAGTAGAGACAGGGTTTCTCTATGTTGGTCAGGCTGGTCTCAAACTGCCAGCCTCAGGTGATCCACGTGCCTCGGCCTCCCAAAGTGCTGAGATTGCAGGCATGAGCCACCAAGCCCAGCCTAGACTCTTTAATTTTATCAAACTTTGTTGAATTTTCTAAGTGTCATTTAGGACACATTATGCTTTTCTGTGGAGCTTATATCTTATCCTCTTACGTGCAACAAAAAGGGGGTTGGAGGTAAATGCTGATGATGATGTTTAGTTTTATTTTCTTTTGATCTGGCATGAGTAAATTGCTCTGTTTCCTTAAGCTTGGTCTATTACGGAGCTTTGTGCCTTATAGGGTACTCAGTGTGTGTTGACAAAGGGAATAAGAACTATCAGTGCCATAAAGAACCAAAGATTCTGGCTACTTTGTCTTCTTCCTTTCTCTCCCACTATGCCTACACTTCCTCTGCCCACTTTTGGAAAGTGTTTAACTGCTGGGTTTTCTTTTTCTCTTTTTTTTTTTTAAACGGAGTTTCACTCTTGTTGCCCGGGCTGGAATGCAATGGCATCATCTCGGCTCACCGCAACCTCTGTCTCCTGGGTTCAAGCGATTCTCCTGCCTCAGCCTCCCGAGTAGCTGGGATTACAGGCATGCGCCACAATGTCCGGCTAATTTTGTATTTTTAGTAGAGACGAAGTTTCTCCATGTTGGTTGGGCTGGTCTTCAACTCCTGACCTCAGGTGATCTGCCCTTCTCAACCTCCCAAAGTGCAGGGATTATAGGCGTGAGCCACTGCGCCCGGCCACCTGCTGGGTTTTCTTTGTATGTCAGCATGGAGTTTTTCCCAAAGAAAGGGAATATGGGTGGAGAGAGAAAGGTTATGAACAGGTTACATTACAGAGGTTATTGCCTTTGAAACTGGGCCCTCATCATTCTAGACTTGCTTGCTTTGTTTTTTTTTTTTTTTTTGAGACGGAGTCTCGCTCTGTCGCCCAGGCTGGAGTGCAGTGGCCGGATCTCAGCTCACTGCAAGCTCCGCCTCCCGGGTTCACGCCATTCTCCTGCCTCAGCCTCCAGAGTAGCTGGGACTACAGGCGCCCGCCACCTCGCCCGGCTAGTTTTTTGTAATTTTTTAGTAGAGACGGGGTTTCACCGTGTTAGCCAGGATGGTCTCGATCTCCTGACCTCGTGATCCGCCCGTCTCGGCCTCCCAAAGTGCTGGGATTACAGGCTTGAGCCACCGTGCCCGGCCAACTTGCTTTGTTATAAATTAGAATAAACCAGAGGGAGATGTGCCAAGTAAACATTTGAATGACTGTTTAGAATATGGTTTTCTTAATTAGCAGTCATGGGGAAAACATGCATTTTTAATTTGGAAAAAAACCTGACAGTTAACATGGTTCTGTTTACCTTGATTAGTGAAGTAATTTGCTGCAGTGTTGTCAGAGGAGCAGAATCATTTGGGTCTCAAAATAGACTGAAAACTTAACTCCCAAAACCATATTTAACAAACAGAATTGGTTATTAGAGATTTATAGGCAAAAATATCAGTTTGGAAATTAACCTTGGCTACTGGCCACCTTAGCTAGATTTTCTCCACAGGTCTGATACTGAACACTTCTCAGATTGGAGAATATTCTGGGCTGTTGGGGATGACAGAGAAATGTGAGGGGGAGTAGCCTAGGTAAGGGGGATGATGAAATTGTTCTATCTGCTGTCAAATAATTGTTTCCTGTTTGCAATGTTTTTATTTTTTCTGAGTCCCTTTGGGAACCAGGTGCTAACAAGAAGCTGTTATGTGTGGGATTTCGGAGCCTTACTTTAATTATAGAGGAACCAAGTATCATTTTAGATGTCTTTTATTTATGTTCTCGGTGCATATGTTGACTTTAATCCCTCTTTCCCCACACCCTGCCCATTAAGGGGGAGGAGGTTAACTCTGCAGATGATATTCAGGCCCAACCAGCTCATTCTCTGGGGTAGCTACTGACGAAAGGCAGAGAACGTCCATCTAACATGTCCTTCTGAGTATACAGTCACCACTTTTTGGGGGGAATTCTTTAGCAGATCTTATTGTTCTTTCTGCAGAAGCTATCATTCCTACCTCCCCAACCCCCAAAATCTCTAATATAGGCCAAGTCATTTTTTATGATGGGTCTCTGAGACAGGGGAGTTTGTTAGAGGAGAGGCTGGGGTAGAGAGGGAGAGAATGGAGGTATCTGAAAAAAAGTAAGAAAAAGGCATTCATTTTTATTTACTCAGAACAGTCCTCTTGGCATCCCAGATAAGGGAAATAGGATTTGATCTCCAATTGTATCGCTATGGAGAGAATGGCAGGTGAGGATGCTTTGAAGTAATTAGAAATTAAATATTGAATACATTAATGGCAATACCATTTCATGATTTTGTATGTCTTTCTGGATTAGTCATGGAAGTTGGGGAAATATTGCTTAGATCTTCTGGGTTAGAGGATTCCAACTGGCTTATTGGCAAGGTTGGATTATTAAGAATCAAATAGCAGACAAAAATGGCAGGGCATGGTGGCTCACGCCTGTAATCCCAGTACTTTGGGAGGCTGAGGCGGGTAGATCACTTGAGGTCAGGAGTTCAAGACCAGCCTGGCCAACATGGCAAAACCACGTCTCTACCAAAAATACAAAAATTAGTTGGGCATGATGGCACATGCCTGTAGTCCCAGCTACTCTGGAGCTGAAACAGCAGAACTGCTTGAACCCAGAAGGTGGAATTTACAGTGAGCTGAGATTGTGCCACTGCACTCCAGCCTGGGCAATAAGCGAGACTGTGTCTCAAAAAAAAAAAGAAAAGAAAAGAAAAAGGAAAAACAGAGAAATGGATCAGAGTTGGTGCTTGAGCACGAGAAACTTCAAGCTTAGGATGGTTGTCTACTTTAAAATAAAGCTGCTGGCCGAGCGTGGTGGCTCATGCCTGTAATCCCAGCACTTTGGGAGGCCAAGGCGGGTGGATCACGAGGTCAGGAGATCAGGACCATCTTGGCTAACACGGTGAAACCCCAGCTCTACTAAAAATACAAAAGATTAGCTGGGCGCAGTGGCAGGCACCTGTAGTCCCAGCTACTTGGGAGGCTGAGGCAGGAGAGTGGCGTGAAACCAGGAGGCAGAGCTTGCAGTGAGCCGAGATCACCCCACTGCAACAGATCACCTGGGCAACAGAGCGAGACTCTGTCTCAAAATAAATAAATAAATAAATAAATAGAATAAAATAAAATAAAGCTGCTGGCTGGGCACAGTGGCTCATGCCTGTAATCCCAGCACTTTAGGAGGCCGAGGCGGGAGGATCACTTGAGGCCAGGCCAACATGGCAAAACCCAGTCTCTACTCAAAATACAAAAATTAGCTGGGGGTGGTGGTGCATCATCATACTGGTGAGAAAAGAAAAAAAAAAAAAAAAAGAGGCCGGGCACGGTGGCTCACAAAAAAAAAGAAAGAAAGAAAAAAAAAGAAATATCAGTTTGAGAAATTATGATGATTATTATTATTTTATTTTTGGAGACAGAGTCTCTCTCTGTTGCCCAGGCTGGAGTGCAATGGCATGATCTTGGCTTATTGCAACCTCCATCTCCCAGGTTCAAGCGATTCTTCTGCCTCAGCCTCCTGAGTAGCTGGGATTACAGGTGCGCACCACCACGTCTGGCTAATTTTTGTATTTTTAGTAGAGATGGGGTTTGACCACATTGGCCAGGCTGGTCTCGAACTCCTGACCTCGTGATCTGCCCTCCTCGGCTTCCCAAAGTGCTGGGATTACAGGTGTGAGCCACCGTGCCCAGCCTCTTTTTCTTTTTCTCACCAGTATGATGATGACCATTTTAAGAAAGCTTGTGTGGCTCTCTCCTATCATTACAGACCTCCAGAGTTTGCTGGAAAATTTGAGGCACTTACTGAACTCTTCCTGAAAGTTTCATGTGGAGTGGGAATCAGTTTTTGTCCTAATTTATTAGAGAAGGCTTCCTCTTCTCTACTCCTTGTGCAGACCCATCTCTGGATGGCTAGAAAAGGAGCTTCAGAATGGACTATATGTCATGACCACCTGTATGCACTCTAGGCTCTCATCTGTCTCTATTTTATGTGGTGACTATGTCCCCCTTCTAAGTAGTACTCTTATTTCCTATGCCTTTTTTTTTTTTTTTTTTTTTTTTTAGTCTCTGATGCTGCCCTTTGTAAATTTTTATTTTATTTTTTAGCCTCTTTAGTATTAGGGGGTGAGGTGACATTCCTAGACTCTACAGTAGCAGTTTGGCATGTTAGTGGCAGGAAATTGTGATTCCCTATACCCCCCTCCCCCTACCTTTTCTGCTTTAGTGATTCTATTGTTCCTCTCTCATTGAGGCTTTCCCAGGCACCCGAATTTAGTTAGTAGGTCATTTCTAATCTTTGGGGCTTGTCTTTTCTCTCTCCATTCCCCTCCTTCTCTACCCCATATTTTTTGTTTATTCTGAGGTGGTTTGTTTCTGAAAGTTAATCTAGGTCACCTTCTATATCCTGTGCTTCCTAGTTGGCTTTAGACATCTTGTTATAGCAACAATGATGGTAGCAGCTCTGTCCCTGGCTTTGCCCCATGTGCTGTCCTTCTGTCAAGACCATTTGTGTGTGTACTGGAGCAGGTGTTTGTTGGGGGGATGCGCCCAGACTATTCTCACAATGTCCTCAGTTTTTCAGGTTGTCTGACAGCTTTATGTACAGCATATTTTTAGAAAAACTTAAATATACTTCTTTATTTAGAATAGGGTTTTATTCTGATGAGCAAGTTTGTGTGTATATGTGTGTATGAGCATTTGTATGTATATATACTTATACAGATCTATATTATATATACAGTTTTTGTACTATCATTTAAAATAAAAATATTTCTCAATAAAATGTCAGAGCTGACCATTTCAGGGTGCCATTGAATTTGTTTTCATCTCCTGGGCAAAAATTTGTAGCTATTCTCTGATCACAGGTGAACCACAGAGCTCATTTTCCCTGTCCAACTGAGCTAATTGAAGGGGGAGGAGTATAGATCTACTAACCCATGCATGCCCACTGCCTTTTCCTTATCCACCTCTCTCAGCGTGGTATTCTTGACAGGCAGAGCAAGTTGAGGTAAGAAATGAAATGAGAATTAGGAGAGCTTTTGACTGACTTGTTAAATGTACATTTTCCTTCTTTCTCTCATCCCCCACTCCCTTCCCTAAAAGCAAACAACTAAGGGAGGAGAAAAGTAGCTGAAGAAAATGATTATGTGCCTTGTGTGGGAGTAAAGACAATGCTGAGATGTATGGGGAAAAACATCAGACTCAGGAGTGCTTGGAAAGAGTAGATTTACTTTGCCAGCTTCTCAGCTTTTCTTGGTTAATAGGGTGCTTGCTGCTATCTTAGTCCAAAATCAGCACACATTTATATTTAAAAATAGGAGGGTCAGTCTGGTAGTAGCACAATCCCCATTGATAGCCAGGGGTGAACAAACCAATTTGACTAGCAAGATGGGTGTCCCATCTAGTGTACAGAGTTCTGAAAAGCTGTTTTGTTGGCAAGAAGGATACCTTTCTTTATAAAATTAGCTTTGAGCCTGTCCAAAGTTAAGGACATATAAGCATCTGTGTTCAGTGACTGGAATCTTCAGCAAGTTCTCAAAGTCAATATTTAGGAAATTGGTCACCTACCATGTACTAGGGTACATGCAGATAATTTCTTTTTGGTAAATACATACAGTCAGCAAATCCTGTGCACATATTCAACTAATAGAAGGTAATTCTGGCAGGCACTTAAGCAATATATATAGTCTTGGCTGTGCTGATGGAAAAAAAGGCAGGAACTTGAGGAGCCTTAAGAACCAAAGAACTAAAAATCTTGTTGAATTAAATCCTGGTGAGAGAAATTATCAAGATGGGAAAGTTGAGGGGAACTGGAGAGATAAGAACCTAGAGTTCTCTGATGGGTGATACTTTTTTTTTTTTTTTTTTTTTTTGAGACAGAGTCTCACGCTGCTGCCCAGGCTGGAGTGCAGTGGCACAATCTCGGCTCACTGCAGCCTCTGCCTCCCAGGTTCAAGTGATTCTCCTGCCTCAGCCTCCCTAGTAACTGGGATTATAGGCATGCACCACTACACCCAGCTAATTTTTGTATGTTTAGTAGAGACGGGATTTCACCATATTGGCCAGGCTGGTCTCAAATTCCTGACCTCAGGTGATCCACCCGCACTGGCCTCCCAAAGTGTTGGGATTACAGGTGTGAGCCACTGTGCCCGGCTGGGTGATACTCTTAAATAATGGGAAAAATCATGAACTAGGGCAACTTTCCTAAGAGTTCCTTCCTCTGTGAAAAAGAACCCTCTACTCCAAGGAGCTCAATAGGTGAAAAATACAGGTGAAGGCTGACGTGGGAGCAATCTAGTGATAACTACAACTATGTAAGGCTTGTGTAAGACATCTGATAGGTAATAGAGTAAGTTAAGACTATAGGAGACTTCTGAACAAAAGTGTGGGGTTGCAGTCTGCTCCTATAACCAGTCCTAAAGTTTAAGGGTAGTGCTGTAAAGGAAAGGAAAGTTTGGGATAGGGCCCAATATTATAAATAATAACAATAGCCACCATGCTTTAAGATTTTGCTACGTGTATGGCAATGTGCTAAGTACTCTGCATATACATATAAACACCCATTTTGCAAGGTGGGTATTATCCTTATCATATAGTTGTAAAAATAAGTTGACTTTGCAGAGTCACACACTTGTAAATATTGTCCTTTTTTTTTTTTTTTTTGAGATAGAGTCTCGCTCTGTCGCCCAGGCTGGAGTGCAGTGGCGCAATCTCAGCTCACTGCAAGCTCCACCTCCCGGGTTCACGCCATTCTCCTGCCTCAGCCTCCCAAATAGCTGGGACTACAGGTGCCCAACACCACACCTGGCTAAATTTTTCTATTTTTAGTACAGACCGGGTTTCACTGTTAGCCAGGATGGTCTCGATCACCTGACCTCGTGATCTGCCTGTCTCGGCCTCCCAAAGTGCTGGCATTACAGGCGTGAGCCACCACACCCGGCCTTTTTTTTCTTTTTAAAGACAGGGTCTCACTCTATTGCCCAGGCTGGAGTGCAATGGCATGATCTTGACTCACTGCAGCCTCGACCTTCGACCTCCAGGGCTCAAGCAATACTCCTGCCTCAGCCTCCCGAGAAGCTAGGACTACAGGTGCGTACCACCATGCCCGGCTAATTTTTGTATTTTTGGTAGAGATAGGGTTTTGCCATGTTGTCCAGACTGGTCTTGAACTCCTGAGCTCAAGGGACCCACCTGCCTTACCTTCCCAAACTGTTGGGATTATAGGCGTGAGCCATGGCACCCAGGCTAAAATTGTTCTTTCTAAAACTACAATTTCTGCATTGAGTTAATTAGTGTACTTTCCTCTGTGGTTTCCCTTTTGTCAGAATGCTATTTTATTCACTAGCCTTGGGCAGCTTAATTCATCTCAGATTTGCATTTAAGAAACTGAGGGCTAGGCACAGTGGCTCAGGCTTGTAATCCCAGCACTTTGGGAGGCCGAGGCGGGCAGATCACGAGGTCAGGAGATTAAGACCATCCTGGCTAACATGGTGAAAACCCGTCTCTACTAAAAATATAAAAATTAACCGGGCATGGTGGCAGGCGCCTGTAGTCCCAGCTACTCAAGAGGCTGAGGCAGGAGGCAGAGCTTGCAGTGAGCCAAGATTGCGCCACTGCACTCCAGCCTGGGTGACAGAGCGAGACTCCGTCTCAAAAAAAAAAAAAAGCAGCTGCCAAACTGGGGCGGATCACCTGAGGTTGGGAGTTCGAGACCAGCCTGGCCAACATGGTGAAACCCCGTCTCTACTGAAAATACAAAAATCAGCCGGGCATGGTGGCACATCCCTGTAATCCCAGCTACTCGGGAGGCTGAGGCAGGAGAATTGCTTGAACCCGGGAGGCGGAGATGGCGCCACTGCACTCCAGCCTGGGCAACAGAGCAAGACTCTGTCTCAAAGAAAAAAAAAGAATGAAAGAAACTGAGAAGAAAAATATGATCCAAGCAGCATTTCCTATAAGCTCCCCATAGTAAATTTTGCTTCAAAACTAATTTGGGGGTATCTGCATAGAGTTTCTGGCCAGCAATAATTGAGCAAGAAGAGTAAAAGATAATCTCTCTTGTGGGGAATGAATAGGGTCTTCATCTCTAGGTATACTGGATGTTTTCTTTCTTTCCTTCCAGATTACACTCCTCTATTCTGTAGGCTGTTCTCTGTCCTGGGAGACTGACCTATATGAACATCAATGGGCTTCCTGTGCTTTGGCATCCAGTTGGATTCAGCCAATAGGGAGCCCTGACAGGAGACTGGGGAAAGAGAAAAGACTTAAGTCAATGTATTGACATCTGCCAGGTGCAGTGGTTCACTCCTGTAATCTCAGCTACTCGGGAAGCTGAGGCATGAAAATCACTTGAACCTGGGAGGCAGAAGTTTTGGTGAGCTGAGATCACACCACTGCACTCCAGCCTGCGACTCTATCTCAAAAAAAAAAAAAAAAAAAAAGTCACTGCTTCTCTCAAGGCACTCTCCCCCTCCAGGACCTAGAAACCAATAACTCCTTTTATCTTTTTAGGCCTAATACAGTTATTAGCCTCCAGTTACTGACCTATCTATCCCTTGCCCATATCTTTAAAAACAGCCCTTCATTATTTTGAGAATGTTGTTTCCTGTTGAGACCCTGTCCGATACACCTGGTAAAGGTAGGTGATCTTTTAGATTTATAGGCTTCATATTTTATCCATGTACTTGAACCTTACTCTCATACATATAACCTTATATTCTTATGAGCCAACAGTTCTGAAAGGTCAACTGCTGGATTAAGTAGCAGAGAGTGACACATACCTGTGTGGTTCTCATGGATGGGACAGTGACATCAAGGAGTTAAAAACCTGAGAGAGTAATAGCTCAGGCCCTTGTGACTTAGCCCCCAAAGAACCCAAGATGTTGAACAGATTTTCAAGCTCTGTGACTGTGGAACCTTCTGTGTTTCAAGTCCCCAAAGCCTTACACAAACTGATGGACTCTGACTGCTGGGGCCCTGGTTTCTCCATAACCTCCCAGGATGCCTCTGAGAAATCAGCTTAGAAATCCCTGAGGATGATGATTCTATCCTCCTGTTGGCACATTCTAGTTTCCTAAAGACAAAAACTGAGCTAATAGTATGATTAAAAAAAAAAAAAAGTATTAGCAGATTTCTTGAGGTCATATTTATCCTTCTATTGTCAGGGATAGTTTATTTGAATTCATCCTCCTAATTTATTATTCACTTTATCAGGGAGAGGTATCTGTATTAATGAACTGCATATTTGGTGGAAGTCTACTTTCTTTTGGGTAAATAATTTTCTCACAAAGCACTTAATTTAAATATATATATTCATATGGCACTTTACAAATCCCTGTTGCCATATGTTCTTTCCATTCCTTACCAAAAAAACAGCCTCAAAGAGGTTGGTTGAATTGCCAAGGTCACATAGAAAACAACGGGTAGAGACCCAGGACTGTTGCTCTCACTGCAACATGATTACTTCTGTTAGCTCTGAGAGTTCAGTTTAGATACTTTTTTTTTTTTTTTTTTTGAGACGGAGTCTAGCTCTGTCGCCCAGGCTGGAGTGCAGTGGCCAGATCTCAGCTCACTGCAAGCTCCGCCTCCCGGGTTTACGCCATTCTCCTGCCTCAGCCTCCCGAGTAGCTGGGACTACAGGCGCCCGCCACCTCGCCCGGCTAGTTTTTTTGTATTTTTTAGTAGAGACGGGGTTTCACCATGTTAGCCAGGATGGTCTCGATCTCCTGACCTCGTGATCCGCCCGTCTCGGCCTCCCAAAGTGCTGGGATTACAGGCATGAGCCACCGCAGCCAGGCCTAGATACTCTTTGGCTAAAGAAGTCACCATAGTGATAAATACTAATAAATGAACATACTTTATAATGAAACTTAAACGACAACCAGGACTTTAACCTATAAATTACTGCTGCCTGCAAAGAATTACAAGATTAAATTTCCATTGTATGTATCTCTCTTTTAGGTCTATATGTAAACCTTAGGATCATTTACCCTTTTTGTTTGTGACCACCTTCAAGGCAAGAACTATATTTGAGTTTTGTCCCTCAGAGGACTGTGAAAGGCTGCAGCCTTGAAATTTTTCTTTGTCCTTGCTTTAAAATCTCGGTTTGAAGAGGATAATGAAGTCAAGTGACTGGATGCTCTACTCCTTCCTTGCTTGCGCCTCAGTATCCTGAAACCCCAGCACTGGCCCCGAGGCACCTTGGTTTAAGTAAGGCACCCCATACGGGAAAAACTGAGACCTAAAGGACCACTTCAACCTGGTGAAACAAGCACCCCGCAAAAAGAGGTCAGACTCTGGAGGACAACCAAATTTGGCCAGACAAGCTTAACTGAAATGGGAGTAATGTTCAGAGAGCATTAAAAAGAGCCCTGAGGGTAAAATCTATAGATGAAAAGTATAAGGATACAAAGGGAAAGAGATTGCCTAGTGAAAACAGATCGTTGCCGGGCGCGGTGGCTCAAGCCTGTAATCCCAGCACTTTGGGGAGGCGAGGCAGGCGGATCCGCGAGGTCAGGAGATCGAGACCATCCTGGCTGACAGGGTGAAACCCGTCTCTACTAAAAAATCTGGCTTTCTTGAGGCCCGGTGGGCGGGCGCCTGTAGTCCCAGCCTTCTCGGGGAGGCTGAGGCAGGAGAATGGGCAAACCGGGAGGTGGAGCTTGCAGTGGAGGCTGAGATCCAGCCACTGCACTCAGCCTGGGCGACTTAGAGCCAGACTCGTCTCAAAAAAAAAAAAAAAAAAAAAAAAAAATCGCAAAGTTAGGAATAGGAATAGCTTATGCGCTAGTCTGAAGAAATTACTAGATACTCACAAGATACCATGCCGTTGCTTTTAGAAAGCGTTTTCACATTCTAGTACTTGAGCTTCTCAAACCCATTTTTCAGATGAGCAAATGGAGGCTCCGGGCGAAGTTTTGACCAATCATGATCACAAATAATAAAGCGCGGAACTAGAAACAACTTTAGGCTTCTTCCTCAAATTGTTCTCAGCAGTTTCCCGCCAAGGACATTTAGGTAGCAAATGGGAAGGGGACTGGTGAGGCTTCCTTAGCAGCAAGGGTTGGCTCGGCCCCCAGGCGGCGCCAGCGGGAGAATGTGGGGCTCGAACTGGGCGGACATTGCAGCCAAGTGCGGGTGAAAAACCCCATTTGCAAATTCGCATCAGCTCGGCTGGGCACGGTGGCTGACGCCTGTAATCCCATCACTTTGGGAGGCCGAGGCGGGCGGATCACGAGGTCAGGAGTTCAAGACCAGCCTGACCAACATTATGAAACCCCGTCTCTACTAAAAATACAAAAATTAGCCGGACGTGGTGATGCATGCCTGAAATCCCTGCTACTTGGGAGGCTGAGGCAGGAGAAATGCTTGAACCTGGGAGACGGAGGTTGCAGTGAGCCGAGATCAGGCCTCTGCACTCCAGCCTGGGTGACAGAACAAGACCCTGTCTCCAAAAATAAAAATAAAAATTCGCACCAGCTGCCGCCTGCGTTAGGCCTTAAGCGTCGTTAGCGCGAGGGTGGTGGGCGGGGCAGGTGGTCCTGTTCGTCCCTCTCATTGGTGTCGGGGATAATGGATAGATATCCGCAGCCAGTCCCAACCGGAGCAAAGGGAGCATCACAACAGCCACACGCTACCTGGTCCTGAGCGCGCGGAGCTCGAGCGCGGCAGCGGCTTCTTGGGGGGTGGCTAAGCGTGCGTGTGACGCCGCGCGCGCTCTCGTCGGCGGTCCAGCTCTCCGCGGGGTCCTCGCCTTAGGGAAGAGCTGGGGGCAGACCCTTGCCTCCGACAGGACTGAATCCTTTGCTGTTTTTTTGCAGCCTACCCCTCATGCGACCCCAAATCTTCCAGCCAAATTCTCCTCAGGACAAGATTTTCTGATGTGGAACTTCAAGTAACGTACGCTGTAGCTTCATTTTATTTCTCAAAAAATTCCCTCCGCCGCCCCATCCCATAGACTAGGCCTTTAAGAAAATCCCTCTTACCTCGATCCAGAAACGAGCTCCGAGGGCCTTCCCCAGCCCCAACTAAACTTTACGGGGTCTCCCGGGCCCTGGCTCACCTTGACACCATTAGTTCGCTCGTCTCCTTTAGGAAACCTTTCCAGACTCCCCCCGCGGCGAGACCGCAGCCATCCCCTTTCCCGGGAGAGCCCAGGGCCCAGATAAAGGCAGAGGGCGAGGGCGCCCAGAGCGAGCCGACAGACTGACGCCCTCCCCTGCCCGAGTAAAGTCAGGCAGCGGCTGCGGACACGGCTGTATTGGGAAGCGGAGGCTCCTACACAGTAGGAGAGGCACGTCCCAGACCCGGGAGGCCCGAGGACTCTGGACACAGCGCGCGCGGCCCGCCCGGGGCCCAGTCTCTGCGGGAGCCCCGAGGGGCGAGTTAAGGCAGCTTGGCTGGAAGGGAGCGGGGAGTGGGAGTCCGCCAGCTCCCCCCGAAATGCTGGCTCACTGAGGGGACGGGCTTCTCACCTCCCATTCCTCTCTCGAGGACAGGGGGAAAGACAGTCAATAAATAAACCCGAGGCGAAAAGGGGCCTCGGGAGACTCTGCGAGTCGGGAAGGCTGGAGGTGCGGGGCGAGGGGGCGGTGAGACGTCCTGAAGAGCGTCCAGCTTGCGGCCGAGAGGACTCGGGCGCCCCCCACGCTGGAGGCTGTGGGCTGCTCCCTTTAAAAGTTGAAACGGCCGCCGTTCGGGACGGCCTGGCGGGAGGAGGGCCCGACGAGGGGAGGCTTCGGGGACAACTGGGGCTTCTCGACGTCCACCCTCTTCAGGGCGCGGCCCCGGTAGCCCTCCGGCCGGCCCGGGTACAGGAGGTGCCTCCCGGGACTCCCGGAGTACCTGGAGGGACCTCCCGAGGGGACTCGAGTGAGCAGGGCAGGGGGGGCCCGGTGGCCGGAGAAAGGTAACCTCCGGCCTCCGCCGACGCCCAGCCGGGGAGCGGGGGCGGAGAGCGCGGGCCGGGCGGGGGCAGAGGCGCACCTGCCCTCGGGGGGCACGTCCAGCCTCAGCGGCGGGGCACACTCGTGGGACCTGGGGCTGGGACAGCCCAAGAGGGCGGGGGCGGGCTCCGGCGGGAGCACCCGCGAGGTTAAAGGGGCGGGGGGCTCGGCCCCCTTTCTGGGCGGCTGCGGGCCGTGCAGGTAGCGCAGCAGTTCCTCCAGGGTGGTGACTTCCACGGCCTGCCCGGGACAGCCGGGCGGCGGCGGCCTCACCAGCACTCGGGGCGCAGGCCCGCCCGCCGCGTGCCCGCCCCGTGAGCGGCCCGGGCCCTCCTTGGCGTTGTTCCTGTTCTGGTTCCACTCCCAGGGGTCCCCGGCGGCGCGGAGGTGCTTGACCGGCAGCTCCGGCGTGGACTCGGGGGTGGGCAGGCAGGTCAGCTCCGGCGGGGGCACGCCCTCCGGAGGCGGCAGGAAGGTGGTGTAGAGCTGCGGCGTCTGCACCGCGTCCCCGTCCTTGGAGGGCGGCGGGGGCTCTGGGCCCCCACCGTGGAGCCGGGCCAAACTGCGGAGGGAGAGAGGGCGCGGGAGCCCCGGAGTCTCGATGTCCTTGCCCCGACGTCGGTGGGCGCGGCGACAAGCACAGGAGACCAGGAGGCCAGAGACTGAGGCGCCCAGGGCAAAAGCTGCGGCCACACTGGCCAGGAGGAGTGGGATGGGGACGGAGCGGGAGGCCGAGGCTGGGGGCAGGTCCCGCCGCACGCCTGCCGACCGAGAGGGAGGAGGGAGGCTCAGCCAAGGGGAGGCGGTGCGGGGCACCTAGGCCCAGAGGCGCCGCCGGCAGTTCCCAGGCCTGACATCATCGTCCCTCCCGCTGCTACTCAGCCTCACTCCCACAGCCTTCGCCATCCTCAGGATTCACCTCCCCTGACCCCTCAGCATACAGCCCACGCACTACCCCTCACACTCAGGCCAGAGCTTGGGCCTGGGGATTCCCCATCCCACTTCTGGCCTCTGTAGCCATGCCAAGAGCAACTGCCAACAACTGCTCGTGCAGGAGGACTTGGGGCTGGGATGCCCAATTCTGGGGAGGGGAGGCTCCAAACAGGCGTTAGTGAGCACCAAACACCAGTCAGTGAGGGGCTTAGAACGCTCCGAGAATCAGCAGCCCCACACTTCACTCCTGTCCCTCCCAGGTAGCCCTCTTACCCCGAGTGTGAGCTCCAAGAGTGGAAGACTGGGGCCGGGGGTGGGCATCACTGGGGGGACTGGGGGTCCCAGGGGAAGGGCCAGGACCCGGAAGCACTGGTGGCAGAGACCAGGTCAGAGCCAGTGAGGCTCCTAATCTCTACCCCTGACACCCTTCCAGGGGTCCTTCCTCCCTCCT
The DNA here is from genome assembly GCF_008728515.1 of Papio anubis. Lineage (NCBI taxonomy): Eukaryota > Metazoa > Chordata > Mammalia > Primates > Cercopithecidae > Papio > Papio anubis. Next base: position 121,663,965 of record NC_044976.1, read on the forward strand.
GTGGAACGCCAGCCTCTAGTTTCTTCTGGGCCTGGGGGAGGGCTCATCATGCAGGACATTGATTTATTTGTTCAAAAAGTACCCTACTGTGTGCCGAGTACTGAGCTACATGCTGGGTATCTGGAGGATGCCGACCCTTTTCCGATACTCCCAGGGTATTCAGAATGCTGCTCTGCTGCTACCACAGGACATACACTCAGGTATGTGGGCTGAGCAAGGGAAGGTGAAGTTGGGACAAGAGGACTCACCATAAGCAGAATCCCCAGGGCCAGACTGACTCCCAGTAGCTCCGTCTATGAAGAAGGGAGAGGGTGAAGATGGGGGGAAGGAGAAGCTTCATGAAGAACTGATGGGGTGACTGTGCCACAGAAGGAGAGAAGGACAAAAGCCCAAGCCTGGGATGGTGTCTGTGGCCATCATGGCCATGTGCAGCTTTGGCGGCAACCGCAGCCGCCTCTTCTGTTTACCTTGGCAGTCACCATGCTCCATGGATTCCTGGTTCCCAGCCTGATCCACATCGGTCCTAGGAGGAAAACGAAGTGGCTCTAGAATTCTGCACCTTGTCCCTATCTCCCACTCTGGCCCTCAGCTCTTAGTGGTGGGGAATTTTATGCTCAGGAAGCCCAAGGACCTGTCACTTACCCACCAGGTTCCCTGATATCCACACAGCCCCTGGAGCTATGCCATCCACAGTATGGGTCCTGAGAAGCCAAGCAGCTCCTAGGGAAAACAGGTGTGTGAGGCTGGATCCCCTTCTACTCCAGTCACTTTCCATTCTGCTGCCTCTTCCCACCCTGGCTTACAGGAGTCTCTCAGCCTCATTCTCTCCTGTCCACCTCAGTCTCTCCACACCCTGGTTGCTGCCCACCTTCAGAATGCTTGAGGTACCTACGCACCCCGCAGCCATCCCCTGTGTTTCTCTGCCACCCCAAAGACCTTCGTTTCTGTGCTCTTGCTGGCCCGGGGAGCTTGCCCACACAGGGCCTGGCCTCAGGCCCCTCTCACCTCTGACAGGCCCCATGCCGGGCACACCGGCTGAGAGGGAGGTAGACAATACAGCCAGAAAAAGCCACAAAGAGCCTGTGACCCTCAGTGTCCAGCTCCAGCCCTATGATCCGTCGTGCTGTTTGGGCTGCCCGCTTCCCACTGCACCTAGGGTGAGGCCAAAAGGAACCAGAGATGGACAGATGAGGCTACCTTTTCCCTGCGTGAGTGGAAGAACAGAAAGGGGGGAGGCGCACAAGCAACTGAGCATAACCCATGGAGCTGCCCTGCCCTACCACACTGTCCAGTCTTCTCGCCAAGCCTCTCTAACCCAGAGCTCCCACCCTGCAAAAGCCAATGTTTTTGATGTTTCCAACCTATTCCCACATCTGCTGCTGCTACTCCCATCCCATCCCTGCTCTGCAGGGAGCCTCCCCTCCAAAGGCCTCACCGGGCAGGGCTGTAGGCATCAATCTCTTCCAGGAGGATGGGCTCAGGTCCCCCGGATCGCCCACCTGGGGGCAGCACCTTCAGCACTGTCCCATCGTTGGAGCCAAGGAACATGACTGTGATGTTACTGTGGGGACCAGCCATGCCATCCACAGCTACTTGGGTCAATAGGGCCCTGGAGGAAAGGGCCTCAGGTCAGGGAACCTGTCTAGTGGAAGCCTGAGCATTTCAGGGAGAGCCCAGCTGTCCTGGTAGCTGTGCCTGTGCCCTTCCCCCAGGTCCCAGGGTTCCCTTCTTAGCTCTCTCCCTTCTACTTTCACAAGTTCTTCCTCCCACCAATGCGGTTCACCTTATTGGGTCAAAGAAAGAGGAGGGTGGCTGAGAATGGGGTCAGTGGTCAGTGTTTTTCAGCACCATACCTGCTAGTGAGAGTGAGTAGAGGCTGATGGGTGGCAGGCGGTACAGCGGGGTCCAGCAGCGGGTGAGCCTTGATGAAGGTCAGGACATCATCAGGGAGGTCTCGAGAAGAGGAGAACAAGGCAGCTCCCCCTATTCCTGCACAGGATCCTGGTCTGGTGGGTGAATGGGAAGGGGCTGCCTTGGGACTGGGAGCTGGAGCTCAGTTAAGCTCTGTGCCCCCTACTGCTCCCAAACCTGACTGGAAAGCCTTGCTTCCCCTCCACACAGACACTCACAGCACTGCTCCCTTCCCTGCCGCAGCTCTTCGGCCCCGCTGCCACCCCACTATAGCTCCCCACCCTGAGGCCTTAAGACATCTCACTCACTCCTCACAATCCCATCTTGGGGGCAGACGCTGCTTGCTTATGCCCCCACAAAAGCCATTTTCCATCCTGGGTACCTGGGTGAGGGGACCCTGTCCTCAGACACAGGAGTCCAGGCCCCATCCAGACTCCTCTGCTCCTTGAACTTGCCCTCAAATCCACGCTCAATCTCATCCAGGTAGAAGGCGCAGACGGCAGAGCCAGGGATGCTGGAGGAGCCAGAAAAGATGCAGGATAGGTGTTGAAAGGAACTGCACAACTTCCCCCAGGAAGAAGTGGTGGCACCTTCACACCACGTTAGGAGGTAGAGACTGAGGCAGTGAGGCAGCCACTGGGTGCCACACTAGGAGAAAAAATGGTGGGCGACACAGCAAACTGGCTTTGCTCAGAGGTTCCCTTAACTGCCCCCATCAGTAGGCTGTGAAAGGGGAGTTTGGAGGCTGATGAGGCAGGGGACAGATTGGGTCACACTAGTCAGCCTAGTACCAACCTATTGGTCTGGGTGGTGAAGACCCCAAAGAGAGCAGAGCGGCCATGCAGGTTCACAGGCCCAGTCAAGGCCTGTAAAACATCAAAATAGAAAGTAGAGTCCCCAGGGACAGAGCAGTTGAGCCGCAGCTTCAGGAAGGATGTCCAGTGGCGGTCCAAGGCCCGAGGCGAGCCGCCCATGTCACGTTTACATACTCGGGCTACGCGGGAGAACTGCACCTAGGGGAGAAGAGTGGAGTAGACAATGGTGAGACAGACCCACAGGGCCAGCTGCGTGCAAGGAGTGTGGTGAGTTAAGAGCACCAAGGGGCCGGGCGCAGTGGCTCACGCCTGTAATCCCAACACTTTGGGAGACTGAGGCGGGTGGATCACGAGGTCAGGAGATCGAGACCATCCTGGCTAACACAGTGAAACCCCATCTCTACTAAAAATACAAAAAAATTAGCCAGGCGTGGTGGCGGGCGCCTGTAGTCCCAGCTACTTGGGAGGCTGAGGCAGGAGAATGGCGTGAATCCAGGAGGCGGAGCTTGCAGTGAGCTGAGATCAAGCCACTGCACTCCAGCCTGGGCGACAGAGCGAGACTCCATCTCAAAAAAAAAAAAAAAAGAGCACCAAGGGAGCAATATGAGGGGCACAGTGAATGATGGGTGTGGCATGGTAGGACAATTTGAGTCAAGGGTGAGGGACAAGCAGGATGTGGGGGCAGATGGCTCAGGGCTATTCCAAGTTGAGGGGTGAGAGTCCAGGGAATTGCTTGTGGAGATTATGGTCAGGAGCTCTCTTCCCACTCAGACTGGCTCCTCAGGATCCAGCAGAACCCTCCAGCTACCCACCCTGATGCCCACCTCCTTACCCTCCCCAGCCGAGCATCCTCCACAGAGACCTCGCGGAAGAAGAAGTAGACATGGTCTCCATGCTCCAAGGCATGGACAAAGTGTGGCTCTAAGATGGGGAATGACAGGAAAGGGTATAGAAGAGTATCTGTACCTGCTCAGAAGCTCCTGGCCCCACATCGCTCTCCCCATTGCATACGTACACATTACCACACCATCTGCCTGCTCCCCACCACAGTCCTCCCTCCCAGGAACAGTCTCCTTTCCCCAGGCCCGCCCTGACCTCGGAGCCACTTGGAGTCGTACTTGGCGGAGCGGAGTGGGGGCTGGGGCCCAAGGCTTCTGTAAACTACAGCATCACTGGCCTGGAAATCCGCAGCTGTGGCTGAGTACAGGCTGCCCTCTGGAGGGATGGATGGAGTGGGGTCAAGGGAGGGCTTAGCGATCTGTATCCTGCCTCTTCTTGGGCCTCCCACACCCCTACCTAGGCCTGGCCCTGGTCCCTACCTCAACCCTCCACTCAGGGGAATGAGGGAAAGACCCACTGGGAGAGGAGCTGAGGCAGGAGCTCCCTCCAGCCACATGCTTTGTTCTCACATGCCCGGCTGCACACCTGCAAAGACGGCCACGTTGGACTGGGTGGCATCAAAGGGGCATCGAGCCTGTCCACTCAGTTCCTCACCCTCCTGCTGCAGCGAAGTTATCTGGGGACAGAGGGAGCAGATGCCTAGAACCTTCAGGGTCTTGGAGTCTGGCTCCACAGCCTATTCCCTCCTGTCCCATTGCCTCCTCCCCAGCCCCTCTGGACCCTTGAATTCTGGGCACTCCCATTCCCCTACCCCAGTTCCTGGTCCTTTCCCATCAAACCAATTGCCCATCTTGGGGTCCCCCCAACTCCCATCCTAACCCCCACCCTGTCTTTTGTACCCCATAGCTGCGGCACACAGGACTGAACGAGTTCGTTCCACAGGCAAGGAGCGTCTGGGAGTCCCAGGGAACAAGAACACGAATATAGTTGTAGCACTCGTCCTAGAGAACCCAAAATTCTAGGTCAGTGACAGAGGGTCCTGGGACTGAGACCAGGAGGTAATAGAAAGGTGGGCTTACAGGGTGGGCGTGGTGGCTCACGCCTGTAATCCTAGCACTTTGGGAGGCCAAGGTGGGCAGATTGCCTGAGCTCAGGAGTTCAAGACCAGCCTGGGCAACATGGTGAAACCTCGTTTCTACTAAAATACAAAAAATTAGCCAGGCGTGGCAATGTGCGCCTGTAATCCCAGCTACTTGGGAGGCTGAGGCAGGAGAATCACTTGAACCATGGAGGCGGAGGTTGCAGTGAGCCAAGATCAAGATCGTGCCATTGCACTCCAGCCTGGGTGGCAGACTGAGACTCCGTCTCCAAAAAAAAAAAAAGAAAGAAAGGTGGGCTGCTCCTCTTGAGCGCAACAGAGCAATGCGAGATAAAGTCCCAAGTAAGCTGTTTGCTGGCCCTCTGGCCTTAGGCAAATCCTTTGGCCTCTCTGAGGAGCCTCACTTTTCTTTTCTGTGAGGCATGAAAGAGAAACTGAAAATCGGGAATTCTCTTTCCTTTCTATTTTCTCCTGTGGCCTGGGATGGAAAAAGTGTGAAGGAAATTCGGCATAGTAGAGGACCAGTTGGACAGGGACTAGGGGCAGAGTAATCCTCTCCTTCCCTCCACATTCTCATCTCACTCCTTACCGTCAGCTTTCCCCGTACAGCACAGTTCTCCACATCTTGGCTTCTCCATGTTAGATACTAAAGGGAGAAGTTGAAGAGGGAAAATCAGGGGGCAACTGGGTTCCCTCCTCACATTATGGTTCCTTTTGGATTCTTCTTCCCACCCACCTGACCCCCATTAGACCTTTCCCAGCCTCATCTCCATGTCTGCACCTCTTCCCACACAGCCCCTCACCTTGTTGGGCACCAGCCCCTCCCCTTCTTCTTGGGCTTGAAGATCGAAGGAGAAAACGTGATCCCTGAAGGGGTAGGTAAGGAGGGATCAGAGCCTAGTCAAGGCACCCCAGCTGATCTCCTTAGCCCCCACCTTACCCACAGTCAGCTCTTCAGGGACAAACAGTGCAGACCTTCTGTCCCTCCCCTCCCCACTTCCTCCATGCCTTGGCATTTGTGCTCTGGGTCCAAGCATGTCCACGCCCCGTGGCTTGTGCACCTGCATGTGTCCCCTGCAAGATGCTGCAGTGGCCATGCAGGTCCCATGTCTGCCCAGGAGCATGCATGTCTGCCCCACAACTGTGCCACGGCCAGTTTACCGGGCAGCCACTAGCAAGGTCCGGTTCAAGGTCAGGAATCTCTGAAAGTCCAGCCCAAGTTCTGCAGCCACAGCATCATCCTCCAGGCCCCGAAACCAGGATAATGGGGAAGAACCTAGAGGACACAGAGAGGTAGGGTGCTGAGGGCCAGCCAGGATACCACAAACTTCCCCAACACCCTCTCCAACCAGATGAAACCCAGCAGCGGACACAGTGGATGTGTGAGGTTAGAGTGCCCAAAAGCTATTCTTAATACCAATAACACTGAGTACTTAACCTCTGCCAAACACAGTGTTAGCACTTCACACGCATTGTCTCATTTAATACATGGTCTATGAGGTAGCTTTGGCCCCATTTTACAGATGAGGAGCCTGAGGCTAGAAGTCATTTAGGAATTTGCTCATTTAGCTGGGAAGTGGCAATATCAGGATTCAGATCCAGGTCTGTCTGCCTCCAGAGTTGAGCCTAGTCCCTTCTTGGAACTGCCTTTTGGCTAGCAATTTCCTTTCACTCTCACCTTGTGCACTGTCCCACTGGAGCATTTATTCACTCCGTTTCCGTTTCTCCCAGCCCTCTGCACCCTCCCCTCAAGGCTCTTCACAGGCCACCTCAGCCCTCCAAGGTTTCTGCCTCCTCTGACCACCTCACCTCCAGCATCCACCTGGCCTGATCATGGTGGAAATCACAGTCATCAGTGGTCAAAGGATAGCCAGAGTTCAGGGATAAATGATTTAACATTTACAATGTGCTTGGCCGGGCGCGGTGGCTCACACCTGTAATCCCAGCACTTTGGGAGGCCAAGGCGGGTGGATCACAAGGTCAGGAGATCGAGACCATCCTGGCTAACACGGTAAAACCCCGTCTCTACCAAAAGTTCAAAAAATTAGCCGGGCATGGTGGCGGGTGCCTATACTCCTAGCTACTTGGCAGGCTGAGGGAGGAGAATGGCATGAACCCAGGAGGCGGAGCTTGCAGGGAGCCGAGATCGCGCTGCTGCACTCCAGCCTGGGCAACAGTGCAAGACTCCATCTCAAAAAAAAAAAAAAAAAATGTGCTTGGAGCTGCTTCTAGTACATAGGAGTGTTTGCTATTCTTATATATCCCTCAACAATTACTCCCAGTAACCCAACTGCAGTTCCTCCATCTTCAAAATTACTCTAAATCCTACGAATATAACAGGAACTGCAAATAGATAAAGGTTCTTCTCAGAAAAAGTGGGTTTATGCTTTCTATCATGGTGGGCTTATTGGTGGTACCAGTGGTAGAGAGGTGGGTAAGAGGTGTTGGGAACCACTGAACTAGTATTAGGCCTTCTCTATGTAGCTAAGAATAACAGCAAACACATATAAAGCATTTATTTGTGCCATACCGTGTTCTCAGCACTTTACATGTATAACCTCATTTAATCCCTAAATAATTCCATGAGGTAGAAGACTGTTTTGTTTTTTGTTTTTTGAGATGGAGCTTCACTCTCATTGCCCAAACTGGAGTGCAATGGTGCAATCTCGGCTCACTGCAACCTCCACCTCCTGGAGTTCAAGCTGTCCTCCTTAACCTCCCAAGTAGCTGGGTTACAGGCGCATGCCACCAAGCCCAGCCTAATTACATATTTACAAAGTAGAAACAGGGTTCCATCATGTTAGCCAGGCGGTCTAACTCCTGACCTCAGGTGTCCGCCCACTTCAACCTCCAGAATCCCACGGTTACTGGCGTGAGCCACCCGTGCCCGGCGGCTTTTTTTTTTTGAAGCGAGGTCTCACTCTGCTCGCCCAGAGCTGGAGTGCGGTGGCGCGTCCTGGCTGCTGCAGCTCGCTCCCGGGTTCCGCCATTCTCCCGCCTCAGCCACTACTCGGTGGCTGGGACTACAGGCGCCATACCCGCACGCCCGGCTTCGGATTTTTGTATTTTTAGTAGAGGCGGGGTTTCACCATGTTAGCCAAGGATGGTCTCGATCTCCTGACCTCGTGATCACGCCTCGGCTCCCAAAATGCTGGGATTACAGGCTTGAGGTACGCCCGGCCCATTTTTGTCCTTTTTTTTTAAAAAGAGATGGGGTAGGGGGTTGGGGGGTGGGAGGACTCTGGCTGTGTTGCCCAGGCTGGACTGCAGTGGCTAATCACAGGCACCATCACAGAGCACTACATCCTGGGCTCAAGTGATCTTCCTGCCTCAGCCTCCTGAGTACCCACCACTGGCTCAGAATACTATTATATTCATTTTACAGCTGAGGAGACTGAGACAAAGAAAGGTTAAGTAACTTAATCAAGGTCATACAGCTAGTGAGCAGCTTAGCAGGGATTCAGACCTGCTAAGGTTTGGTCTAGCTGAGAGTCCACGTTCTTAACGTCCACACGATGCTGCCTGTAAGTGAAGAAACCAGGCCCAGGAATGAGAAGCAGCTGGCAGGAGGTGTCAGCTCACTCTACCTGTTTGCTTCCTTTTGCTGGTCTGGCTGTCAGCTTCCTTGAGGCTGGGAGCCTTCCTGCATCTTGCCTCCCACACAGGGGGTCTCAGTCTCTAATTGTTCACAGAGATGGGGCAAGGTAGGTACTGGGCACTCACCTTGAAGGTCAGAAATCAACAGAGGGAGGGGGTCCTGGGGAAAGGCGGCCTGAGTATGGGAAAGTGAGAGCAGCAGCAGCAGCAGCAGCAAGGGCATGAAGTGGGGGGCACGGGGCATCCTGTGCGGGGCAGCTCAGGCCCCAGGGGGTGCCCCCTCACCCATATGCCGGCCCTGAAAGGGGAGACAGGGAAAAGTGGGGGAGGAGCCAAGTTCCCTCTCCCCTGACGCAAGCCAGCAGGCTCCTCTCCTGGTCTATCCCCAGAAGACCCTGTGGGGTGGGGGAAAAGAACCCTGTCTCCAGCACTGCCCCAGTCCCAGCCAGCTGTCATTGTCACTCAAGGTCCTTCCCTCTCCAACTGGCCCGAACTGGCTGCTGTGAGGCCTGCATGCATGACCCCAGGTAAGGACAGGACACACCCGGCCCCCCCTCAGCCTTCTCACTCAGCTTTTCCTCTTCTCTCCTGACTGGGTCTGGGACATTCAGTAGGTGACACCTCCTGACCCCCCTCTTGCTAACCCCTTCTCAGCTATAATTAGAGACTGAAGCCTTAAAATTATAAATAGTGACTCCTTGGCACTGGGAGGAGGAAGAGGGCACCGTGTCTGACTCCCCCTCCCTCCCAGACACCCCACGGCACTCTGGGAGCAATGCAGGCACTGCGCCTAGCCGGGGGCAGCTGTGTGGCTGCCACTGTCCTTTCGAGAGTTGAGGAAGACAGAGTTGGGGGAAGCAGCCTAGAGGTCACTGTCCTGGTCTAAGCTCATGGTCCGGGGGCCCTTTCCACTGCTAGGGAAGAAACTGAGTAGGGAGGAGAGTTGGTGGGGGGGACTGTCTTCACCAAAAATGAATGTGCATCAAAGCCAGATCAGAGGCTAAATTTAGCTCTGGCTGCAGCTGTCTGCCCGACCACTGTGCCACCCCCTCCAGGCTCTCTAGCCCCCTGCTCCTTCCCTGGCTCCTAAGAACCAGTGCATGTACTTGAGTAGGGAAAAGCAGACCCACCCCCTGTGAGAAACCAGGGGTACAAGGGACTAGTGAAGCAAAATGGCTAAACGTGCCCCTCTTTCCCTTCCTTCCCTCATCCGCTGCCTCTGAAATTAAAATATAAATAATTCAGTGACAGGCAGGTAATTGTAGCCCAAAGTCCAGGAAAAGATGGATATGGTGGAAGAGATGGTGAGACAGGTCTTCCACCCATCAGCCTCCCTCAGCCAAATGACCCTGTCTGGGGCCCACAGTAGGAGGTATATACCAGCTTCCTGCTTTCCCCTAAAATTGAAGTGAGGGGCTTGGTTGGCTCCAAAAATCAGGTCAAGAAGGGTGAGAATCCTCTCTTTTGTGAACAGATAACTATCCTTCACCAATCCTTAGTTGCCCATCCCACCGTGTCCCCTAGAACAGACCCTAAGCTTCCATGCCAAGCACCCTTCCATCTCCCCAGTAATTCTACTCTTGGAGCCAGGACCCAAGTGTCCCCCCACTCCCAATCCAGCATCACTGGTGGGGAGGCTGACGTCAGGTGGGGTCCCAAGAGAGCTGGAGGAGGGAAGAGAGTAGGAACACCTAATGATGACCCCCCCTTCCCCAGGGGCAGAGTAGCAGCTAGCTAACGACCCTCTGGTGTTGAAAGGCTGGGCCTTCCTCCCTCCCCTGACATGTTTCCGGATACTGTTGTTCCCAGGGGAAAAGAAAGGAAGAGAAAGGGACATAGCTTGTCTCTCATCCTCCCCAACCTGCTCTTCCCACCACCCCCCTGCCTCCAAGTTGCCCTGAGCAACTGGTATCTTCACCCTGGAAACAACTTTGGTCTCTGGCAAGTGGGGAGAAGAGCCGGCCCCTCTTCTTGCTCCCTGCTCATGCCTGCTTCCACCCCGTGCCCTCAGGAGCTGCTGCCCTTTCCTTACCTGGGGTGGTGACTCCTTTGGGGGCTTGAGTGGGATAGGAAACCTCTGACCTGATGGAAGACAGGACAAAGGAGGGAAGAGACTGTGTTACACTCCCCTTACCACATCCCTTACAAGTAAATATAAAAATTCAAGAAAAGTCTGCTGAGGCTTGGGTAGGGGAGATGCTGCCTTGAAAATGGGAGGAACCTGATGACACTTCTTAATAGTTTGGTTACAAAGGTGCTGGTAGCTTCATGCCCAGAGATGTAGGGGAAGGGGATGGCCCCTTTCTAGAAACTCCTAGAACTACAGGGCTAGCCTTGGCAAAGGGGGTCACTGGGAGAGTTTGTGGGGCATGGCGACCACTCCCATGTTAAAACCCTCAGAATCCAACAGCCTTCTTAGCAAAAGCGCCTTAGCTAGGGACAATAGAGGCTAATTTGCATCTCATTTACATGCTCTTCATTTCCAGGCAAAATGATCTGATAGCAAGCACTCTCGGCCCTTTCCTTCCTCCCTGAGAGAGCAGGCTGTGCCTCCCTTCCACCCACTCTACACACACACACACACACACACACTCTCTCACACCCCACTTTAGGCTGGATTAGTCCAGCCTCTAAAAACGCTTGGCTGGCCTTTGCATTGGCCCTCTAGACTCAACTATGATACATCTTTAAGAGGGCTTCTTGTAGCTGTTTTTGGGGAGCAGCATCTGGTCAGCTCCTCAACTCCTGGCCTGGAGAAAAGATCACTCTGCCCTGGAAGAATCCGAGCTGCTTCACACCCCCCATCTGAAGCACATGGGAGAGACCTGGCTGATTCTCCCCTTTCCAGATCCTCCCCTTGCTGGGAAGAGGAAACAGCCCTTCTCTCTCCTGGCCCTGAAGCCACCTCTGGGGAGTGGTTGGGGTCATAGCCAGAGGCTAGCAGAGCTGTGGAAGGGATGGAGAAGGGGAGACTGGGCTGGGGACAATAGCAGGAAGCCTTTGGGCTGGTCGCCCGCCCCAGTCCACCTTCCTCAGAGGGAGCAGGGTCGCGCCAAGGAGCCTGTGGAACCGGAGCCTTCCTTTCTCCAAGCCATTTCCCCCACTCTTAGCCCTTAGCCCCACACTCAGCACCTACCCTCCTTCCCACCCAACCCCCAACCAGGACAATCCAGGTGTCTAGAGCCTCGAAAGAGGTGGGCCTAGGGCCAGGGGCTCGACGTGTCTCCCCCTCACTGGATCCGGGGCTCCAAGGAGGGGCCGGTAGCAGAGTCTGGGCCGGGACCGGGTCCCAGAGCCACGTTAGCGGGAGGAGGGGCTGGAGGGGCCTGCAGGCGCAGACGGAGAGAGGATGGGAGCGGGGGTTGGGGAGCGGAGGCGGGTCTCCCAGGCCAGGGAAACAGGGCCAGAGGCTGAGAACCGACGAGGGCGGGCCTGAGGCCGGCGCTGAGTGGGGTCCGTGGGCTTAGGAGGCAGTTGCCAGCTCGGATATCCTCCTTGGGAGACCTCAGTCTAACAAAGCCCCGGGCCGAGCGGGCTGAAGGAAGGAGATAGGCGCTGGGACCGAGGTTGCTCGGGGACCCCATTCGCCGCCTCTTTGCACGAGCCAACCCTTCAGAGGGTGCTCAGATTCCGGCTTGCACAAGGACTGAGGAGCACCCGTGACACAAAGTCCAGAACGATGCGCCCCTCTTCCCATCCCTTCAGGGACGTCAGGAGGGTCTAGTTCTCCGCGGGTCTCGGATACCTAGTTTCCCTGCTGGGAAAGCAAGGGGCCAGATTTTCCACCCTCTCTACGGTGCGCGCCTCAAATAATCCCTTTTCGCGCTTCCCAATCCAGCGGGATGCGACTTGAAGAAAGCCCAGTTGAATGAGGTGCCCAGACTCTGCTCCCACCAGTACAGTTACGGGACTCGGCTACCGTGCCTCCTTCTTCCCTGCACCCCAATTTCGTTGACCCTCTCCGTCAGCCAGGCACACCGGGCGCCGACACCCTCCCTGGTCCCCTGGCGCTTCAGAAGCCTTGGCCCCCGCCGGCCGCGCCCTCCTGCTCCCTCCCCGCCTCCCCGCCTCCCCGCAGCCCCTTCCCTGCCCCGGGTACTTGCTCCAGGATTCGGGTCAGCGAGATGGAGATCGCCGCGGACGGCCAGCGGCCACGCGCTGTGCTGAGTTCGCAATCCGTGGTTGTGCTCAGGCGAGATGCGATGAGCGTCCGAATTGGATGGTGCTCGAATTTGGGGTCCAGGGCGCTGTCGGGAGAGCCCTGGGTCGGAGTCCAGCCGCGGATCCGCGGAGGAAAACAATGCGACCGCCCGGGGCTCTGGGCTCGGCCCCAGCGGCCCCGCCCGCCTCCCAGCCGGGCCCACCTCCTGCCCGCCTTTGGGTTGCGGCGACTAATCCTGCCCTTGGAGGGCGGCTAGACACCGCCTTCTCGTCACCTCTCCGCCAATAGTGCCGCCCGGGGAGGGGCGCCAGGAGCACCGTCCACCAAGAGGGCCAGGCCGGGAGGCTGAACTGGAGAGCAGAGACAGACGCGAGATGGAGAGACCCACGGACAGTCGCTGACACCGGGCAGAGGAAGAAATACATACAGAAGCAGAGATCGGCTGGCACAGGAGAGGCTCTGGGGAGAAATTTCACAAGAGAGGAAGAGGAGCTGGAAGGAGAAAGAGACAGGAAACCTGGGAGCCTTGACGGGGCTGGGCTGGGCTGTCAGAGCCTGCGCGATCCGTCCTCCCTTCCCCTCCTATACGGTTTGGGCGACCCTGCTCCCGAGGGAGCCTCCCGCATCTCCCTGACTCTGCCCCCAACTCTCCGTTGCTCCTCTCAATGCTTTTTCCCTCTTTCTCCTTATTTTTCCCCGTAGGCCTCCTCTGGTTCGTCCTGACCCTGATAAGGAGGCCTAGCATGCGCGTGGGGGCTGGAGGCCTGGGAAAGGAAAGGAAGGTGTCAGCAGGAGGTTTCCCTTGTTTCCATGATCTCCTCCCCTCCCACCTCTACAAAGCAGCATGAGTTTGGGCCACTATGGCAAGAACTAGCTAGCAGTCAGGCTGTTGGGTAATGGAAGAGGGCAGGTGAGAGAGGCTGAAGCCAAAACAGATGTGGAAATCAAGACTAATTGACTCAGAGAAAGACACAGACAGAGTAGCAACTCTAAGACCTGAGACAGGAACCCACACAGCCTTACTGCCCCCAGATATATGTCCCACCTTTCCTCAGAGGATCCTGACATCCCTCCAAACAGCAGAACTGCCCCTTCTCCCTCCCCACCCTTCATAAAGCCCCTGGGAATGTCAGTGAGGAGGAAGAATAAAGCTACTACAGACAGGATTGCTTGGTACCTTGGTATTGCCTGGTAGGATTCTTCTCTATGTGGGGCTGGGACAAAAGACATTCTCAAAATTCTCCAGGAAAGTGGGTGGCCTGGGAGACACTGGCATTCTCAGATAGTTTTATCTGACTGAACACTTCTACCCACATCTTGGACTCTGGACTAGAGGAAAGGAGGGGAAAAGGGTTTGCCACTTTTAGGCCAGCCTTAACTGGACTGTGATCAGGGAGGGGAGCATCGACAACTAGGCTAAGCCCCACAATGAGTATGATCGACAACTAGGCTAAGCCCCACAATAAGTACGCAAGAGACCTAAACATACACACACATGTGCACACACACACACAGAGAAAGAGAGAGAGAAAGAGAAGACAGAGACAGAGACAGAGATTTAAGGCCAGGTGAACCAGTAAGGTGAACAGTAACTCAGTAAAGTCAGATCTAAAACAATAGAAGAAGATAAACTGGGACAATATCTACACAGGATTAACTGCGGAGAGATCGTGGGCCCAAGGCAGTTCAGCAGTTGGGGTTGTTTTAAAGGCTGGAAAGAAATTTTGAGAGAAAGACACCTCAAAATATAGAGGCACTGAGAGGTTAAAAGAAATCTCCCCAACTCCTAGCACAGGGTTTAGGTACTCAGATACATGCTTATTGAATAGATTAGTGAGTGGAGATTAGGGTATAATTCATTTAAAGTTTTAGGACCCAGCTCAAATCTCAGTTCAGTAAGTATTAAACACTTACTTGAGACACAATCTACTGCACAATCCACTGCACAATCTACTGGGTTGTGGTCCCAGACTTTAAGAAAATGATAATATATTTGAATTAAAATAAGATTTACATGTACTAAACTATTAAAAAGCAACACCAAGTCTCAAAAGAAAAGCTACATTGAACATAAATTTCCAAATGTGCAAAGAAGATAATAAATTTTCTCCAAAGACTGCACAGAAAGACGTTTGATACATTTTATCATGGAGGACAGGAAAACTTTGGTGGGAGTTGGCTTGGTGCAAAAGAAGAAAATGTTCCCGAGGGACACAGCTTCAGCAAAAGCTTTTACTTGATGAACAAGGAGCCTGCAGCATGGATAACAAAAAGGTGCTGTGAGGCTGGTATGTGGGAAAGGCACTAGTTAGGAGCAAGGAGAGGGAAAAGGGGAAGACAAATTACAGAAGGCCTGGAATGCCTAGGTGAACTGGTTAAAATCATCTGACAGGAGTAGGATGTCATTTTGAATTCTTGAAAAAGGGTGCAACTTGTCTTTTTCTTTCTTTCTTTTTTTTTTTTTTTTTTAAGCAAGAAGACAGAGACCTACTAGCAAGAAAATAGGTCTAAAGCTGAGGGGAGAGGGACCATCAGACAAAAGTGATGGGAACAGGTTTAGAAAGAAATAAATGAATCTGAGAGCTATTTTGAAGGACAAATCAAAATGACTCTCTCGGCTGGGCGAAGTGGCTCACCCCTGTAATCCCAGCACTTTGGGAGGCCGAGGTAGGCAGATCACCTGAGGTCAGGAGTTTTGAGACCAGCCTGGTCAACATGGAGAAACTCCAGCTCTGCTAAAAATACAAAAAAATTAGCTGGGCATGGTGATGGGCATCTGCAATCCCAGCTACTCAAGAGGCTGAGGCAGGGGAATTGCTCGAACCCGGGAGACGGGAGGTTGCAGTGAGCCGAGATCGTGCCACTGCACTCCAGCCTGGGTGACACAGAGAGAAACTCTGTTAAAACAAAACAAAACTCTCTCTTCCTACTCCCTTAGTGTTTTGAAGAAAATCACACAGTCCTGGCTAGACGTAGTGACTCACACCTGTAATCCTAGCACTTTGGGAGGCCAAGGTGGGTGTATTGCCTGAGCTCAGGAGTTTGAGACAAGCCTGGGCAACGACAGTGAAACCCTGTCTCTACTAAAATACAAAAAATTAGCCAGGCATGGCGGCATGTGCCTGTAATCCCACCTACTTGGGAGGCTGAGGCAGGAGAATCGCTTGAACCCGGGAGGCCGAGGTTGCAGTAAGCCGAGATTGCACCACTGCACTCCAACTTGGGCAACAGAGTGAGACTCTGTCTCAAAAAAAGAAAATCACACGTCCCACAGATTGGATTGGAAAAGCACTCTCTTCTAGTCCCCAGGGAGCTATTTCAAACTTCCTCCTTTTTTTGCAAGTTCCTTTCCTTACCATTTCCTTGTTCATCTCAGGAAAACCCTTTTCCATCTTCAGAGAACATAGAGATAATAAAGTGAGGATTCCACCAACTTTTTGCTCTCTACAGATATACTTAGCTGCATCATCATGCCTCTCTCATCCTAGTGAATGCCATCTGTATCTCCTGTTGAAGGTTCACCTATGACTTTACTAGAAGTTCTATGCAGTCCCTGATTTTCTATCTTGCTCAACACTGTATCCTTTCCTTGTAGCATAGTGCCTGCACACAGAAGGTATTAACTTAAAAAAAAAAAAAAAAAAAAAGAAAGGAAGAAGAAGCAGGGTCTCATTGTGTTGCCCAGGCTGGTCTTGAACTCCTAGACTCAAGTGATCCTCCCCTCTCAGCCTCCCAAACTGCTGGGATTACCGACGTCAGCCACCATCTTTAACCTGTCCTTTTCTACTGATATTTTCCCCTTAGCATATACACATGCTCAAGTAACTCCCATGATTAAAAGGAAAACATTCCAAACTTTCTCTTGATCCTTGTCCGCACTCAGTCATCACTCAATGTCTCTCTTCCCTTCATAGCTAAGCTTCTAGAGTTACCTATACTTGCTATATCCATTTTCATGATTCCTATTCTCAATCATTTTAGTTTTTGCCCCCATCAGTCCACCGAGATTGCTCTCATTAAGGCCACCAGTGACCTCCTGGTCACATTCAATGAACAACTCTTCAGTCTTTATCCTTTTGCCCTCTCTGTGCCATTTGACCCTGTTGACTCCCCCTTCCTTGAAATGCTTTCTTCTTTTGGCTCCTGAGGTCCTTCTTTCTCTTGACAGAGACTAGGGGCTTAATAAATATATACTTTTAATGAATGGATAGTTTCACTTCTATTGATATGGCTTTTTTTTTTTTTTTTTTTTTTTTTTAAGACAGTCTCACTCTGACGCCCCAGGCTGGAGTGCAGTGGCATAATCTTGGCTCACTCACTGCAACCTCAGCCCCCTGGGTTCAAGCCCTTCTCTGTCTCAGCCTCCGGAGTAGCTGGGATTACAGGCATCCACCAACACGCCCAGCTAATTTTTATATTTTTAGTAGAGACAGGGTTTCGCCATGTTGGCCAGGCTGCTTTCAAACTCCTGACCTCAAGTGATCTGCCCATCTCAGCCTCCAAAGTGTTGGGATTACAGGTGTGAGCCACCACATCCAGCCTAATATAACCTTTCTTAGCCTTCTCTGAACTCCCTTTAAAGCTAATGTTTCCTATGGTCATGTCCTTAGCCACCTCTTTCTGCTCTACACATTCTCATTGGTCAAGATAATCCAACAATAAGAACAGTTACAAAACCAACAGTTACAATAAACTGTTTTGTTTTTGTTTTTGTTTTGAGATGGAGTCTTGCTCTGTCACCTAGGCTGGAGTGCAGTGGCTCACTCGGCTCACTGCAAGACTGCAAGCTCCACCTCCTGGGTTCACGCATTCTCCTGCTTCAGCCTCCTGATCTCCTGCCTCAGCCTCCTGAGTAGCTGGGACTACAGGCACCTGCCACCACACCCGGCTAAATTTTTTTTTTTTTTTTCATTTTTAGTAGAGATGGGGTTTCACCATGTTAGCCAGGATGGTCTCGATCTCCTGACCTCACGATCCGCCTGCCTTGGCCTCCCAAAATGCTGGGATTACAGGCGTGAGCCACCGCACCCTGCCACAATAAACTGTTTATATGCTGCTTACCATAAAATCTAGGTGTTCAACTCAGGTCTTTCTCCTGAGTTCTCGACTCATGTATACAATTGCTTATTGGATACTTCCATTAAGATTTTTCATGTTTACCACTTAGTCTAAAGACAGGAAGTGGCTAGGTGCAGGGGCTCACACGTGTAATCCCAGCACTTTGGGAGGCCGAGGTGGGCAGATCACCTAAGGTTGGGAGTTCAAGACCAGCCTGACCAACATGGAGAAACCCCGTCTCTACTAAAAATACAAAATTAGCTGGGCATGGTGGCGGGCGCCTGTAGTGCCAGCTACTCAGGAGGCTGAGACAGGAGAATCGCTTGAACCCGGGAGGTGGAGGTTGCGGTGAGGCAAGATCGCGCCACTGCACTCCAGCCTGGGCAACAAGAGCGAAACTCCATCTTTAAAAAAGAAAAAAAAACAAACAGAAAGCTTGTCTTTTATCTTTCTATCCCCAGCACTTAATCATAATGCCTGGGATGCAGTAAGTAGAGGAAGAAATAAATGCATCAAAGATTAAAAACAAACAAACATCCTGTGGCTCAGAGGAAAAACAACAACAACAAAACAACAACAACAACAACAACAAACAAACAAAAAAAAACAAGCTGGGTACGGTGGCTCACTTCTGTAATTCCAGCACTTTGGGAGGCCAAGGCAGGCGGATGATGAGGTCAGGAGATCAAGACAGTCCTGGCTAATGTGGTGAAACCCTATCTCGATTAAAAATACAAAAAATTAGCTGGGAATGGTAGCGCGCGCCTGTAATCCCAGCTACTCAGGAGGCTGAGGCAGGAGAATCGCTTGAACCTGGGAGGCAGAGGTTGCAATGAGCCGAGATCCTGCCACTGCACTCCAGCCTCGGTGACAGAGTGAGACTCCATCTCAAAAAAAATAAATAAAAATAGGATGGGCACGGTGGCTCACGCCTGTAATCCCAGCACTTTGGGATGCCAAGCTGGGCGAATCATGAGGTCAGGAGTTCAAGACCAGCCTGGCCAACATAGTGAAACCCAGTCTCTACTAAAAATACAAAAATTAGCCGGGCGTGGGGGCACGCACCTGTAATCCCAGCTACTCGGGAGGCTGAGGCAGGAGAATCACTTGAACCTGGGAGGCAGAGGTTGCAGTAAGCGGAGATCACACCACTGCACTTCAGCCTGGGCGACAGTGCGAGACTCTGTCTCATAAGTAAGTAAGTAAGTAAATAAATAAATAAATAAATACCCAAAACAAAAAAAGAGTAATCGGCCGGGCGCGGTGGCTCAAGCCTGTAATCCCAGCACTTTGGGAGGCCGAGACGGGCGGATCACGAGGTCAGGAGATCGAGACCATCCTGGCTAACATGGTGAAACCCCATCTCTACTAAATACAAAAAACTAGCCAGGCGAGGTGGTGGGCGCCTGTAGTCCCAGCTACTTGGGAGGCTAAGGCAGGAGAATGGCGCAAACCCGGGAGGCGGAGCTTGCAGTGAGCTGAGATCTGGCCACTGCACTCCAGCCTGGGCGACAGAGCAAGACTCCGTCTCAAAAAAAAAAAAAAAAAAAAAGAGTAAAAGCTGTGAACTATCTCCAGCTATGTCAGGCTGACTTACTTGACTGCTTTAAATCACACTAAACTTACTCTTTCTGAACTGATATGAGAGTACTGATCTTAACCATGGTAAAACCTCAACTAAAACAAACATAGGACTGTTCCATCCTGAATACTTTTCCAAATAACTGAAGTTTATCCAATTAAGTGCAAAATATCTTCATTTTGCTTCAAAGTACAAATTGCTCAAAAAAGTACTATTCATTTCCTGTAGATTATACAGTGGAAAGAGCACCATTGAAAGTCAGTGAGACTTAGCTAGATTCATCTCTGGAGTATGGCTTTGGATAAACTACTTATCTCTAAGTCTGACTCTGTCTTCTGTAAGTGGACATACTACCTTCCTGCCTACTTCTTAGGATCCAATAAGATACTATAGGTGAAATGTTTTGCAAATTCAAAAGTGTTTTGCACATTTAAGATACCATTGTTTGGCCAGGGTGCACAGTGACTTACTCCTGCAATCTCAGCACTTTGGGAGATTGAGGCAGGAGGTCTGTTTGAGTCCACAAGTTTGAGGCTGCAGTGAGCAGTGACTGAGCCACTGTACTCCAGCCTGGGCAAGATAGCAAGACCCTGTCTCTAAAAAAAATCTGTGGCCAGGTGCAGTGGCTCACGCCTGTAATCCCAGCACTTTGGAAGGTCGAGGTGGGTGGATCACAGTTCGAGACCAGCCTGGCCAATATGGTGAAACTCCGTCTCTACTAAAAATACAAAACAATTAGCCAGGCATGGTGGCACATGCCTGTAATCCCAGCTACTCAAGAGGCTGAGTCAGAAGAATTGCTTGAATCCGGGAGGTGGAGGTTGCAGTGAGCTGAGATTGCGCCACTGCACTCCAGCCTAGGTGACACAGCGAGACTCCATCTCAAAAAAAAGAAAAAAAATGTTTTTGGCCAGGTGCGGTGGCTCATGCCTGTAATCTCAGCAGTTTGGGAGGCTGAAGTGGGTGGATCACAAGGTCAGGAGTTCAAGACCAGCCTGGTCAAGATGGTAGAAACCCCGTCTCTACTAAAAATACAAAAATTAGCCAGGCATGGCAGTGGGTGCTTGAAATCCCAGCTAGTCAGGAGGCTGAGGCAGAGAATCTGCTGAACCTGGGATGCAGAGGTTGCAGTGAGCTGAGATCGTACCACTGCACTCCACCCTGGGCAACAGAGTGAGACTCTGTCTCAATTGAAAAAAAAAAGAGAGAGAGAGAGAAAATAAAAGACCTCCCCAAGAATGAAGTAAATGAACATTATAACATGTGACTCCTATGTTACTACCATTTTCCCCTCATATCCTGGTTTTGGATATGTTTTGACTTTATTCTTTCAGCACATATTTATTGAGCACAGTATGTGCCAAGCACTATGCAGACACTAAAACATAATCTAAGCTCAGTGGGTAGACAGTTAATAAAATCACAAATTACAGATGGGTGCTATGGCTCATGCCTGTAATCCCAGCACTTTGGGAGGCCAAGATGGGCAGAGAGCTTGAGGCCAGGAGTTCGAGACCAGCCTGGTCAACATGGCGAAACCCTGTCTCTACTAAAAATTCAAAAATTAGCCAGGTGTGGTGGCGGTGTAATCCCAGCTATCAGGGAGGCTGAAGCAGTAGAATCACTTGAATGTGAAAGGCAGAGGCTGCAGTGAGCTGAAATCGTGTCACTGCACTCCAGCCTGGGCGACAGGGACAGAGTAAGACTCTGAGAAAGAAAGAAAAGACAGAGAGAAAGAGAGAGGGAGGGAGGGAGGGAGGAAGGAAGGAAGGAAGGAAGGAAGGAAGGAAGGAAGGAAGGAAGGAAGGAAGGAAGGAAGGGGAGTTTGAAACTGGAGAGGAAAACAGGTGAAGACTAGGTAGCAGAATTCTGAATCCAGAAGTTATTATTGTATTTGCATCTTCTTATATTTTTATTCCCTTTATTCTTTTTCTTTTCGTTTCTTTTCTTTTCTTTTTTTTTTTTTTTGGAGACACAGTCTCACTCTATCACCAGGCTGGAGTGCAGTGGCACTATCTCGGCTCACTATAACCTCTGCCTCCCTGGTTCAAGCGAATCTCCTGCCTCAGCTTCCCGAGTAGCTGGGACTACAGGCGCGCGCCACCATGCCCAGCTAATTTTTGTATTTTTAGTAGAGACAGGGTTTCACCAGGTTAGCCAGGATGGTCTTGATCTCCTGACCTCAGGTGATCCACCCACCTTGGCTTCTCAAAGTGTTCAGATTACAGGCGTGAGCCACCGTGCCCAGCCGAGACAGGGTTTCACCACGTTGACCAGGCTGGTCTCAAACTCCTGACCTCAGGTGATCCACTCGCCTTGGCTTCCCAAAGTGTTGGGATTACAGGCGTGAGCCACCACACCCGGCCTGGAGCAACTTTTTTAAAGCTTGCTGTGATCTGATCTTTTTCCTTCTTCACTTATCTCTCAAACAACCTACATTCCAGACATATATCACCACTTCCTGAGAATGTTCTGTATTATGTTTTTTTCCTGTATGTGCTTACGCCATCCCCATCATCTGGGACTTCTTCCCTATCTCTGGCTATTAAGTAGTTGAATCTATCTTTCCAAGCCCTATCATAATTAAGCTTTCAAAATTATTTAAATCCCCATTAAAGTTAATGGCATTGTTTGACTAGTATTACTGTTATTTACACTTAAGGTTATCTCCCTGGCCAGATTCCCTGTAAGATTCTTGATGGCAAGTGTTTTTGTCTCATTCAGCAACTGTGACTTCCAGCATGGGTGCAGTGGCTCACACCTGTAATCCCAACACTTTGGGAGGCCAAGGTGGGAGGATTGCTTGAGCCTAGAAGTTCAGCCTGGGCAACAGAGTGAGACCTTCCTCTCTACAAAAAAAAAAAAAAGGAAGGCCTGGTGGTGTGCACCTCTGGCCCCAGCTACTAGGGAGGCTGAAGTAGGAAGATCTCTTGAGCTCAGGAGGTCAAGGCTGCAGTCAGCTGTGATGATGCCACTGCACTCCAGCCTGGGCAACAGAACGAGACCCTATCTCAAAAACAAAACAACAAACAAACAAACAAAACTCAATTGTGACTGCTCCTCATTTTGTATCCCTTTAGCAGCTACAAAGCTCACCCTGCGGCGTGCAGTGGCTCACACTGTAATCTCAGCACTCCGGGAGGCCAAGGTGGATCACCTGTCAGGAGTTTGAGAGCATTCTGGCCAACATGGTGAATCCCTGTCTCTACTAAAAATACAAAACAAGCCGGGCATGGTGGCACATGCCTGTAATCTCAGCTACTTGGGAGGTTGAGGCAGGAGAATCACTTGAACCTGGGAGGCAGAGCTTGCAGTGAGCCGAGATCACGCCTTTGCACTCCACCCTGGGCTACAAGAGCAAAACTCCGTCTCAAAAAAAAAAAAAAAAGCAACTCAGTAGGCTTATTCCTCTGGGCTAGGGATTCAGTGCTGTGCTGGCACCTGCTGGTCACCTGTGGTGCAGCAGCCCTGGTCCCAGCACCTTCCTCCCTTCAGTATTAAGGGTTGTGACAGTCTGTGCCCTTACCTAGCAATCACTGGAATAATATATTAAATACTCGCCCCACAGCACCACCTTTCAATCTGCAGAACTTTTCCCACTAGCTTCCTACCCCAGAAATTTGGACTTTACATCCTTCCCAGTACTGCAGAAATATAAGGACAGGATCTCCAGGAACTGGGCAGCAAGAAAAGAAAGAAGCAATGTGAGAGTAGAGGATGCAAATCCCTTTTCCCCCTTCAAAGAATCAAGACTGTTTCCAACAGAATTCCACTCTTTTTGACCTTTGTCTTATTTCTAGGTTGCTCCTGGGCCAGAGGCCTTCTTGGAGACAGTAGTGATGAACCGGAGGTTGAGCAGAGAGTAGGTAGGCGGGGCTCAAGGGGTGGGGCCAAGCCAAAGGGCTCTCACACTAAGTGAAGCTTCTCCATTCTGTAAGCTTTCCCGGAACATCCAAGGCAAGACTGGCACCCAGCACAGCAGGTGAGGGACCGGCAGTGACAGAATGGTAGACTTTAGGGGTAATGGTGGCAGAGGAGTCTCCAGCTCTTTCAGTCTTAGCTTTTCATATTGTGAAACTCTTGCTTGTACAATTCTTGGGTCCTTTGTAGAGCTTAACTTAGTTTTTCTGGTGGCAAGGCAGCCTCTGAAAGACCTGGTTTTGGATGCAGTGGGGGCAGGGCTGAGGGATGCAGGTGGATCCATATCCGTATGGATGTGTGTGAAATGCAAGGAAGTCTTAGGAGACAAGGAGATGGACGGGTAAGGGCCAGAGGGAGAGTATGGCCAGGCCAGAGAGGATTATAGGGAGGACCCAGACAAGAGAAAAAGGGAGACTGAAACAGGGAGAGAGGGAGAGGACAGCGGAACAAATGTGAGACGGCAATGGGGGCAATGGAGAGCTGGGTAACAGGAAGGCCAAGGAGGAAGGAAGGCTCACATGGAGCAATCTCCTCTTCCGGCTGGGGAACATGGTCCAGAAAGCCCCAAGGCAAGCTGGGAGCAAAGCAAGGTTCAGGTTTCCACTGGAAGGATTCAGCTGGGGAAGAAACCCCCTCAGTCCCCACCTCCCCTGCCTCTTCAGACTCCCATTTTGGCTTGGGGGAGAGGGCGAGGCTGCTCCTCACTGCGGTCACAGCCACATCCTGCAGAGCAGGGGAGGGGGAAGTAAGAAGCAAAACAACCAGAAGAACCACAGGCGAAGACCATGGGGAGAGAACCCTGGACACATGGAGCTGATATGCCGCCAAGAAGGTCCTGAGTTCAGTGTAGCAGAAGGCTCAGACCTTCAGGACTGCCTGCCCTTCTTGAGGTGCTGGTTTCTTGTGCTTCCTCAGTTGGCTTTAACCACACTGGGAGCATTCTGGGGAAGGAGGTTTCTCTGGATTATTTGGTTTGAAGCCCATCTTTATCATTTACTAGTGACTTTGGCCAAATTGCTAAATTTCTCTTAGCTTCAGTTTTCTCACTGCAAAATGGGAATACCTACCTTAACCTTATACAGGATTGGGAAGACTAAGATGACTGACATAAAGCACTTGGCACATAGTAGGTTCTCAGTAAATGTTAGTTATTACTCCTATTAGGATTCCTGGGATGCTCATGCTTCTTACTTTAAAGGAAGTACAGTACAATAGCTGCCACTGGCTTTGGGGGCCAAAAAATGAGTTGTGTTTGATCTTGGGTAAATTATTTAATGTAAGTATCATTTGCTCAGCTGTAAAACAAGGATGGTAATACCTATACCACACAGACATATGGCACAGAGTCAGTGTCCAAAAATGGTAGCTGTAAGAATTCTGTCAGGCTGGGCGTGGTGGCTCACACCTATATTCCCAGCACTTGGGGAGGTCGAGGTGGGTGGATTACGAGGTCAGGAGATCAAGACCAGCCTGGCCAACATGGTGAAACCCCATCTCTACTAAAAAATACAAAAATTAGCCGGGCATGGTGGTGGGGGCCTGTAATCCCAACTACTTGGGAGGCTGAGGCAGGAGAATAGCTTGAACTTGGGAGGTGGAGGTTGCAGTGAACAGAGATCACACCCCTGCACTCCAGCCTGAGTGACAAAGCAAGACTCCGTCTCAAAAAAAAGAATTATCTGTCAGGTAAGCCCTGTCTTCACTGCAGCAGCAACAGCCTACTTCCCCTTGAGATGTAACTTGTGCTAGGCTAGCCTCCCGTGTGCCCACATTCCTCCAGCCGGAGCTATCGCCACTCCCATGGGCTGTTTTGGAGTCAAGATTTGCTACAGCACTAAGGGGAAAAAGCAGGAGAAAGGCATAGAGGACTGAGGGGCCCCAGGGGGCGGGGAGAATGACAAACAAAGATGATGATGACATGGAAACTAAAGAAGCAACAGAAAGGGGAAAAGTCATTTCTCTCTTTCTAAGGAAGCCTGTGGCCTTTCTTCTAGTGACTGACCACATACCCCACTCTCCAGGACCCATGGAGTCCTTCAGCTCAAAGAGTCTGGCACTGCAAGCAGAGAAGAAGCTACTGAGTAAGATGGCGGGTCGGTCTGTGGCTCATCTCTTCATAGATGAGACAAGCAGTGAGGTGCTAGATGAGCTGTACCGTGTGTCCAAGGAGTACACGCACAGCCGGCCCCAGGCCCAGCGCGTGATCAAGGACCTGATCAAAGTGGCTGTCAAGGTGGCTGTACTGCACCGCAATGGCTCCTTCGGCCCCAGTGAGCTGGCCCTGGCTACCCGCTTTCGCCAGAAGCTGCGGCAGGGTGCCATGACGGCACTTAGCTTTGGCGAGGTAGACTTCACCTTCGAGGCTGCTGTTCTGGCTGGCCTGCTGACCGAGTGCCGGGATGTGCTGCTGGAGTTGGTGGAACACCACCTCACGCCCAAGTCACATGGCCGCATCCGCCACGTGTTTGATCACTTCTCTGACCCAGGTCTGCTCACAGCCCTCTATGGGCCTGACTTCACTCAGCACCTTGGCAAGATCTGTGACGGGCTCAGGAAGCTGCTAGATGAAGGGAAGCTCTGAGAGCCCCGAGTCTAGCACATTCCACTTTGACAAAATGGCTGACTGAGAAAACACAGATAATGAGCTTCCTAACCCTGCTCAGCTGCCACTAACGCTTTTCAATCTTCAGGCTTCATTCCTTCCCAAGAGTGCTTTTGACTCTGAGACCAGCCCATCCCCACACAGCTGGTGGAGAAGGAGCAATGCTGAGGGGTGAGGCCTCTCTCCCACTCCAGCCCCAGGACAGGAAACAGAACTGCCTGAAAAAGGTGAAGTGAAACTTGGATCTCTATTTCTCCCATAAGGGACTTCTGAAACAGGGAAGCCCCCTCCCATGTGAACCAAAGAAAGGAGGCACAGCCCAGAGAACCCCTCTGGGGACACTAAAGACAGAAGAGGGGAAGGTGGCCCTTAGAAACAGAGCTTGGACAGATGCCAGAAGCTCTGTTCCAGAGTGCAGGAGGAAGGGGCTAGGGCAGGGGAGATTCTCATAGGGGAAATAAAACTACTAGAATATGCACAGGGCTCAATGTTTAATCTGTCCAGCTTCGTATACCTTATAGTCATCACAGAAGAAAGGAGGTATATAAACACCACTTCTCTCACCTTTCATCATTTCCAAACAGGAGACTGAGGGAGATTTCCATTATTATTGAGGTTCCCTTACCTACTTCTGTTTGAGAAACAAACAAAACTGTACCATAGATCAGTGCTACAAATTGCAAATAAATATGCAGTGAGGAGGAGGGCATAGAGAGAGAGGGTCTAGAGGGTAGGGGGCGTAACAAAGAGACTCTCACAACTGGCTTCCTCTTCAAACCCCAAGGAAAGCCTCCTTCCATCTGTTCCCCTCATCACAGGCTGAGCAGAACAGGTCAGAAGGGTGAACTGGTAGAATGGAGGGTTCAGGTCCCTACAGTGCTGCTTTTTCTCAGGGTCAAGAATTGTGAAAAAGTTACAGGGAATTGGT
Source organism: Papio anubis (assembly GCF_008728515.1). Classification (NCBI taxonomy): domain Eukaryota; kingdom Metazoa; phylum Chordata; class Mammalia; order Primates; family Cercopithecidae; genus Papio; species Papio anubis. The sequence continues at coordinate 121,690,480 of NC_044976.1, forward strand.
TAGTCAAGACTGAGCCCATTCAACAGGAATGGGGTACCAAAAAAAAAAAAAAAAAAAAAACTCAGTTCAAATCTGTCCCTTTAAGATTGGAGAAAAGGCCAGCAGTCATCCATTCTCTGCGGTAGGCTAGGTCACCGATTGCCTCATCCTCAATCACATGTCTGGCCAACAAGGTGGGGAAGGTGGAGAACCAGCACTCATTGGCTCACTGTTCCCGGGTTCTCTCACCCCAGGGCTACAGAAATTCCATTTTTTAGCTAAGAGTGGGAAGGAATAAAATATAGCAAATAAATATTACTTCAATATTAGCACCAAATAAATTATGTCACACAGTTGGAGATGAGGAAGAAGCTGAGGGGGAGTCTCTGCTTCCCTGTTCTAAGGCCAGGGAATGGTAAAAAGGATAGGAAAGGCAACAAGGATATAAAAAGAGCCTTTTGAGTCTAAAGGACTCAACTCTAGATTCAGCCCAAGAACTGGGAAAGGTCCAGTTCCCATTCCCTAATCTTGCCAATAAAACTGCCCCAGGCCAAGGAATTTTTGGCGGACAAGGAGGCTGGGGAAGATGGCTGGAGTGGAGGGAGGCAGGCTGGTAAGCCATGTTCTTGAGCCTCACCTCAGGCTCCTCTCCCCCTGAAGTTTCTCCTTCAACATCTTGCTTCTCTCAGTCAGTTCTGGGGACATCAGAGTTTGAAGATTTCATCCTCCTGGTCCCGTAGTGTCCGGGTCCGAGAGGTACGGGTCAGCGGCACGGGACCTAGGACTGCTCGTTGCTGCATCCGAGGGGAGCTCAGGTGGAGACCTGCATCCTCTCCAGGTACCCTGCAAGTGAGGAAAGGGGGGAAAGAGTGACAGATCAAGGGAAGAACCTCACAATGGGCTAAGTGAGAGGTACATGGAAAGCTGTCTTCTAATACATAAGCTGGTTGCTTCAAGACAGTCTCAATACCTTCTAGATAAATCCTAACCCTAATGCTCCTTCATGGATGACCAGAGCAGTAAAAACAGTTAACTGTCGGCTGGGCATGGTGGCTCACGCCTGTAATCTCAGCACTTTGCGAGGCTGAGGTGGGCAGATCATGAGGTCAGGAGATCGAGATCATCCTGGCTAACACAATGAAACCCCGTCTCTACTAAAAATACAAAAAATCAGCCAGGCGTGGTGGTGGGTGCCTTTGTCCCAGCTACTTGGGAGGCTGAGGCAGGAGAATGGCGTGAACCCGGGAGGCGGAGCTTGCGCCACTGCACTTTAGCCTGGGCAACACAGCGAGACCCCGTCTCAAAAAAAGTCAACTGTCTGACTCCAATAAGAACACAGAACCCAGTTTTCCACTGCCTCTACCTGTGTCAGCAGGCATCGTCTCTGCTCATTGCTTTGGGGCCACATGGGGGAAAGGTATCACCTTGCCTCTGTTGGCACTGTGCTTACTTACTTGTGTTTGTGGTCAGGTAAGATAGGAAGAATGGAGGAGTCTAGGGAGGAACTTATAAGGAACCATTCAACACTCACCCACTTTCCCCTTTTTTCAGCTTCTGGGCAGCAGCCTTCTTGGACAGGCTGATCTGTGAATCAAGCTTCTTAAGGAAATCAGAGGCAGAGAGGTCATGGATGGGCGTGGGGGTTTCCTGGCCAGGTGTGGGGAAGACTTCACCATTGGCACGTCCTGCTCCTGTCTCTTGTTTCTTCCTCTCAGTTGAGTGTGGCCAAACTTCATCGTTACTTGGGTGTACTTCTTCCTCTCCATCTTTTTCTTCCTCAGAATCCAAACCATTGAACAGGTCTCTGGGCTCTGTCAGGATGGGGATGTAGAGGGTTTTCTTCAGGAAGATGGAGTCATTAGTATAAAGGCGGTTTGCACGTTTAATCTGTTCCATCTTAAAAAAAAAAAAAAAGAGTCAACAAAATTAAGGACAGTAATAATGATCAATCTTACATTGCATCTCGAGCTTTTTAAAGTGACTGCACAGAGTCTTCTTTGATTCCATAACAACCAAGCTAAAGTACAAAGGGCTGACATTATTTCTACTTTATAGATGAGTGGTTTTCACACTTTTTGGTCTTAGAGCCCCCTTACATTTTAAAAACTTATTGTGCAAGCTGGGCGCAATGTCTGATGCCTGTAATTCCAGCTACTCAGGAGGCTGAGGCGGGAGGACAGCTTGAGCCCAGGAATTAGAGTCCAGCCTGAGCAATACAGTGAGACCCCATTTCTAAAAATAAAAAAATAAAATAAAAATAAATGAATAAATAAATAAAAATGAAGGAACTGAGGCTCAGAGAGGTTAAGCTACTTGCCTGAAACTATCTATCAAGTTAATGACACAGCTAGAACGACAATCCTGGGTCTTTTCACTGCTTCTGGGAAAGGTTTTCACACTATACTATTAACAATGTCAGTAATAAATATTTATTTTGACCTATCTATTCATCACTGGACCTAGTGACTGGCATCACCATCTATTTGCCTGGCCTTCCAAGGTAAAAACATCAATGTCATCCTTAACTAATACTTGCCTTTCATCACCATACCAAGTGGTCAACAAAACTGCTTCAAAAATCTCTCTCACATCTGGTCTCATCTTCAGGCCTATTGCCAAAGATTTAAAATAGACCCAAAGTATTTCTCATCTGGGGTTATTGCAACAGTTTAACTGGCCTTCCTCGCTCTATTTCTACTCATCCTCCTCTTGGCATCTATCTTTCTAAAAAAATAAATCTGATTAACCCACTACCCTGCTTATAAACCTCAGCAATGGGCTCCTCATTGGCTAAGGATAAAAACCAAATTAGCATTCAAGGGCTTTCTCAATCCAGCTCCCAAAGGAAATGTCTAGATTAATCTCCCTTTGCCACCTCTACATTTTGCTATCCTGAACTTTTTATTTTTCTTTGAACATTCCATGATCTTTTTCACACTTTATTCATGCTGTTACTTCTGCCTGAAATGCTCCTGCCCCTCTACTATCCCATTCTTTGCTTGGAAAACTTCTATTCATCAACCACCACTCCCTTTGTGTTACCTTCTTCAGGACTCCTAATGCATAGTGTAAATATTGCTATAATCATACATAACCCTACTATAATATTATTCACCTCTTTAAATATTTGCTTTGCCTAAACCCTATGAGTCCTTTAAGGGCAAGGATTGTGACTTGCTGTCTCTGTATCCCCAGGCAGTCGTTAGCATCCTACAGACTTTGACACATAGCAGGGGCTCATTAATGCTTTATTTAAAAATTATTAATTATAATTATCTAATTATTATAATAATTAGATAATGAAATATAGAAACTACAGATGTAGTATATTAGTATTTTTTTTCTTCTTTTTTTTTTGGAGACAAGGTCTCACTCTGTTGCCCAGCCTGGAGTGTAATGGCACAATCTCAGTTCACTGCAACCTCCGCCTCCCGGGCTCAAGTGACCCTCTGCCTCAGCCTCCCCAGTAGTTGGGATTACAGGCACATGCCATCACACCCAGCTAATTTTTGTATTTGTTGTAGAGATGGGGTTTCACCACATTGCCCAGGCTGGTCCTATACTCCTGAGCTCAAGCAATCCACCCGCCTCAGCCTCCCAAAGTGCCGGGATTACAGCACAGGCATGAGCCACCACGCCTGGCCCACCCCAGCCCCTTTCCAACTAAAATTTAATCTTTCTGATTTCCTATCCGTTTTTTTATTTTGAGACAGAGTCTCGCTCTGTTGCCCAGGCTGGAGTGCTGGAGTGCAGTGGTGCGATCTCAGCTCATCACAACCTTCACCTCCCAGGTTCAAGCAATTCTTCTGCCTCAGCCTCCTGAGTAGCTGGGATTTCAGGCGAGCACCACCACGCCCGGCTAATTTTTGTATTTTTAGTTGAGACAGTGTTTTGCCATGTTAGCCAGACTGGTCTCGTACTCATAACCTTAGGTGATCCACTTGCCTCAGCCTCCCAAAATGCTAGGATTACAGGGGTGAGCCACCATGCCTGGCCCTGATTCTTTGTTAATACCTTTACAAATTCACCACGTTGTTGGCCGGGCGCGGTGGCTCACGCCTGTAATCCCAGCACTTTGGGAGGCCGAGGCGGGCGGATCACAAGGTCAGGAGATCGAGACCATGGTGAAACCCCGTCTCTACTAAAAATACAAAAAATTAGCCGGGCGCGGTGGCAGGTGCCTGTAGTCCCAGCTACTTGGGAGGCTGAGGCAGGAGAATGGCAGGAACCCAGGAGGCGGAGCTTGCAGTGAGCCGAGATCGCGCCACTGCACTCCAGCCAGGGGGACAGAGCAAGACTCTGTCTCAAAAAAAATAAAAAATAAAAAATAAACAAATTCACCACGTTCTGTCACTTGTAATCATTATTTGTGTACCTGTTCATTTCTCATTAGGCCATAAATTACATGAGGACAGCAACCATATAGTTTAAGTTTCTGTCTCCCAGAAAAGTTATCACAGTGCTTTAAATGTTGGCTAAAGCATAAAAATGTTGGCTAAATTCAACATTTGCTTGAGTGAGATGGAACAAGAAAACAGGGGTGGGGGTAGGGAGAGTAACCTCATCAACTTCAATGCTATACATTTTTACATCTATCCAATTTCCCCCATGCATGACCTGAAATACTTGGTGTAGAGTACCTGTTTTGTGCCAGGGAAGCCGCCTTACTAGAAAGAAGGCAGAGCACTGAGGAGGAACCAAGAGCAAGGAGAGGTAGGCACTTTAGGAACTGAGAACTAAAAATAAGCTCTCCATTATTTGCTGTAAACGTTTAATCACTCTCAATGTAAAATTTTCTGTGTGGTTTACAGAGTCAGACAGACCTGTTTGAATCCCATATCTGACACTCATTATTTGACCTTAGTCAAAATGGTTAACCAATCCAAGTCTCAGTTTCTTCATCTGCCAAAAGGGAACAATAAATGTATACTTGATACAGACGTGAGGGTGAAATGAGCTAACGTATGTGAAGCCCCTAGCACAGTGTCTGGCATGATAAAATAGGAGCTGTTCCTCTCCATTGGAATAGTAGAGCAGAACTTGTCCCAACCACGCAGTGCAACACTGTGATGGGAAAACAAAGATAAAGGCAGAACAGAGTTCAACACATTAGGAACATTTCAGGGGAAGTTACCTAGAAGGTCCACTACATTCTTCTCAGGACTAAATCCCTCCTGACTGTTGTCTGCACCCCAATCCTGGAAAACTCACCGTCACCCCATATTTGAGTGCTAGTCCAGCCAGGGTGTCTCCGGGCTCCAACTGATGCTCCAGGCGTCTTTCCCTCACCGGGGAGCAGGCCGATTGCACCAGGCTTCCATATGAACGAGCCCGGCTCCCGTGAAGCAGTCCTGACCCCCCTGGCGGGGGCTGTCTAGACGGGGAAGCCATCTCTTCACCCTGCCGACAGCTAGGTTGCAACTAGGGGAGGCCCGACCGAGACTGCGAGTGACAGGCCTGAAGTCTGGGAATAGATATTCAGGGGATTCCTTTCCCCTTCTCTCTTCCCCTGTGTCCCCGCCTCCCCAGCACTACGCCACCTGCCCCCTCCCGGTTTCTCCTCCCTCCAAGTCCTTATCCACAAATCTGTCCCTTGAGTATTCAGTCCCTCCCTGATTCGCCCCTAAGCACCCCTCCGACTTTGAACTCCCCCACAACTCCTCGCTACATTGACCTCTGACCTTTGAACTCTAGAAATAATCCTCAACACTCTTTCCTCAGTTTGCCCCCAAGTAGCCTGGCCTCAGGGCGCTCCCACATCCCAGCTCTGCCCGGTCCCGGGGTTTGTTTGCTAGAGCCAGGAACAAATCAGGCCCACCCCAGGTGAACTGTCGCCGCAGACGAAGAGCGTGAGGATTGCGAGAATTTGTAGTACACCTTCCACTCAGAGATCCTCAAAGGTCCGCTCCGCATCAGATAGGTCACACCCTCAAATTTCGGCTCCACATCTAGGTTCTTGTCCCTCTAAACGCCTCAGATCCACCAAGATGCAAGGGCCTGGATCCAGCTGAGCGGCAAGGTCTTTGAGGAAAAGACTTCATTTCCCAAAAGGCTTCGCGTCTGCGGAGTCGCACGGCACCATAGGAAATGCAGTTCCCTCCACGCGCCAGAGAGTGGATATCCGGATGGCGCAATGCATGCGTGGAAGTGCATCCCCGGAAGTACGGGGGCCGACAGGAAGACAAAGAGAAAAGAGAAGGCGCTGTCCCGCTCTTGCTACGGTGGCCTAGAGGAGTGGAGAAACCGGAACAAGAAAATTTATCACTTCTGGGACTCACAGTCGTGATGTCTTTCAAGAGGGAAGGAGACGATTGGAGTCAACTCAATGTGCTCAAAGTAAGCGTGAGCGGAGAGAATCTGCAGCCTCTTCAGTCGCTCTCTGAAGGTTGGGAAGGAGCTTTGTTTCATTGCTCTGGCAACAACTCGGGGGTACAGGAGAGAACCAGGCGACTTAGAGCTGTGTAGTGACTCCTTTTTCGGTCTATGATCGCTGTTCTCCCCAGGGTCCTTATGTCCTTATTCCGTTTGACTCCTCATTTCTGTCATTTGACTTCCATCCCTCTCTCCTATCCTGCTGATCCGTCCGGATTTCTTCCCCTACTCCCTGCAGAAAAGAAGAGTCGGGGACCTCCTCGCCAGTTACATCCCAGAGGATGAGGCGCTGATGCTTCGGGATGGACGGTAAGAGCGAGGAGTGGCTCAAGCCTGAGGGTTTTGCGGTTAGAGGCTCAATAGCTGTGTTGCCCAGGCTGTCCTTGAACTCTAGGGCTCAAGTGATCCTGCCTCCTCAGCGTCGCGATTAGCTGGGATTACAGGCGCACGCCACCACGCCCGGCTTCAACAAACTTTTGTTATTAATTAGGACAGCAGAAGTATCTAGGATTCTTTGGCGGCTAGTGAGGACTGGAAGAAGTGGAGATTGGGTCACCAGGGAGTTGGGTTTTGCAAAGACTGCTAGGACAGGGTGGGACTTACGGCGGGGAGAGGCCCAACCCTCTTCCCCTGGACCAGTTATCCTCTTCTCTACCCCTGCTCAGCTTTGCTTGTGCCATCTGCCCCCATCGACCGGTACTGGACACCCTGGCCATGCTGACTGCCCACCGTGCAGGCAAGAAACATCTGTCCAGTAAGTTCGGGGGAAGACAGGGGATGGGGAATAAATCGAAATCTCTGCACACCAGTCTTGGTGCTATGCTTTTAATTGTTTCCCTTTCTCTTCAGGCTTGCAGCTTTTCTATGGCAAGAAGCAGCCGGGAAAGGAAAGGAAGCAGAATCCAAGACATCAGAATGAATTGAGGAGGGAAGAAACCAAAGCTGAGGTAATCAGAGAGTGGAGAGTGTGTTCTAGGCAAGACCATGCTGCACACACCAGGCTGGAAAGGCAGAGGGCTGAAGGCTCTGACTCTGTCTCCCATCTTCTTACCAGGCTCCTCTGCTAACCCAGACACGACTTATCACCCAGAGTGCTCTGCACAGAGCTCCCCACTATAACAGTTGCTGCCGCCGGAAGTACAGGTATGGGAGGGGAAAGCCAGAGGTAGGAAGGCTCAGAAGGAGACAGAGGGCTCTAAAAGTGTTTTCCAGTCTGTATTCTGAGGAATACTAGCATTCTGGAGATGTTACTTTGTGTTTCAAGAAAAGGAGAATTTTGGCCGGGCACGGTGGCTCACACCGGTAATCCCAGCACTTTTAGAGGCTTAGGCGGGTGGATCACTTGAGATCAGGAGTTCAAGACCAGCCTGGCCAACATGGTGAAACCCCGTCTCTACCAAAAATGTAAAAAATTAGCTGGGTGTGTGGTGTGTGCCTGTAATCCCAGCCACTCAAGAGGCTGAGGTGGAAGAATTGCTTGAATCCGGGAGGCAGAGGTTGCTGTGAGCCAGGATCATACCACTTCACTCCAGCCTAGGTGACAGAGTGAGACCATCTCAAAAGAAAAAGAAAAGGGGAATTTTGTGATTTTTAAATAAAGTTTGGGAAATGGCACTTTGTAATTCTACTTGAAGAGTAACAGTTTTAGGCCGGGCGCAGTGGCTCAAGCCTGTAATCCCAGCACTTTGGGAGGCCGAGACGGGCGGATCGCGAGGTCAGAAGATCGAGACCATCCTGGCTAACATGGTGAAACCCCGTCTCTACTAAAAAATACAAAAAACTAGCCGGGCGAGGTGGCGGGTGCCTGTAGTCCCAGCTACTCGGGAGGCTGAGGCAGGAGAATGGCGTAAACCTGGGAGGCGGAGCTTGCAATGAGCTGAGATCTGGCCACTGCACCCCAGCCTGGGTGACAGAGCAAGACTCCATCTCAGAAAAAAAAAAAAAAAAGAGTAACAGTTTTAAAAGCTATACAAAGTCTTAAGAATTAAAAAAAAAACTTGTAAAATTTAAAGCTAGCCTTTCCCAAATTCATGATTCTAAAATCCTTTGTATGCAGAACTTATTAATATCTTGAAAAATATAGTTTAAGAAACACTGTTTTAAGAGGTTGGGAGTCATAGGAGAGTTGGCCCTTTCCCTTACTGCTTTTACAGACTATTCTTCTCTACCTAGACCAGAAGCCCCTGGTCCCTCTGTCTCCCTTTCCCCTGTGCCACCCTCAGAGGTTGAACTCCAAAGCGGGAAGATCAGTAGGGAACCTGAACCTGGGGCTGGCCCACAGGCCGAGGAATCAGCAACTGTCTCAGCCCCTGCACCCATGAGCCCCACAAGAAGACGAGCCCTGGACCATTATCTCACCCTTCGAAGGTGAGTGTGCCTAATCAGTTTCCTCAGATTTTCTTTTCTCTCTGACTCTTGTTTCATTCAAAGCTTTTTTTTTTTTTTTTTTTTTTGAGATGGAGTCTCGCTCTGTCACCAGGCTGGAGTGCAGTGGTGTGATCTCATCTCAGCTCACTGCAACCTCCGCCTCCCAGGTTCAACTTCCCCTGCCTCAACCTCTCAGTAGCTGGGACCCACAAGCATGTGCCACCATGCCCTGTATTTTGCATTTTTAGTAGAGGCTGAGGGAGTTTCCTCGTGACGAGGATGGTCTCAATCTGACAATGATCCCACCCACCTCCCGGCCTCCCAAAGTGCCTAGATGGCGTGAGCTTTCCGATGCCCTTATTTTTTTTTTTTTTTTTTTCTTTGAGGCCGAGGTCTGGCTCTCTGTCGCCAGGCTGGAGATGCAGTGTGGCGGGATCTCAGCTCACTGCAAGAGCTCCGCCTCCAGTTCCTCATTCTCTGCCTGAGCCTCCAGTACTAAGGACTACAAAGCCCGCTCCTACCAGCGGATTTTATTATTTTTAGTAGAGCGGGGGTTTCACCGTGTGCTCAGATGGTCTCGATCTCCTGACCTCGTGATCCGCCTGTCTCGGCCTCCCAAAGTGCTGGGATTACAGGCTTGAGCCACCGCTTTACCAGAGGCACTTTTTTTTTTTTTTTGAGGCAGGGAGTTTTGTGTGTTCCCCAGGCTGGAGTGCAATGACACAATCTTGGCTCACCACAACCTCCGCCTCCGGGGTTCAAACGATTCTCTTGCCTCAGCCTCCCAAGTAGCTGGGATTATAGGCATGCCCAGCTAATTTTGTATTTTTAGTAGAGACGGGGTTTCTCCGTGTTGATCAGGCTGATCTTGAACTCCCGACCTCAGGTGATCCACCTGCCTTGGCCTCCCAAAGTGCTAGGATTACAGGCGTGAGCCACCATACCCGGCCTCCTATTGTTGTTTTTTATCTTTGGTTTCGTTTTGTTTTATCCACCCAACTTACATGGCTCTCAATTTTTTCTCACCACTAACTTTTTTTTTTTGGTAGAGACAGGGTTTCACCATGTTGGTCATGCTGGTCTTGAACTCCTGACCTCAAGTGATCCACCCACCTTGGCCTCCCAAAGTGCTGGGATTACAGGTGTGAGCTCACCACTAACTTCTTAATAAACCTCTTTCCTAATCGATGCTATTTTCTCTGATGTTTCCAGCTCAGGATGGATCCCAGATGGACGAGGTCGATGGGTAAAAGATGAAAATGTTGAATTTGACTCTGATGAGGAGGAACCACCTGATCTCCCCTTGGACTGACACCCTTTTCCCATTCATTCACAAATACACTGCAATGGGTGCTAAGAACTTAACTTTCCTTAAGTCTGGTTCCTTGTCAGATCTCAGGATTTCAGATCTGTTCATTCTCAATCCAACTACTCCTTTCCTGCAATGTACACAGCTCTCCATACTTTTTTTTTTTTTTTTTTTTTTTTTTTGAGGCAGAGTCTTGCTCTGTTGCCCAGGCTGGAGTGCAGTGGCCCGATCTTGGCTCACTGCAAGCTCCGCCTCCCAGGTTCACGCCATTCTCCTGTCTTAGCCCCCTGAGTAGCTGGGACTACAGGTGCGCACCACCACGCCCGGGTAATTTTTTGTATTTTTAGTACAGATAGGGTTTCACTGTGTTAGCCAGGTTGGTCTCGATCTCCTGACCTTGTGATACGCCCGCCTTGGCCTCCCAAAGTGCTGGGATTACAGGCGTGAGCCACCGCGCCCAGCCACAGCTCTCCATACTTCGAGCCCCTCCCCCACCTTCTACCAAAGCCATGCCAAGCGTCAGCTGCATCAGCCTGGTGCCCTATTAATAAGACTGTCAAAAAGAGGTCTTTGCCCTTCATGTTGTCTGCCTCCTTCTCCACTACCACTCAAAGTCCTTTCCCCCTTCAAACCACATGAGGACTGTGGGTAGGCACTGGAGGGACCTGGCTACATCTGGAAACAGGGCTGCGGCTAAGTTCCCTGTGAAAGTAGAAGAGTTGAAAGGCGTTGGCAGGGTTATGGGGAACACCAAGGGAGGGAGCTCCCCCACCTCCTCCTAGTAACCTGAACCTCTCTGCCTGCTGATCCCCAGAGTATAAATAATCCCCTGGTGAACTGGCAGTAACCCTTGGGGGTTAGCGCCAAGATTCTCACCCCAAAGTCCAAGGAAGAAGGCAAGCAAAATGGATATAAGGGCTTTTATTTACAGGAAAGGAGGACAGATGAGAATTTAAGTGTCTAGTGCTCCCAGCTCTAGTTGGTAAAGGGAAATGCAGTATTATCTCTTCTTTTGCTGGCGACCTGTAAAGGAGGAATATTAAACATAAGTGTTTGTTCCAGCTCCTGCTTTCTGCAAAGGCAGTCTTCTCCTTTCCAGTCCCTTAGCCAAACTCATAAATTGGTAGTGTCTTAGGCCACCTTACAGGCCCATCCCACATTAACAAAACAAAACAAGAAACCACACCACAAATAAAATTACGATACCTCTAAACAAGTATTGTTATCTCTAGTATCCTTTCTACCTGTCTACTCGTCCATATTTGGGGTAGGGGGAGTTTTCTGTCTACTTTCTGATCACTCTTGGGATTTGAACTTCTCATGTGAATAGCTCTTTGGTAGCACCCTGGGCTATTAGTCATTAGGTCTCCTTTCAGGAGGATCCACCAATTTCTGCACTTCCCTGCCCACTCCACACATCATGTCTGCAGTTACTCACGTAGTTCATTGTTTCGGGTCATGGCCTGGGCTGCCCGAGCTCGCGGCCCCTGCTGTGTGAAGTGGTAGCCAAAGCGGACAATAGAGGGACACTGCTCTAGCACGGTGGCCATCTCCATCTCCACTGCATCACCAGGCCACTGGCGCTGGGGGAGGGAGAGGCAAAAGCTGACAGTCACCCTCTCTGGGCTGTTTACCATCCCAGACCACAGATCCCTTTGGGAGGTCAAAGAAGCTTGTTTCTCCACAGTGGTTGAAGAGAGATGCTGACTTGGCTTCCCTCATAGAGATAATGAAGAGGAGAATTCAAACAAGATTAAATAAGATAGCTGCCCCAGTGGCTGGCTCAGGGAGGAGACTCAATGAGACTGAATGCTAACATCAGGGGAAGGAAGGCTGACCTGATTGTCTACACGGAGCTCAGTGAGTGTGGCATTTTCCCGAACTGCCTTCAGCACAGCCATGAGTCCTGTGCTGCTAATGAAGTTGGATTCGATGTTTAGGCTCTGGAGGCTACGATTCTCACGCAACATATCAGCCACTGCCTGGGTAGTAGGGACTTGGGTTAGGATTAGGGAACAGTTTCACAGATGACTGAGGAAAGAAAGAACAGGAGCAAGAGGGAAACACAGCTCTTTGAGAAGAGTCCTTGAGGAGCTATAAATGGAGCTAGAGGGATACAGAAAGCAGGGTGGATAGCAGGGGAAAGCAGGGAGATGAATGTGCAGTAGGACTGGGGGTGTTAGAGAGGGTTGAGAGTTAGGAACCATGGCACTGAAGGTAGGAGTCTCCATGAGGGCTGCCCTAAGAAGGCATGATGAGAATAGCACTCCCTAGCAAAACCCTTTATGACAGCCATGCAAGGGGTGCATGTAAGATGTGGAAGAGGGCTGGGGATGTCGACTAGCCTTACATTGGCGATGGGGTCACCACTCCTCGTGGCTACCAGACTGAAGCTCCGCACATAGGTATTTGCTTTCATTGCCTCACACAGCTCACTTAGCATGGGTATTGGGATGTCCTACCAGAGGAGAATAGGAGATGGTGGGCTAAGGGACTCTTGGATGTCAGTGGTTATCCAGAGTTACGGTTTGGAGGATGCAAGTCAAATACCTGTATATTATTCAGGTTCACCTCCTCCAGCTCTTTGTCATTGCTTCGGACCCTCTTTAGTATCTCCTCAATGTTTGTGGGATTTGGGGGTTCATCCGGCACTGGCTTATACTTGTCAGGCTGTACCACACCTGGTGAGTGAGGGCAGGAAGGGAACCCAACATGTTCCCCACAATCTCCTCCCCATTGGTTTTTTCGCTCTATCCACCTAGGCTGGAATGCAGTGGCACAATCTCAGTTCACAGCAGCCTTGACCTCCCGGGTTCAAGCAATTCTTTTGCCTCAGCTTCCCAAGTATAATAGCTGGGATTACAGGTGTGCACCTGGCTAATTTTTGTATTTTTAGTAGAGACACCATGTTGGCCAGGCTGGTCTCGAACTCCTGACCTCAAGTGATCCACCCTCCTCAGCCTCCCTAAATGCTGGGATTACAGGCATGAGCCACCACGCTTGGCACTCCACAGGTTTTCTTATCACTCATGCAGCATGTTCCCTCCCAGAATCATCAGTTTCACCCTTTTCTACCTTCTCCCAGACACTAGGACTGCCTGCCCAGAGCCCTGGAGACCATGCTCCCCAAACACACTCACTACTAATGCCTTCGGTATTGCAGATTTCTCCGCTGCAGAGGGCATCATAGTATTGCTTGTTGCTCATCAGTGTGTACATGTCCAGAATTGCTGGAGAGGGTAAGCAGAGGGGTCACAGGGAATGAGAAGGAACCTGTTCCAAGCCTTCCTCCTACCTCTTTCTGAATCTGCTGCATTTTTAAAGCCTTACCACTTACACTTTGTCAAAGAAGTTCCCTACCCTCTCTCAGCCCCAGGGGTCCTTTCCATAACCTTCTTAAGGCAGTAGTTTCTAAAACATTGAGAAAGGGCTAAGGGAAGGTCCCTTAGGAGCCACTAGAGGGTAAGGGAGTCTAGCGACTCTCCTCTTTGAGCCAGAATGGTTCCACTTTTTTTATTTTGTTTTGTTTTGTTTTTTGAGACAGTCTCGCTCTGTCCCCCAGGCTGGAGTGCAGTGGTGTGATCTTGGCTCACTGCCACCTCCACCTCCCAGGTTCAAGCAATTCTCCTGCCTCAGCCTCCCAGGTAGCTGGGACTACAGGCGCACGTTGCCACGCCTGGCTAATTTTTTGTATTTTAATAGAGACGGGGTTTCACTGTGTTGCCCAGGTTGGTCTTGAACTCCCGAGCTCAGGCAATCTGCCCACCTCATCCTCCCAAGTGCTGAGGTTACAGGTGTGAGCCACCATGCCCAGCCCAATGGTTCCACTTTTATTTGCTTTTACAATCCCTGTAAAATTGCTTTTGAGGTGTTATTAAATTTAAAAATGAATAAATATATAAACAAAGAAGAAAAGCTTGAAACTACTGCTTGAGGCTTTCTTAGACATCCACATTCTGGTTGAGGGCCTTCCTCACTAATCCCATGTCATGACTAGGATCCGCCTGCCCCTGATCCTGTCACCCTCAACTTCCCACAGCTACCCACCTGCAATGTCACACATTTCAGCATCTGTGGCATGTGCCAGTGCCTCCTCCAGCTCAGGCTCCAGGGTGATCTGCTCCTCTGCTGGAATTTCCCTCTTGGGCTGAATATAGGGTTTCCCTGATAGGGAGATGAAGGATGGTTCAGGTAGAGGTAATTTCTCCCAAGATCCTGGCCTCCAGGTTTCTTTCCTTCTCCAGGAGGTAGAATGCTGGGTCACGAGGGGACGTTGGAAAGCCTGAATCCTGTACAAGCTCAGGACTCCTAGTCCCCTGATCTCTCAAGAACTGAAGAGTGCAAGCTGGCATTTAAGTGTCAGGGCATCTGAGTCCCTAGGCAACTAGGAGCTGGAAGGTGAGAGGAAAGCTGGAGTGGGGGACAAGTGAGAGACAGCATAGCCACTTGGGTTCTACGAGGAGGCATGGATGTCAGGGTCCCCATACCCTTCTTCTCGCCTGTGAAGGGCACCAAGTCATCACGCTCTTTGACTTCTAGTGCCTGCTGCTCCAAGTACTGCAAAAGGGCCTCTCGGTCCAGTGGCCCCGTTGGGCTCTTCTTTGTCTGGTCACGTTGTCTCAGTCCAGCTGGCAGGAGCATGTTCTTAGGGATGAGTTTTGGGGAGCAAGTCAGACCTCCCCTCTGACCTAGGTACTGCTAGGGCTCCCTAAAACATCTCCAGACACCTTTCCCCTGGCCTTCTTAGGCCTCTAGGTCCTGTACCAAACCCTATTCTCAGCCACCCAGAGCCCAACACCGTTCCCAAATGCCTGGGACTGCCCCTGGTTCCCTGTGCTAGAACCCTTACCTCAGGGTCCATCTCCTGTAGCTCGCAGTCCAGCTGCTCTAGCTCCTCGGGGCTCAAGGTCCTTAGGATCTCATCTTCATCTATGTCTCTGTATTTCTCCAGTTCCTTCTGATATGATGACATGGTGGCCCCCACCCCCTCCCCACTGTGTGGCACTCACAGAGCCTGGGGAACATGGAACAAAAGGATGGACAATGGTAAGATGGACAGGGGCACAGCAGGGACACAAAGAGACCAGCCAGGGGGCAGAACATTGAATTGAATTTCTTGGAGATTAGAAATCTAGTTGAAGATGGGAAGTTGGAGAAGATTAGGTTGTTTAGAGTTAGAACTAGAGTCTCCTTTCTGCTTCCCCAGCTTCCAGCCACCCTGGATGAGGATCCCAGACATCTAAGCTGGGTTTGTCTTCCCATGGTATGACAGAGAAATCCTGGCAGCACCCCTCCCCTATAACCTCACTTGTCAGTGCCTTTGCCCTAACACAGCTGCTGGAAGCCCTGCCAACACAGCTGGTCCCATGCCCAGTTCCTATTGAAAGGGGGCGAGGGGCGGGGGAATAGAGAGTTTCAGGAAATTCCTCCTCTCCTCCTCATAATCCAGGCTTTTTCCTAAACTGGATTTAAAAAAGCAAGGAAAATGGGGTGTAAAGGGAAGAGACAGTCTCTTACCCCATTCTCATTTCCCTTTTATTGTGGGGCATCAAGATTTCATTTTCTGTGTTTGCTAAAATTTTAAATCTTAAGGGAAAACAAGGGCTCGGAGCTGTTGGGGAACTTCCAGGCTGGGGGAAGGGTAGTAAGGCCTCTGGAGAAGGGACTGAGTCCCCATAATCTGTCCCTTGCTTTGGACAGGAAGGTGACACTAGACCAATAGGTGTAAATGGAGTAAAGTTTCTTTAAAAACAGTGGGAATATTAAACTCACACAATTTTGTACAATATAAGATACACACAAGGAGCTATACATACACACTATGCTGAATATGAAAGATCCAGAAAGTATGTAAGACACTCACATCGACAATGTAAACTATATACAGTTAAGGGGTAGGACGGCACAGTGGCAGAAATATACAGAGTAACAGAGACAGGGACACACTCCACATCATTCCACATAGGAGCCACTCTTCTCCCCCCACCTCCCACCGGGCTCTCATCCATAAGCCCCCTGTCTCCCCCACCTACCAGTTCTGGTGGCCACCTCCCTTCTCACCTCCCCTGTGTCAGTAGGTCTGTCTGTTCTACTAGAGCACCGTCCCAGCAGCAGGAGGAGCCCAGTGCCGGGGGAGAGGGTGGGGGAACAGTGAGCTCAGCATTTTATTATTTTAGCTCTGGCCAGGTGGGGGGTAGTGGGAGATCACATATACACAGCCCCCATACCCTGCCCAGCCCTGAGAGCCTCTAGTGGTCATTAACAGCCATGGCATCTCCTCCACTTCCCTTCATACAAGCCCCAGTCCGAGACATCGGAGTTCGACTAGAATCAGCCAGTTCCTCCTCATTTGGTGCCTGTTGTATTCAAAAGAGTGAGTGTAAAGTGATATGAAGGTCAATATAAGGATGTATTTTGGTGTGCAATTTTCAGATGTTTATAATTTAGCTGGAGGAATGAATACAATTTAGAAAGGACAGCTCATAATAAATGCTATCAAATAAAGACCCAAATATATTCAGGTATTCATAAATACTTCTTGCTCCCAAACCTAGACTGGACACCAGACAAAAGGGATCTTTCTATTTTATTAGATTAAAAAACACAACGAAACCTGTAAGAACTAGGGGAAAAAGAGAAAGAAATAGAGAAAAGATAGGGCAAAGATCAGAGTGTCGTGACAAAGGGGAGAAGCAGGGAGAGGAGATGGAACAGCAAGAGCCCCAATCAGGGCAGGAAAGAAGTTTCTGAGGACTAGACGTCTCTTCATTTAATGACAATTTTCTGGCGCAAGGCTCGGGGCCCAGAGCCAGGGAGGGGCTCAGGAGGTGGCGGGCCGGGGCCCAGGGCTGAGGCAGTGGGCGGCAGTCCATGGGCAGTAATGTACTTCTTGTAGGCCTCGCGAATGATCTTGAAGGCTCGAGCAGTGGCGTAGGGTATGTCTGTAACAGGGTCCCGGTATAGGGCTGGACGATGGGTCACTGGACAGACCTCCCGAACAGGGACTTTTGGGGGCCGCCCTTGGGGGAACCACTCCTCGAAAGTTGCATCATCACTAAAAGTGATGAAGGTACGTGAGCAGCGAGCAGGGGCGTTGACGGGTCCCGTCCCAGCATGAGGAGTCAATGCAGACGCTGAGGGAGCAGGATCAAGTCTGAAGACAAAAGACAAAAAAACACAAAGAGCTGAGGAGAGAAGATAACAGATATAGAAAGAAAGAAATAGTCCAGGCGCGGTGGCTCAAGCCTGTAATCCCAGCACTTTGGGAGGCCGAGACGGGTGGATCACGAGGTCAGGAGATCGAGACCATCCTGGCTAACACAGTGAAACCCCGTCTCTACTAAAAAATACAAAAAACTAGCGGGGCGAGGTGGCGGGCGCCTGTATCCCAGCTACTCGGGAGGCTGAGGCAGGAGAATGGCATGAACCCGGGAGGCGGAGCTTACAGTGAGCTGAGATCTGGCCACTGCACTCCAGCCTGGGCGGCAGAGCGAGACTCTGTCTCGAAAAAAAAAAAAAAAAAAAAAGAAAGAAAGAAATAAGCTGGGCGGGGTGCGGTGGCTCACACCTCTAATCCCAGCATTTTAGGAAAATGAGGCGGGAGGATTAGTTTAACCCTGGGCAACACAGCAAAACCCTGTCTCTACAAAAAATACAAAAATTAGCGTGTGTGGCTGTACTCCCAGCTACCTGGGAGGCTAAGGTGGGAGGATTGCTTCAGCACAGGAGGTGGCGGTTGCAGTGAGCCGAGCCTGCATTACTGCATTCCAGCCTGGGCGACAGAGTGACACCCTGCCTCAAAAAAAAAAAGAAAAAAGAAAATGAGCTGAAGGGAGTGAGGAATCTGAAAGAAATCTCCAAGTGTTAAGGAGAGCTGTGTGAGACAAGCAAGCAAAATGGGGCTAAGAGAACACGAGCTGAACACACAATCTCTTTTCTTGAGGTTCACTCACCCTTCTATGTCAATATTCTCTTCCTTGGGACCCGGCTCCCCAACAAGTGGCACTGTCACTGAATGATAGGTGATTATGGGCCCAGGGCACTTCCGCTTCTTATGAACCTGCTTCTTTTTGTCAGCCTCGAGCCGCTCATATGTCTCTTTAGGGTCAAAGGAAGAAATGAGGGGATGATCAGAATGCCCCTTTTTCCCACATCCCAGTTCTGTCCCACGATCTCTCAATTATCTTCCTGGCTATCTAGTCACTGCCAACTACCAGAGAGAACTATGGAAATCCCCTAAGGCCCTCTGGCACCTCCCATTTTGTAAGTTTTCTGCTTATAAGTTTTTTCTTGACATCCTCTCTGCTCATTTCTCAAGTATACCTGGGCCCTCTGGTACCTCAGAGTTGGAAGGTACGCTTTGATGAAGAGCTTATGTGCTTTCCCAGATACCAAAATCTCCTCTACAAATGCCCTGTCAATTCACTCCCACAGCTGGGTGTGCTGGCACATGCCTGCAATCCCAGCTACTTGGGAGGCTGAGGTGGAAAGATTGCTTGAGCCCGGGAGGCGGGGGCTGCAGTGAGCTGAGATGGCACCACTGCACTCCAGCCTAGGCAACAGAGTGAGATCCTATCTCCAAAAACAAAAATTAATAAACTAGGAAATTATATTTAACTATAGAGATTTCTGGTCGCTCTAAACAACAAGAAAATCTGGCCACCCTGGGTCTGTATTCTTACAGGGGAGCAATTAGCTGAGCTGAGTAACTGTTCCTCCTTTCAGGCACTCCTCTACAGTTCACCACCATCCCTCTGGCTGGCTGCACACTTCATGTTACCTGCCTGGTCTCCGTGACACTGCTCTGTGGCAATGCACTATTGGTGTATATGTCTCCTCCTTAAGGGCAGTGACTATAACTCATATTGCCCAAATATTATCAGGGTGATACAGCATTCTGCACATTACAGGCACTCATTAAATATTTGTTAATGAATAAATGAATCAAGGCTGGGCACAGTGGCTCACGCCTGTAATCCCAGCACTTTGGGAGTCCAAGGTGGGTGGATCAGCTGAAGGTCAGGAGTTCGAGACCAGCCTGACCAACATGGTGAAACCCCGTCTCTACTAAGAATACAAAAACTACCCGGGTGTGGTGGCACATGACTGCAATCCCAGCTACTTGGGAGGCTAAGACAGAAGAATTGCTTGAACCTGGGAGGCAGAGGTTGAAGTGAGATTGCACTATTGCACTCCAACGTGGGCAACAAGTGCAAAACTCTGTCTCAAAAAAAAAAAAATTGTAAAAATTTAAAAAAAAAGGGCCGGACATGGTGGCTCACACCTGTAATCCCAGCACTTTGGGAGGCCAAGGTGTGTAGATTATGAGGTCAGGAGATCAAGACCATTCTGGCCAACATAGTGAAACCTCATCTCTACTAAAAATACAAAAAATTAGCTGGGCGTGGTGGCGCGCACCTGCAGTCCCAGGTACTCTGGAGGCTTAAGCAGGAGAATCGCTTGAACCCAGGAGGCGGAGGTTGCAGTGAGCTGAGATTGTGCCACTGCACTCCAGCACAGGCGACAGAGTGAGACTCTGTCTCAAAAAAAATTTAAAAAATAAAATTAAATTAAAAAAAGAGGCTAGGCACAGTGGCTCATGCCTGTAATCCCAGCACTTTGGGAGGCCAAGGCAGATGATCACGAGGTCAGGAGATTGAGACCATCCAGGCTAACGTGCTGAAACTCCATCTCTACTAATTAGCCGGGCGTGGTGACAGGCGCCTGTAATCCCAGCTACTTGGGAGGCTGAGGCAGGAGAATCACTTGAACCTGGGAGGCGGAGGTTGCAGTGAGCCGAAATTGTGCCATTGCACTCCAGCCTGGGCGAAAGAGTGAGACTCCATCTCAAAAAAAGAAGAGTACTCTGGAAACCCTTCCAATGACTGAACCTCTCTTGCACTTGAACTGTTTGATAATACTGCTTTCTTTCCCTTGAGCCAATCTTCCAACCCCTCTACTTTCTTCTTCTTCTTTTTTTTTTTGAGACAGAGTCTCGCTCTGTCACCAGGCTGGAGTGCAGTGGCGTGATCACAGCTCCCTGCAACCTCCCCCTCCCAGGTTCAAGCAATTCTCCTGCCTCAGCCTCCTGAGTAGCAGGGACTACAGGCGCGCGCCACCACGCCCAGCTAATTTTTGTATTTTTGGTAGAGACGGGGTTTCACCATGTTGGCCAGGATGGTCTCGATCTCTTGACCTCGTGATCCGCCTGCCTCAGCCTCCCAAAGTGCTGGGATTACAGGCCTGAGCTTCCACACCCGGCCCAACCCCTCTACTTTCAAACACTTGCCTACACCCTCTGGAACTCATGCTCTGTAATCTGCCAACTCATCTATATCCTAGAGCTCCTCACTCAGCATTCCTTCCATGATTTGCCTTACCAGAAACCTGGTCATTCACTGAGGCCACCACTCCTCTCTGCAGCCCTCTGGTGGAGGTTGCTCATTCTCTTCATCCCTACAGGATATACCTATGTCCTACTGGGTCCCACCCTGTAGCTTTCAGATCACTACTTTTCTGCCTACAAGCAAAACTCCCTTCTCTTTTGAGACCTGTGCCAAGAGTCTAGATTAACTTCTGTCCTTCCTAATCATGGTCACTCCCTCCCTCAATGAAGACTTTGGCAGTGGTTTCTACTCTTCATCTCTACCCTAATTCCTATCATCTTAGGGTCACCCTGGTGACTTTGAAGTGCTCATGGGTAGCCCCTTCAATACTGCATGGCCACAATTTATCACCTCATCTCTAACAACCTTCTTTTCCTTGTCACTTTACTTTTATTTTTTTTCGAGTCTCACTCTCTTGCCCAGGCTGGAGTGCAGTGACACAATCTCCACTCACTGCAACCTCCGCCTCCCAGGTTTAAGTGGTTCTCCTCAGTGATTCTCAGCTCCCCAAGTAGCCAGGACAACAGGTGCACACCACCACGCCTGGCTAATTTTTTGTATGTTTAGTAGAGATGGGGTTTCACCATGTTGGCCAGGCTGGTCTCGAACTCCTTACCCCATGATCCGTCCGCCTCGGCCTCCCAAAGTGCTGGGATTACAGGTGTGAGCCATTGCGCCGGGCCACATTTTCCTTTTTAAAGCATGCTTAGGTTGCTGACTGTATTATTTCAATCACTTCAGTCACTCTCCTGTCAATAATTCCCTTGCCCTGATCTGGACTGCTGAGTGCTACTGGAGAAAAATAACAGCACAGACTGCAACCACCATAAATTCATTCATGGTCCTAGTCTTCAGCAGGTCCCTCAATACTGCTCGATATCCCACATCAGTAACTATTTTAAATGCTCCTCAGTCTCATCAAGCTTCCAGCTGTATCCCTAATGTTTGACAGATGGCGCCGCATAATGAAAAAGACATCAGGTGAGAACCACTGCAATGCCCTCCCTTTGGATTACAAACCTACAACTGTAAGCCACATTTTAAAATAGAGACAGGGTCTCACTATGTTGCCCAGGCTGGTCTTGAACTCCTGGGCTCAAGCAATCCTCCTTCCTTGGCCTCCCAAATTGCTGGGATTACAGGCATGAGCCACTGCACTCGGCTAAGCCACACTTTCTTTTTTTTTTTTTTTTTGAGACAGAGTTTTGCTCTTGTTACCCAGGCTAGAGTGCAATGGCACGATCTCGGCTCACCGCAACCTCTGCCTCCCGGGTTCAAGTGATTCTCCTGCCTTAACCTCCCAAGTAGCTGGGATTACAGGCATGTACCACCACACTCAGCTAATATTTTGTATTTTTAGTGGAGATGGGGTTTCTCCATGTTGGTCAGGCTGGTCTCGAACTCCTGACCTCAGATGATCTGCCTGCCACGGCCTCCCAAAGTGCTGGGATTACAGGTGTGAGCCACTGTACCCGGCCACCACACTTTCTTTCTCACTTCCCCCATCTGAGGCCAATTCCTCCACCATGCTGCTCTATCTCCCAGCCTTGCCTCCCATCTCCAAAAACCTACACTATTAATAACCTTTCTTTCTTCTCTTTCTTTAAACTCAGTTGTTTCTCATGAAAGATATAGTTTCTAATATCTTCAAATAAAATAAAAACAACTTTACCTTAATCTCAGACCCCTCTGTAGCTTCTATTCCCTCTTCTACCCTTCATAGCCAAGCTTGCAAAGTTTTGCTCCCCAATATACTTCGATATGGCTTGGTCGCCAATAAGTGCTAAGGTCATGTCTGACCTCTATCTCACCAAAACCAATGGGCACTTCTCAGTTCTACTAATCACCATCTCAGCAGCAATCAGTAGTCACTCTCTCGAGGCATTCTCTTTCCTGGCATTTTTAACACAAACTCTCCTGGGTTTCTCCAACTTGTTGGTCACTTCCAGGCTCTTTTCAAAGCTCCTCCTCTTGTATGAAACTATCACGCTTTAGTGTCTGCAGGACTCTATCAGGCCTCTGTTTTCTCACTCTGTGCTTTCTCCCTGCATGCTCAGATGCACTCCAATATTGTTAATTACCATCCATATTCTAAAGACTTCCGAATTTATATTTTCAGCCCAGATCTCTTATTGGAACACCAGATTTGCATATTTAACTGACCTCTCATCACTGCATGAATTGCTCACAAACTCCTTAAATTCAACATGTTCAAAAATAAATTTATTTTTTCCCCACTGAACTTGCTCCTCCTTCAGGGTCTCCTAAGCCAGTTACTGACACGGAAAACCTAGGAGTCACTCTCCTTACGGTAGTCCAAACCAATCAATGTGGACAAACGATGCAGACTGTAACTACAGTAACATCAAGGTGACCTTGTTGCTTGTGAGCCACCACACCCATGCCCAGCAAATTTCAAAACTATTATTAGGCCGGGCGTGGTGGCTCACGCCTGTAATCCCTGCACTTTGGGAGGCTGAGGCGGGCGGATCACGAGGTCAGGAGATCGAGACCATCCTGGCCAACACGGTGAAACCCTGTCTCTACTAAAAATACAAAAAATTAACCGGGCGCGGTGGCGGGCGCCTGTAGTCCCAGCTACTCGGGAGGCTGAGGCAGGAGAATGGTGTGAACCCGGGAGGCGGAGCTTGCAGTGAGCCGAGATTGCGCCACTGCACTCCAGCCTGGGCAACAGAGCGAGACTCTGCCTAAAAAAAAAAAAAAAAAAAAACACTATTATTAATCTGGAATGGGATGGGTCCCAGATATTCCAGGTAAATAATCTCCCACTTCTGGGAAATTACATCTGGCTTATGCATATTCAATTATGTATGGTTGGCCAAAAAGAAAAAAAAAAAGAGAGAGAGAACAACAATAAAAAGGAGATTCAGAAAGAGAAAAATAGCCAGGCACGATGGCTCACGCCTGTAATTCTAGCACTTTGGGAGGCTGAGGCAGGCAGATCATGAGATCGGGAGATAGAGACCATCCAGGCTAACACGATGAAACCCCGTCTCTACTAAAAATACAAAAAATTAGCCGTACGTAGGGGCATGCACCTGTAGTCCCAGCTACTCGGGGGGCTGAGGCAGGAGAATCGCTTGAAGCCGGGAGGCAGAGGTTGCAGTGAGCCTAGATCTCACCACTGCACTCCAGCCTGGGCGACAGAGAGAGACTCCGTGTCAAAAACAAAAAAAGAGAAAGAAAACATATTAAATACTGTAGGTGATTCCACATGCTATTTCACCCAGAAAGTATGTACCAGGAGGTATGAATCTGCTGGTCCCTCAATTTCTCATGTACCTTTCATGATATGAGACTCTTACTACTCTATAAAGAAGTATATATTTTTGTATAATATAATACCGTACATGGTTCTATCCCTATAAACTGAAGAGGTTTTTGTTTTTTTTGTTTTTTTTTGAGACGGAGTCTCGCTCTGTTGCCCAGGCTGGAGTGCAGTGGCGCGATCTCGGCTCACTGCAAGCTCTGCCTCCCAGGTTCGTGCCATTCTCCTGCCTCAGCCTCCCGAGTAGCTGGGACTACAGGTGCCCACCACCACACCCGGCTAATTTTTTTGTATTTTTAGTAGAGACGGGGTTTCACTATGTTAGCCAGGATGGTCTCGATCTTCTGACCTTGTGATTCGCCTGCCTTGGCCTCCCAAAGTGCTGGGATTACAGGCGTGAGCCACTGCACCCGGCCGAGGTTTTTTTTTGTTTTGTTTTGTTTTTTTTGAGACGGAGTATCGCTCTGTAGCCCTAGCTGGAGTGCAGGCGTATGATCTCGGCTCACTGCAACTTCCATCCACCTCCCAGGTTCAAATGATTCTCTTGCCTCAGCCTCCCAAGTACCTGGGATTACAGACATGTGCCACCACGCCCAGCTAATTTTTGTATTTTTAGTAGAGACAGGGTTTCATCATGTTGGCCAGGCTGGTCTGGAACTCCCAACTGCAGGTGATCCACCCATCTTGGCCTCCCAAAGTGCTGGGATTACAGGTATAAGCCACCACGCTTGGCCCAAACTGAAGAGATTTTTAAAGCAATACCATAAAATGAAGAGATTTTTAAAGCAATTTATCTCATGAAGGACTAATCTGCTGACTTTACATTCTCATGATTATCATTAAAGTCAACATTATCACTCCCTGCTTTTTTTTTTTAAAGAGATGGGGTCTCACTATGTTGTCCAGGCTGGTTGTGAACTCCTGACCTTAAGCAATCCTCCTGCCTAAATTCCCTGAGTCATTAGGTGTACACCCTATTTTATAAACAAGAAAAGCAAAATGTGAATAAGTAAAGTAATTTACCTACAGTCTGAAAGCAAGTGAATAGCAGAACCAGGATTTGACCTCAGTTCTATACAACTCTTATTTTACACCAAAGTACCTTAGCTTGTTCTTCAGAGTACTCATAACTGCCTAGACCTTTGCACCTAATCATCTACTCTCTGCCATTTCTTCCTTCTGATTCTCTCATCCCAAATTTCCATCTCTCCAATTCTTTGGTTCTTCAGGTCTCATGGTTTTTCTCATGCCCCTCAGCCCCTCTACCCACTTTTTCTGAAACCACAGACTGACCCAGTGAACGTAAATTAAGCTCTTCTGTGATCTTGGCCTCCCGGAGCAGCTCCTCCTGGGTTAGTGGCCGCTCACAGTGGGGCCCCTTTCGCCGTCTTGACTGGCCCTGCCTCTCCTGTACCCGAAGGAACGTTTGTCGTGTATGCTCAGCTGTAGACTGACGCATGGACTTCCTACCTGGAAGAGAGTGAGATAAGAAGAAATCTTTGAATTTATGTCCACCTATTTTATTTATTTATTTATTTTTATTATTATTTTTTGAGACGGAGTCTCGCTCTGTCGCCCAGGCTGCAGTGCAGTGGCACGATCTCGGCTCACTGCAAGCTCCGCCTCCCGGGTTCACGCCATTCTCCTGCCTCAGCCTCCTGAGTAGCTGGGACTACAGGCGCCCGCCACCACGCCCGGCTAATTTTTTGTATTTTTAGTAGAGAAGGGGTTTCACCGTGTTAGCCAGGATGGTCTCGATCTCCTGACCTCGTGATCTGCCCGCCTTGGCCTCCCAAAGTGTTGGGATTACAGGCGTGAGCCACCACGCCCGGCCCCCATGTCCACCTATTTTATTTATTTTTAAATTTTGTGTTTGGAAATAATTTCCTTTTTTTTTTTGAGACAGAGTCTCGCTCTGTCACCCAGTCTGGAGTGCAGTGGCACAATCTCAGCTCACTGCAAGCTCCGCCTCCCACATTCACGCCATTCTCCTGCCTCAGCCTCCCGAGTAGCTGGGATTACAGGCACCGGCCACCATGCCCGGCTAATTTTTTCGTGTTTTTAGTAGAGACGGGGTTTCACTGTGTTAGCCAGGATGGTTTCGATCTCCTGACCTCGTGATCTGCCCGCCTTGGCCTCCCAAAGTGCTGGCATTATGGGCGTGAGCCACTGCGCCCGGCCAGAAATCATTTCTTTTCTTTTCTTTTTTTTTTTTTTTTTGAGACAGAATCTCGCTCTGTCGCCCAGGTTGGAGTGCAGTGGCACGATCTCGGCTCACTCCAACCTCTGCCTCCCGGGTTCAAACGATTCTCCTGCCTCAGATTCCCGAGCAGCTGGGACTACAGGCACATGCCACCATGTCCAGCTAATTTTTTGTATTTGTAGTAGAGATGGGGTTTCACCATGTTAGCCAGGATGGTCTCAAACTCCTGACCTCAAGATCCACCTGCCTCGGCCTCCCAAAATGCTGGGATTACAGGCGTGAGCCACCGCGCCTGGCCTCAAAATAATTTCAAACCTACAAAGTTGCAAGAATAGTACAAGGAATACTCATGTATCTTTTACCCCATCACCTATTGGTAATATTTTGGCCCTTTTGCATTTTGTATGTGTGGTTTTTTTCTAAATGATCTAAATTAGATAACTAAAGTTGTAAACATCATGGCCTTTATCCCTAAATATTTCAGTGTGTATTTCCTAAGAATGAGGATTTTCCTATCCATAGTAAGTTATCAACATCAGTAAATTTTTTTCTTTTTCTTTTTTTTTTTTTTGAGACGGAGTTTTGCTCTTGTTGCCCAGGCTGCAGTGCAATGGTGTGGTCTTGGCTCACTGTAACCCCTGCCTCCCAGGTTCAAGCAATTCTCCTGCCTCAGCCTCCCAAGTAGCTGGGATTACAGGGGCCCACCACCACACCTGCCTAATTTTTGTATTTTTAGTAGAGATGGAATTTCACCATCTTGGCCAGGCTGGTCTCGAACTCCTGACCTCAGGTGATCCGCCCGCCTTGGCCTCCCAAAGTGATGGGATTATAGGCGTGAGCCACTGCACCCAGCAACATCAGTAAATTTAACACTGATATGATATTGTATCATCATATTCCAATTTTCCCAATTGACCCAAACATCCCTACTCACTGTCAGAGCCGTCATCTTGTAGTTCTAGTGGCAGTAGTGCCTTCTCTTCTCGGGCCTTTTGAGAGCTACCAGCCGGGGTGTTGACCTTTCGAGGCCTTAAGCTCTTGAGAGGCTCCTGAGGACAGATTGGAATCAGATACCAGGGAACAGAAGAAGTAAGGAGAAATATGAGGATCTCAATGAGAGAAAACTAGCATTGCCAGAAATGAAAGTGGCAAAGGGAGTACTGGGACCTGATGAAAGAGGGAATAGGAATTGAGGAAATCCAAGAAAACTAGGACTCCTCCTGTACCTTATAGGCCTTGGTGACTACTCGGCGCTTCCTTCTTGGCTCTTCTGCTTCTCCATCGCTGGATGGTTCATCCCCTTCATCAATATCAAAGTCAGAGTCCACTTCATCCTCTGTATCTGACTGGTCCCCTTGATACTCATCATCTCCGGATTCCTAAGGACACAGGGAGATGAGGGTTGGCTGGCAATGGAAGCCTTAATGACCCTTCAGGAGGAACAGAATCTCTCAACTTTCTTGATAAGGGTTGCCCTACTCTCCTTCCTAATCCAGCCCTTCATTTTCTTCAAGCAAGAAAACTTTCTAGCTAATGGCCTTTGGCTCCAGTACCACCTCCTTCCAACATTAATTGATAGCGCTTTACCTGCAACACACTGTGTTAAGTACTGGGAAACAAAAGGATATGGTTTGGTCTCTACCTTTAGGGGCTTACAGTAAAGGGGATAACATAATCTTACCTTTTTTTTTTTTTTTTTTGAGATGTGGGTCTTGGCCAGGCACGGTGGCTCATGCCTGTAATCCCAGCGTTTTGGGTGGCTGAGGTGGGCAGATCACTTGAGGCCAAGAGTTCGAGATCTGCCTGGCCAACATGGTGAAACCCTGTCTCTACTAAAAATACAAAAATTAGCTGGGCATGGTGATGCACACCTGTCGTCCCAGCTACTTGGGAGGCTGAGGCAGGAGAATCACCTGAACCCAGGAGGCATAGGTTGCAGTGAGCTGAGATAGTGCCACTGGACTCCAGCCTGGGTGACAGGGCGAGACACTATCTCAAAAAAAAAAAAAAAGGCATGAACAGGAGTTAAACTATGGTTGAAAACACTGTTAGTATTTAGACAGTCAAGAGGGAAGAAGGAGTCATGGGCGATGAAATAGCAGAAACAAAGGCGCAGAAATGGTAATGTGTACAGCATGTTTATGGAATAAAGATTTAGATCTAAGTAAAACTTTTCTCTGTCAAGAAACCTTGTTAGCCAACTGTGTTTCGCTCCAGCACTGCCTCCTTCCAACACTGATTGCACTGTAGGACTATATGATTTGAAAAGAAGGTTGCGGCCGGGCGCAGTGGCTCATGCCTGTAATCCCTGCACTTTGGGAGGCCGAGGCAGGTGGATCATGAGGTCAGGAGATTGAGACCATCCTGGCTAACACGGTGAAACCCCATCTCTACTAAAAATAGAAAAAATTAGCCAAGCGTGGTGGCAGATGCCTGTAGTCCCAGCTACTCAGGAGGCTGAGGCAGGAGAATGGCGTGAACCCGGGAGGTGGAGCTTGCAGTGAGCTGAGATCCGGCCACTGCACTCTAGCACAGAGCTGTGAGACTCCGTCTCAAAAAAAAAAGAGGCGGTGGCGGTGGCTCAAGCCTGTAATCTCAGCACTTTGGGAGGCCAAAGGCGGGGTGGATCCACCCGAGGTCAGGAGATCGAGAGACTATCCTGGCTAACATGGTGAAACCCGTCTCCACTAAAAAAAAATACAAAACAAAAGTAGCGAGGCGTGGTGGCGGAGCGCCTGTAGTCTCAGCTACTTGGGAGGTGAGGTGGGAATGGGCGAACCGGGGAGTGAACTTGCAGTGAGAGCCGAGATCAGCCACTGCACTCCCAGCCACAGGAACACAGCGAGACTCCATCTCAAAAAAAAAAAAAAAAAAAAGAAAAAAAGAAAAGAAGTTTGCATTCCTGCATTCCATTTATGGAGAAACTTACATGTCACACTAATAAACACAATTTTAACCTGCAGGCCAATAATTCTCAATCCCCTCCATCTCCTTATTTGTCCGACCATTGATAATCATTGTTTATGTAAACTAAAGTTACTGAGAGAAATATGTGTCATTCCTCAGATGTGTTGGGACAGAAAAACAGCTGAGTACTGCTACTATGGATAACGGAGAGCCACCGAAGATATAGGGGAGGGGTAACAGTATGTACAAGGGGTATTTCAGAAAGCTCTGGAGGCAGTTAGATGGCCTGGAGTAGAGAATGTGAAGTACAGCCTAGACCTGAGGTGATACTGTTTAGGGCTAGAATGGCAGCCATATTAGAAAGAAAAGGGAAAAAAGTCAGTTGAGGGAGAGGGAGTCAACTGGGCTGGGTGACACCTCACACATGTGGCTCTCTCTTCAATCAGTGATGCAGACTAAAGGGCTAATCTTGGTACACATGATGCCAAAGCAAGCAAATAACACAGATGGTTGACCCTCCAAACCAGCCAGAGTTCAATTTTGCACTGATGACCATCATTTCCTCCCAATTGATGCCTGTAAAAGACAGCCTGGGAACACATTAATCCCCTCAGCCTTAATCTGGTATTAAGCCATATTACCAGAGGGTAGTAGATCAACCACACATTAGCTTAGTGCCCAATCAAAATACTTGCACTAAATTACTACCATTCCTTTGGCTTTTATTGAGTCATTAATACACATCACTAGATAAGAGAATGTTTGTATATCATCTACGAAAACCGTTACTTTTTATAATATAAGGATATAATGATAAATGCTCCCTAGGATTTAAGACTGAATAAGTTTGTCTCTCTTGAACAACTTGTATGCTTCTTTCTTACTAAAAAAAGAAATACAAGGTTTGGCTACCAGGAAGCTCACAGCTAAATTTAATATCAATTGCTATTACCATTTTAGCAGAGGTTCCTGGTACAATTACTTCTGATCTGTCTCTATTTTTACCGTTTCTACTTTTTGTTTATATTGTAAGCCTCCTTAAATCCTTGTTGGAAGCATGAAGGGTACATATTAAATAACGAGTCGTAAAATGACAGATATAGGAAAATGGCCTTAGAGGAGGGATGAGAAAGTTCTATTTTAAACTAGTTGGTCAGGGCTGTGTCAGTAATGACTCAGTGATGTGGGTTTTTTTGTTTTGGTTTTTTTTTTAAATGGAGTCTCACTCTGTCGCCCAGGCTGGAGTGCAGTGGAGTGATCCACTGAAACCTCCGCCTCCCGGGTTCAAGCTAGTAGCTGGGATTACAGGCGCGTGCCACCACGCTCAGCTAATTTTTTGTATGTTTAGTAGAGACAGGGTTTCACCATGTTGGTCAGGCTGGTCTCGAACTCCTGACCTTGTGATCCACCTGCCTCAGCCTCCCAAAGTGCTGGGATTACAGGCATGAGCCACCACACCCAGCCCCTAAATCCTGTGGGTTCTTTTTTTTTTTTTTTGAGACGGAGTCTCGCTGTGCTCCCAGGCTGGAGTCCAGTGGCGTGATCTCGGCTCACTGCAAGCTCCGCCTCCCGGGTTCACGCCATTCTCCCACCTCAGCCTCCCAAGTAGCTGAGACTACAGGCGCCCGCCACCACGCCCGGCTAGTTTTTTGTATTTTTAGTAGAGACGGGGTTTCACCATGTTAGCCAGGATGGTCTCGATCTCCTGACCTCGTGATCCACCCGCCTCGGCCTCCCAAAGTGCTGGGATTACAGGCTTGAGCCACCGCGCCCGGCCAATCCTGTGGGTTCTATTCCTTAATTTCTCTTGAATCTTTCTGTTTCTCTACTGCCATGCCGCCTTCAAGCTATTCTCATTACAGAGTAAGTAATCTTTCTAAAGTACAAATTTTATCGTGGAACTCGGATGACTCTTCTCAGTCCTCTGGATGAACAGCAAAACTCCTTGACATGGCTCACAAGGCCCTAAATGATCTGGCCCATGCCTACTCCCTCCAGGCTTATCAATCTTTAGTCTCCTTCATGCTCTGGAGAATGAAAGTAGACTTGCAGGTCCCAGACCAGGATCTCAACGTCTTTACATACTCTCCCCGATCTGCTCTGTGGACTAACCTTTCTCCTTCTCCCACTTTTCATCAAGCTAAGGTCTACTTTTCAAACTGTCCTCAGCTTAAACATCATCCCTCCAGGGATGCCTATCCTGATCAACAGCTTTGGTTCAGATGTATTACCTTAACACTCTATCTTATATCTTACACCTTGTTTTAGTCCTTATCACACATTTTGTTTGTTTTTGAGACAGAGTCCTGCTCTGTCGCCCAGGCTGGAGTGCAGTGGTATGATTTCGGCTCACTGCAACCTCCTCCTCCCAGGTTCAAGCGATTCTCTGCCTCAGCCTCCTGAGTAGCTGGGACTATAGGCGCACGCCACCACGCCTGGCTAATTTTTGTATTTTTAGTAGAGACTGGGGTTTTACCATGTTGGCCAGGATGGTCTTGATCTCCTGACCTTGTGATCTACCTGCCTCGGCCTTCCAAAGTGCTGGGATTACATGCGTGAGCCACTGTGCCCTTCCTATCACACAGTATTTTAACTGTTAACCCAGCCAGTTACCCCACTGGGGCATGGAGTATGTAAGGACAGAGCACTGTTTTTAATATTCTCGGTTTCCCTAGAGCCCAATACAACCTATCACCGATGGCATGCACTGGGTATTCAACACATTTAAGAAACGGGTAGGCCGGGCGCGGTGGCTCAAGCCTGTAATCCCAGCACTTTGGGAGGCCGAGACGGGCGGATCACGAGGTCAGGAGATCGAGACCATCCTGGCAAACACGGTGAAACCCCGTCTCTACTAAAAAATACAAAAAAACTAGCCGGGCGAGATGGCGGGCGCCTGTAGTCCCAGCTACTCGGGAGGCTGAGGCAGGAGAATGGCGTAAACCCGGGAGGCGGAGCTTGCAGTGAGCTGAGATCCGGCCACTGCACTCCAGCCTGGGCGACAGAGCCAGACTCCATCTCAAAAAAAAAAAAAAAAAAGAAACGGGTAGATTCAACTAATAAAAATTTAGCAAGTGGCAGCCCAATCCGGACACCTCACACATAATGTTGAACAAAACAGACCATCCCTAACTTTATACAGTTTACAATGCAATAGGAAAGCATAAGCAAGTAAGCAAACCGAATCTAATTGCAAACTGAAATATGTTCTGTGGGAGAAATAAATGGGGACACTTGTTAGGATAGTCAAGGAAGGATTATCTTCCTGAGAAAACATATACATTGAGACTTGAAAGCTGAAAAAGGAGTGGGCTAATCTCTACTTTTGGAGCAGTTCCTTTCCATGTCTCAGGTGAATAATCCGGCAGTGGGCCAACAAGTATACATCGAGCGACTGACTACTACTATCTGTGTGCCTGACGTATGCTGGAGGTCAGAAGTACAGTGAGAGATGGAACTACGCAAGTACGCGGTAGATTTCTGCCGTTCTCTGGAGTGCCTCCGCAAAGCTTCTCCGTCTCTTGCCCCTTTGACCCCATCCAGAGGTCTCCCTTGTAGGACTCCACACTATCCGTCCCCCCGCCCCGCCCCCCGGCTCCGATTCACCGCACCCATCTAGGGTATCAGCTCCCAGAGCTCCGCTCTATTCCCCGCCCTCTTCTTCTTTGTCCGGAGATCCTCCCTCCAGGGCTCCTCTTCGCTTCCTCCCCTCCCTTTTCCCAGGCTCGGATCTTGCCTCTGTGAAACCTCCATAAGTCGTCTGGTAGAACTCATCTTCCTCCTCTGCCTCCAGAAGCCCGGAAAGCCGGTTCCCAGCGGTCTTCCGGGGTGCCCGGCCCCCAGCCAAACTCATACCGCCTACCGAGACTGCTCCGCCACCTGCAGCCCCTCACCAGCTCGCTTCTGGGAGCTCGACGCTCGACACCGCTACCTGCGGGTGGACACCAGCGGCGGAAGTCGGGCGTTTACAGGCAGAAGTAACAGAGTGTCGAGAGACTCCTGGTCCCACCCTCTAAACCCTCTTTACTCTTCAGCCTCTCCTACTCCTGCGCGGAACCTCTAGGCCGCTTGCCCTAGTGCTCAATGAGTCCACTTGGTGGCACGACGACCCCCATAAACCTAAGTCAACACATTTTCTTTTATTTATTTTTGTTTTTAATGTATATATATATATACACACACACACATATATATGTATTTTTTTCGTCGGGACGGAGTCTCGCTCTGTCGCCAGACTGGAGTGCAGTGGCACGATCTCGGCTCACTGCAACCTCCCTCTCCCGGGCTGAAGCAATTCTCCCCGAGTAGCTGGGATTACAGGCGCCCGCCACCATGCCCAGCTAATTTTTGTATTTTTAGTAGAAACGGCTTTCACCATGTTGGCCAGGCTGGTCTCAAACTCCTAACCTCAGGTGATCCGCGCGCTTCGGCCTCCCAAAGTGCTGGGATTACAGGCGTGAGCCACCGCGCCGGGCTCACATTTTCTTTTAGAAGAGGTCATTCTCACCGGTCCAGTCCGTTTTCCACACTGCTGCCAGTAGGAAACTTTCAAATTTTCTAAAAACCCAGATTTTGCCAGTCCTCTCCTCAACATTTTTTAATGGCTCCACATCATCTACAAGATAAAGTCCAAAATCCTTGAGAAAGAAAGCATAATATTGTGGTTAAAAACACAGCCATAGACATTTATCCGAAGGAAAGGACATAATTCAACATAAGGAAGCTGATTTAGGAAAAAAAAAAAAAAGGAAATCAGTATTTCCAAGAGACGTCCGCACTCCATATTTATGCACCCCCATATTTAATGCAGCACTGCTTATAGTAACCAAAATAGGAAATCAATCTAGGTGTCCAACAACAGATGAATAAAGGAAATGAGGTGTATATACACAAATGAATACTATTTAGCCATTAAAAGGAACAAAATCCTGTCATTTGCAGCAACATGGATGGAATTGGAGGACACGTTAACTGACTTAAGCCACGAACAGAAAGTTAAACACTGCGTGTTCTCACTCATATGTGGACGCTTTAAAAAAATTGATTTCATAGAAATAAAAAATAGAACAGATGATACTGGGGGCTGGGAAGTGCAGGGGGAAGGAAGGGACAGGGAAATATTTGTTTTTTGTTGTTGTTGTTGTTGTTTTTTTGAGACGGAGTCTCCCTCTGTGGCCCAGGCTGGAGTGCAATGGCCGGATCTCAGCTCACTGCAAGCTCCGCCGCCTAGGTTTACGCCATTCTCCTGCCTCAGCCTCCCGAGTAGCTGGGACTACAGGCGCCCGCCACCTCGCCCTGCTAGTTTTTTGTATTTTTTAGTAGAGACGGGTTTCACCGTGTTAGCCAGGATGGTCTCGATCTTCTGACCTCGTGATCCGCCCGTCTCGGCCTCCCAAAGTGCTGGGATTACAGGCTTGAGCCACCGCGCCCGGCCAGATTTGGTAAAAGACACAAAATTGTGGCTCACACCTGTAATCCCAGCACTTTGGGAAGCCGAGGGTGTGGATCATGAGGTCAGGAGTTCACGACCAGCCTGGCCAAGATGGTGAAACCCCATCTCCACTAAAAATACAAAAATTAGCTGGTCATAGTGGTGGGCACCTGTAATCCCAGCTACTCGGGAGGCTGAGGCAGAGAATTGCTTGATCTCGGGAGGCGGAGGTTGCAGTGAGCCAAGATCGCGCGCCATTTGCACTCCAGCCTGGGAAACAGAGCGAGACTCCGTCTGAAAAAAAAAAAAAAAAAAAAGACAAAATTGGGCCGGGCACAGTGGCTCACGCCTAGTAATTCCAGCACTTCGGGAGGCTGAGGCGGGCAGATCACGAGGTCAAGAGATTATGACCATCCTGGCCAACATGGTGAAACCCCGTCTCTACTACAAATACAAAAATTAACTGGGTGTGGTGGCACACACCTGCAGTCCCAGCTACTCGGGAAGCTGAGGCAGGAGAATCGCTTGAACCCGGGAGGCAGAGGTTGCAGTGAGCTGAGATTGTGCCACTACACCCCAGCCTGGCAACAGAGCAAGACGCCATCTGAAAAGAAAAAAAAAAAAAAAAAAAGACACAAAATTACCATTTTTTTTGAGACGGGGTCTCTGTTGCCCAGGCTGGAGTGTAGCAGCAGGATCATGGCTCACTGCCTCCTTGACCTCGTGGACTCAAGCTGTCCTCCCACCTTGGCATCCCAAAGTGAGAGGTTTACAAAGTGAGCTGATTAAAGCCGTGAGCCACCACACCGGCCCCAAATTACATTTGTTTGTTCATTTGTTCATTTGTTTGTTTGAGATAGGATCTCACTCTGTCGCCCAGGCTGGAGTGCAGTGATGCAATCACTGCTCACTGTGGTCTCGACCTCCTGGGTTCAAGCGATCATCCCACCTCAGTCTCCCAGGTAACTGGAACTACAGGCTCACATCACCACACCCGGCTAATTTTTTGTACTTTTTGTGAAGATGAGATTTCTTTATGTTGCCCACAGTGGTCACCTGGACTCAAGTGATCCCCACTCCTCAGCCTGTCAATGTGCTGGGATTACAGGCCTGAGCCACCTCGCTTAGCTCCAAATTACATTTAGACAGGAGGAATAAATTCTAGTGTTCTTGGCCGGGTGCGGTGGCTCATGCCTGTAATCCCAACACTTTGGGAGGCTGAAGTGGGCAGATCACCTGAGATTAGGAGTTTGAGACTAGCCTGGCCAACATGGCAAAACCCCATCTCTACTAAAAATACAAAACTTAGCCAGGTGTGTTGGTGGGTGCCTGTAAGCCCATCTACTCAGGAGGCAAAGGCAGGAGAATCACTTGAACCCCAGAGGCAGAGGTTGCAGTGAGCCAAGATCGCGCCATTGCACTCCAGCCTGGGCAACAAGAGTGAGACTCCATCTCAAAAAAAAAAAAAAAAAAATTCTAGTGTTCCATACCACTGGGGGATGACTATAATTAACAATAATATATAATGTCAAACAGCTAGAAGAAGGATATTAAATGTTTGTGTTGGAAACAAATAAATGATACATTTGTGAGGCCAGGCACTAGGGCTCACGCCTGTAATCTCAGCACTTTGGGAGGCTAAGGTGGGCAAATTATTCCAGGTGGGTAGTTCAAGACAAGCGTGACTGACATGGTGAAACCTTGTCTCTACTAAAAAGTACAAAAACTGGCCGGGCGCGGTGGCTCACGCCTGTAATCCCAGCACTTTGGGAGGCCGAGGCGGGTGGATCACAAGGTAAGGAGATCGAGACCATGGTGAAACCCCGTCTCTACTAAAAATAGAAAAAATTAGCCGGGCGCAGCGGCGGGCGCCTGTAGTCCCAGCTACTCGGGAGGCTGAGGCAGGAGAATGGCGTGAACCCGGGAGGCGGAGCTTGCAGTGAGCCAAGATTGCGCCACTGCACTCCAGCCTGGGCAACAGAGCAAGACTCCGTCTCAAAAAAAAAAAAAAAAAAAAAGTACAAAAACTGGCCAGCAGTGGTGGCAGGTGCCTGTAGTCCCAGCTACTTAGGAGGCTGAGGCATAAGAATCGCTTGAAACCAGGAGGTGGAGGTTGTAGTGAGCTGACATTGTGCCACTGCACTCCAGCTTGGACGACAAAGTGAGACACCATCTCAAAATAAATAAATAAATAAATAAATGATACATTTTTTTAGATGACAGATATGCTAATTATCCTGATCTGATCACTATATATTTTATGTATTGCAACGTCACTATGTACCCCATAAATATGTACAATTATGTGTCAATTAAAAATTAAAATAAAATAAAACAACAACAAAATGAGAACACAGCTTTAGAGTCAGCCAGACCTGAATTTGAGTGTGAGCTTTAAGGTCTTTTAGCTGTATTTGGACCAGTTGCTTTACTTCTCTGAATCTCAGTTTTCTCATCTGCAAAGTGGGACTGATAACAATACCTATCTTTTAAGGTTGTAGAAGATTAAGAGATATAATTCTTGGCCAGGCGCCGTGGCTCACGCCTATAATCCGAGCACTTTGGGAGGCCGGGGGGATGGATCACAAGGTCAGTAGTTCAAGACCAGCGTGGCCAATATGGTGAAACCCTGTCTCTACTGAAAATATAAAAATTAGCCGGGCGTGGTGGCGGGCGCCTGTTGTCCCAGCTACTCGAGAGGCTGAGGCAGGAGAATCGCTTGAACCCGGGAGACAGAGGTTGCAGTGAGCCAAGATCGAACCCCTGCACTCCAGCCTGGGCGACAGAGCAAGATTCCGTCTCAGAAAAAAAAAAAAAAAAAGACAGAGAGAGATAATTCTTGTAAACTGCTTAGCACAGTGTTTAGTAAGTGCATAGTAAGTTTCAGTATGTGGTAACTACTACATGGCATTCAGTATTAAGATCCTTCATAATTTAGCCTCTCCCTGTCTTTCTAGTCACACCTTCTGCCACATCACTACTCCTGCATCACTCCCCCAACAGCCAACTCTCTGTCATGCCTCTATGCCTTTCTTTCTCCTTAGAATCCTTTTCCTTTCTTGTCTAATCTTATGGGATAGTGGAGTCTTCCTGAACACCCATTCCTCTCTTTCCAGGCACAATTTATATAACTGTGGAGATGATGCCTTCTGTAGTCTCTGGAATAGTTCCAATCTCAAATAATGTCTGTTGTAAAGACTCTGTTCCCATTTTTTATTCTGAAAATATGGTTATCAAACCATAGCACTTACACAAAGTTTATGATGGCACCTATTACATTGTATTCTAGTGATTCACATGTCTGTTCCCTTCATTAGTCTGTGATCTTTTTGAGGGTAGGGGCTTAATCCTTTCCTTTTTTTTTTTTTTTTTTTGAGACGGAGTCTCGCTCTGTTGCCCAGGCTGGAGTGCAGTGGCCGAATCTCAGCTCACTGCAAGCTCCGCCTCCCAGGTTTATGCCATTCTCCTGCCTCAGCCTCCCGAGTAGCTGGGACTACAGGCGCCCGCCACCTCGCCCGGCTAATTTTTTGTATTTTTTAGTAGAGACGGGGTTTCACCGTGCTAGCCAGGATGGTCTCGATCTCCTGACCTCGTGATCCGCCCGTCTCGGCCTCCCAAAGTGCTGGGATTACAGGCTTGAGCCACCGCGCCCGGCCTCCTTTCCTTTTTTTAATTAAAAAAATTTTTTTGGAGACATGGTTTTGCTCTGTCACCCAGGCTGGAGAGAAGTGGTGCAATTTTAGCTCACTGCAGCCTAGACCTCCCGGGATCAAGTGACCCACCCACCTCAATTTCGTGAGTAGCTGCGACTATAGGTGCGTGCCACCATGCTCAGCTAATTTTTGTACTTTTTGTAGAGATGGGAGTTTTGCCATATTGCCCAGGCTGGTCTTGAACTCCTGAACGCAAGCAATCTGCCTGCCTCAGCTCCCAAAGTGTTGGCATTAGAGGAGTGAGCCATCCTGCCTGATGATGGGCTTAATCTTCATCTATGTATACCAGGAATTCTAATAGAGCCTGGGACGTAGCCTGGGCTAAATAATGTTAATTGAGCAAATTAATTAATGAATGATTAATTGAATAAATAAGCCATCCTCTTATTGTAGAATCCTTTCCTTGCTCTTGCTAGTCCCCACCCCTTCATTCTAATCTTAGAAACTGTTCTGGCCAGGCGTGGTATCTCACACCTGTAATCCCAGCACTTTGGGAGGCCGAGGCAGGCAGATCACGAGGGCAGGAGATCGAGACCATCCTGGCTAACACGGCGAAACCCCGTCTCTACTAAAAATACAAAAAATTAGCCAGATGTGGTGGCACGTGCCTATAATCCCAGCTACTTGGGAGGCTGATGCAGGAGAATTGCTTGAACCCAGGAGGTGGAGGTTGCAGTGAGCCAAGATCGCGCCACTGTACTCTATCTAGCCTGGGCAACAGAGGGAGACTCTGTCTCAAAAAATAAATAAATAAAATAAAGAAAGTGTTCTAAGATGTGAAGGAAACTTTAATAAAGGTGTGGGTGTGCACTCATGTGTACTGAAGTCTGTACCTGTGGCCCTACTTTGAGGTCATCGGATTGTACCCCCTTTCCCAAAGATGTATTGGTGAACTCCCTTTTCTGTTTCCTTGGGGGCACTAAGCCAACATGTCCTGCTCTGCCCCTGTTTCCACACCCTGTCACGTCACCACAGTTCTACTATGCCAGGAATGTTACTGGAGAGGAGTGGTTCCATGACTCAGAGGACACCCCAGGGATTGAGTGGGAGTGAGGGCGCCCCAGGGACTGAGTGGGAGTTGATGAAATTAAAAATAAAAATAGTGGTAGTTGGTGAAAATAAAAACTAAAAATATAAAAAATTAACTGGGTGTGGTGGTGTGTGCCTGTAGTCCCAGCTACTCGGGAGGCTGAGGCAGGAGAATCGCTTGAACCCGGAAGGTGGAGGTTGCAGTAACCGAGCGCCACTACACTCCAGCCTGGGCGACAGAGCCAGACTCTGTCTCAAAAAATAAATAAAATAAAATAAAATAAAATTCACAGATTAGCTCACAGGGAGAAGATTCCTCTGTTTGACTGCATTGGTCATTCTGGGATTTATTAGTCTGCTTCCAATTTTAAAATCAGAAACAGCTTTACATCAACACCAGCCGATTTCTGAAGTAACTCAGGAAATGGTAGCAACCCTATGCCTTTCCGGAAAATAAGGATAATTTATTCAACAAATATTTATTTATTGAATACCTATGAGCCAAATCCTGTGCTAGACAGTGTGCCCCTCACCAGTTCCTGTCCTGTTTAGTTGAGTGGAGGGTATAGGTATAGGCAATTATAAAATACTTCAACACTACAAAATTCCACTGCTGTGGAATTACAAACAAGATTTTGTCTACTTCCGGTGCCCAAAGGAAGACGAATACTCCAGCAGGTGGCAGCAGGGAAACAATTATTTTAGATCTTCGTAAGGGAGGAGTAGAAGGCTGCCGTAAATGCATGGGGATTTATCCTTTTTTTTTTTTTTTGAGGCGGAGTTTCGCACTTGTTGCCCAAACTGGAGTGCAATGGCGCCATCTCGGCTCACCGCAACGTCTGCCTCCCAGGTTCAAGCAATTCTCCTGCCTCAGCCTCTCGGGTAGCGAGTAGCTGGGATTACAGGCAAGCTCCACCACGCCTGGGTAATTTTGTATTTTTAGTAGAGACGGGGTTTCTCCATGTTGATCAGGCTGGTGTTGAACTCCCGACCTCAGGTGATCCGCCCGCTTCCGCCTCCCAAAGTGCTGGGATTACAGGTGTGAAGCCACTGCGCCCGGCCTTTTTTTTTTTTTTTTTTTTTTTGAGACTGAGTTTCGCTCTTCTTGCCCAGGCTTGAGTGCAATGGCGCGATCTCAGCTCGCTGCAACCTCGACCTTCTGGGTTCAAGCGATTCTCCTGCCTCAGCCTCCCGAGTAGCTGGGATTACAGGCGCCTGACACCACGCCCAGCTAATTTTTTGTATTTTTAGTAGGGACGGGATTTCACCATGTTGGCCAGGCTGGTCTCCTACTCCTGACCTCGTGATCCACCCGCCTCGGCCTCCCAAAGTGCTGGGATTACAGGCGTGAGCCACCGCGCCAGGCCACAAAACCTGTTTTAATGGAGTTCTTTCACGGGCTATGAATTTGAGAGGATCTATCTAACCGACCCTTACCCCGAATGTTTTCCCATTTCTCTTCATTTATTCATTCCACAGATAATTATGGAGCCCCTACTATGTACAAAGTCACGGGAGGAGCTGGAGATACAAGAGTGAAGCAAACACAGTCCTTGCTCCCCAGAAGTTTTACAGTCTGTTCAGAGAGACAGGTCTTCCCACCAGGGTTCATAACCTACGGGGTACTTTGTTAAAAACGAGCAGGGTTACTACGAAAACTACAATGGGAGAAATTTTTCTGTGTATCTCCATGCCCTTTGGAGCACAGATAATTGACAGTTGGAGGCTAAAGGGCTTGGATCCCAGGAAGGTTGTGATAAGTCCCTGATTGCCTCCCGTGCCCTTTTTTGACAGGTCTTCACTGATTCATGCATCAAATATTTGCGTAACTGTGCCTAGCTTTGTGCTTGAGGCAAACAAAACACACATCTATTTCGAATGCCATTCAGAGGAAGGTAAGACAGGCACGCACGTTTAACTAAATAGTAAACAGAGTAGTAAAACAGGAAAAGGACTAAGAAGAGTTCTTGGTGGCATTAAATGTTTTGTGATATTCGACACCTTAACGTCTCTGACTTGACACCAGTACACCCGCAGAGAGTTCTTTTCTGGGTTAGGAATTTCAGAGGACTTGGCTGACCGACTCTTGTCCCGAGTTCAGCTCACTCAACCCAGTCCTAGCAAAAAACTGCACCTAAGCGAATCTGCCGAGCCACCGTAGGAAAGGTCGGCCAAATCGCGCGCGCACATCTTCCACCCGTGGACTCGTCAGGGCGTGAGGACCTACCTCACGTGACCATTAGCAGCCTCCCGATTGGTTTTGCTCCTTTTCTCTCCCTAATCAGTGGGCTGATGCGCCGAGAAGGTCGGGCGCATGCGCAGTGCTCGGATTTTGCTTGGCTACCCGGAGTGAAGCGAACGGGTTGGGCGATAAACAGGCCGTGGCTAGGGAGGACGGAGAGGGGGCGTTCGCTTCTCTTGGACTTTTCATGCCTCGTTTTTTTTCCCAGATGTGGCTTGGTCTGGACGCAAGGTCCCAGCAGCCAGCTTAAGCTTACTCTTTTGTGAAAGGGGAAAGTATCCCCTGTGGAAAGCAGTTAAACTTGTGGAGGGAGTGCGAGACGTGAGTTCTCCCTTATGCCAGGCGAATGGTGTGGCCTTGAGCTGGTCCAGGAGCCGGCTCGACGTGTCTGAGGGAGGCCCCAGAGGGGGCGGGGAGGTGGCCCTGAGAACGCGGGTTCTGTAAAGAGACGTTGGGAAGATTCGATTCCGAGAAGAGGAAGAGCCGGATTGAAAGAGAGCCAGGCCTCTGAGTGGGAGGGGGCTGCTAAGATGGCGTCGGCCTCCTCCGGGCCGTCGTCTTCGGTCGGTTTTTCATCCTTTGATCCCGCGGTCCCTTCCTGTACCTCGTCCTCAGGTAAGCCGGGCAGGGCGTGGGTAGGGAGCTGGTGAGGAATATGGGATGGGAGGAAGAGCGAGACCTAAGAGGGTACCTGTAGCTGGGAATGTCCTAGGGGTTACCGGTAAGCGGGGGCGAACTGGGCTTTCAAATAGGAATTTCCGAGCGGGCAGGAGGAGTTTGAGGAAAAGATAAGTTTGATTAAGAAGTTGTCGAAAACGTTGGTTGTCTTTGAGGAGGAGAGATGGAGATTGAAGGTGGGGGTAGGTGGCCGGGCGCGGTGGCTCACGCCTGTAATCTCAGCACTTTGGGAGGCCGAGGCGGGTGGATCATTTGAGGTCAGAAGTTCGAGACGAGCCTGGCCAACGTAGTGAAACCTCGTCTCTACTAAAAATACAAAAATTAGCCGGGCAGTAGTGGTGTGCGCCTGTAATCCCAGCTACTCGAGAGGCTGAGGCTGGAGAATCCCTTGAGCCTGGGAGGCAGAGGTTGCGGTGAGCCGAGATTCGGCCACTGTTCTCCAGTCTGGGCGAGAGAGTGAGACCCAGTCTCATTAAAAAAAAAAAAAAAAAAAGGTGGGGATAGGAAACAAGAGAAACGGAAGGGAATAGAGAAACTTAAGAAAGTAAATAGAGGCCTAAGAAGTAGAGAGGAACTATTTAGTGTGAGAGGCAGGTAGAATCTTAAGTTGATTGTGGGCTAATTGGATGAAAATGTTGAAGAGAAGGCATGGGACTTAAAAGATGTTTAAGAGTTATTGGACGCTTTCGATTTCTGGAGAGGTAGGGAATGGTGAATTTTGTTGCGGTGGCTGGGAGTTGTTGAAGCCATCTTTTCCGTCAGATACTCCCCTAATGTGTCACCCTTTCTCACTTCGCACCCCCACCCTTAGGCGCGCACAGGCACACAGACACACATACACATTTTCTCAGACTAACTCCTTTGGTAATTCCCAACTCTAAACTGCCCAACTTTGGGAAGGAATGGAAATTTTGAAGAGAGCCTAAGGAATGTAGGAAATTAAGGTCAAAGACCTTAAAAACAGATGGGAAAGATGGAATGGAGTCTTGAATTGCAGTAGAGACTGCGAGAAGTGATGTTTTGGAAATTAGGCCTGAGAAGAAAGATGGGCGGGGGGTGACTGTTAAGTATTGTGGGGGAGTATTGCATAATAGAAAATGGACTGGAAGAATGCTTAGGCTGTATCAGGAGATTGGAATTTGGAGAATGGAGCCAGGTTAATGTAGAGAGCTCAATGTATTAATAGTTAGAAACGAATGAAGATTGAGGGAGGGCTGAGGAGGCCCACAAGAAAAGCAATAGATTGTGTGTAGGAGAGAAAGTGTGTGTATGTGTGTGGGGTGGGGGGCGGGAGGTGAGTCAGAAACTGAGCTCTTCCATCAGAAGTGTCTGATGTTTCACGGTAACTGCTGCTTTTATACTGTGAACAGACGCTGCCAGATGTTGGATGCTTTGCTTGAGATTTTGGTATTTCCTCAGGCCTGGTATTGCGTTTTTGCTATTTAGAATTTGCTGAATAGGATTCCTTCCACCTTTCACATTCCAGCTCAGATGCTGGAGTATCTAGTCACACATATCTTCTTTGTAAGCTGCAGTTTTATTTGCGTATCTCTATTTTTAGTTTGTTGAGAGGGGTTTTTTTAACCTTTCCTATAAAAGTATTAGGGAACCAGAACAACTCATGCTGCATTATAAGCATGAAATAGGATAAAGTAAAAGTGACAGGGTTTTTATTTTTAATAGAGTAGCTCCTTAATTTGAAACCTGTTCCCCCTCTAATCCCCAACCCAGAAAGAAGAAGGGTTATGTATGGTCCGTAAACAAACTTCTCAACTATTAAGTCAGGTGTTTGCTTTGTACTCTTTGATATTTTGTAGGTCTTTATGTTTTCTGTCAGATGCTCTCACTAACAGTTAATAATACAAATACAAATTGTATAAAATTTTTTTTTTTTTTTTGGAGACAGTATCGTTTTGTCACCCAGGCTGGAGTGCAGTTGGTGCCATCTTGGCTTACTGCAGCCTCTGCCTCCCAGGTTCAAATGAGTCTCCTGACTCAGC
The DNA here is from genome assembly GCF_008728515.1 of Papio anubis. Classification (NCBI taxonomy): domain Eukaryota; kingdom Metazoa; phylum Chordata; class Mammalia; order Primates; family Cercopithecidae; genus Papio; species Papio anubis. The sequence goes on from NC_044976.1 coordinate 121,734,384, forward strand.
CTCCCAAGTAACTGGGAATACAGGCATGTGCCATCAAGCCTGGCTATTTTTTTTTTTTTTTTTTTTTTTGTATTTTTAGTAGAGATGGGGTTTCATCATGTCAGCCAGCCTGGTTTCAAACTCCTGACCTCACGTAATCCGCCCACTTCGGCCTCCCAAAATGCTGGGATTACAGGTGTATTGCAAGGTCAGGAGTTCAAGAGCAACTTGGCCAACATGGTGAAACCCCCATCTCTGCTAAAAATACAAAAAAATTAGCCAGGCATGTTGGCGCAGGCCTGTAATCCCAGCTACTTAGGAGGCTGAGTCAGGAGAATTGCTTGAACCCGGGAGGCAGAGGTTGCAGTGAGCTGAGATCACGCCACTGCACTCCAGCCTGGGCGACAGAGCAAGACTCTGTCTCAAAAAAAGAAAAAAAAAAAAAAAGGCAAAAAGTGGCTACATTTCACGCTGTTGATGGACTGTAGAAAGATTATAATGGTCTCCTTCAAATCCAAACATGGTAATTGCTCCAATAGCAAAAGTAGTTAAACATCTCTTAAAGCTTATGATTTGCTTTATCCTGTGTATTTCACTTGTCAGCAGTATAAAAGACTGGCTCTGGATTAATTGTGAAACTATCTAGACAGAGGTTTAATATTGATGGGGAACAAACTTTCTTAAATAACCTCTTCTTCCCAATTTAAATGACAGAAGATTTGGAGTGCCTAAAATTATGAGTGGTTTATCGAAAACTGTCAATCTGTCCTTGGCTATGACATTTTTGTTTTATATCCATTTTCAGCATTGTCAGAGAACATTGTCCTTTAGGATTTCAGAGTTTCACCAGAACTTAAGTGGAGTTCAGCTAAACAGCTAAGAACAATAAATGGTTTTAGGATGGTTGACACACACACTTCTTGAATTTCTACAGGGCTAGCCTTCTAGCCTTTAACAATTTAGGAAATCATAAACCATCATTTGTTCCTGCCAACTTTCTAATTTCTCTGGTACCATGCAGACAGAGAAACACTCTCTTCCAATCACAAATAAAATCTTTTTTCTTTTTTTTGAGGTGGACTCTTGCTCTTGTCACCCAGGCTAGAGTGCAGTGGGGTGATCTTGGCTCACTGCAACCTCAGCCTCCCGGCTTCAAGCAAGTCTCCTGCTCAGCCTCCCAAGTAACAGATTATAGGTACCGCCACCACATCGGCTAATTTTAGTAGAGACGGGGTTTCAGCATGTTGGCCAGGCTGGTGTCGAACTTCTAACCTCTGGTGATCCACCCGTCTCGGCCTCCCATAGTGCTGGGATTACAGACGTGAACCGCCATGCCTGGCCAGTAAAGTCTTTTTTTATTTTGAGAGAGAGTCTCCCTCTGTCGCCCAGGCTGGAGTGCAGTGGGGCAATCTTGGCTCACTGCAGCCTCTGCCTCCTGAGTTCAAGCGATTCTCCCGCCTCAGCTTCCCAAGTAACTGAGATTACAGGCACCCGCCATGACATCCGGCTAATTTTTGTATTCTAGTAGAGTTGGGGTTTCACCATGTTAATCAGGCTGGTCTCGAACTCCTGACCTCAGGTTATCCTCTCACCTTGGCCTTGCAAAGTGCTGGGGTACAGGCTTTAGCCGCCGCCCCCGGCCTTGCTTTTTGCCCTTTTTACCACTATGAGGAGAGTAAAGATTTTCTGTCTTGGAGGCTTGATTTGAAGTTAGTGGTTGGGTTAGAAGGGATAGGATACTAAGGTATACACTGCTCCTATGAAATAAAAGTTGTGGAGTGAAATCATGTGTGACTTCCTCAAGGAAGAGCACTTGAGGTTGGGTACGGTGGCTCACACCTATAATCCCAGCACTTTGGGAGGCCAAGGCGGGCGGGTCACCTGAGGTCAGGAGTTTGAGACTAGTCTGGCCAACATGGTGAAACCTCATCTCTGCTGAAAATACAAAAATTAGCTGGGTGTGGTGGCAGGTGCCTGTAATCCCAGCTACCCAGAAGGCTGAAGCAGGAGAATTGCTTGAACTCAGGAGGTGGAGGTTGCAGTGAGCCGAGATTGCGCTACTGTACTCCATCCTGGAGGCAGAGTGAGACTGTGTCTCAAAAAAAAAAAGAGAGAAAAAAGAAAAGCACTTGAAACCCTAGATAATCATGAGCTGTAGTTCCTTTTGCTTCAGACTAGAACATTTTTTAAATGGTCATCGCTCACCTATATGACTTTATGTGCATAAGTGACTTAGACATAACTTTACAGCTGCTTACCTGACTTTTTCTCCCCCTTAACTGCTCAGGGAAATACAGAGGATACAGGATTGGAGCATTTTTGCTTGAGACTTTTATAGTAGGGACAGCCTCATCAGCCCATGATTCTGATTGCTTTGTTCTTCCCAACAGAGCCCTACCTGTAACCTGCTATAATCTGTTAACTCCAGTAGTAGGGGTTCTTGTTGATCTTTTTTTTTTTTTGAGATGGAGTTTTGCTCTTGTTGCCTTGGTTGGAATGCAATGGCGCGATCTGGGCTTACTATAGCCTCCGCCTCCTGGGTTCAAGCGATTCTCCAGGCTCAGCCTCCCAAGTAGCTGGGATTATAGGCACCCACCACCATGCCTGGCTAATTTTCTTTTTGTATGGGGCTTTCACCATGTTGGCCAGGCTGGTCTGGAACTCCTGAGCTCAAGTGATCCACCCACTTCAGCCTCCCAAAGTGCTAGGATTACAGGCGTGAGCCACCATTCCCAGCCTGTTGATGTTTTTTTGATCTGTGTTCTTTTGTGTACAGTGTAAGCCATTTGTGGGCTGATTTCTTTCGCAATTCTTCCCCTTAGTGAAAAGTAAAGCAGTTTAGATCATGTTGAATGAGAAACTGAAATTTAGAAATGTAAACATAGGGCCGGGCGCGGTGGCTCAAGCCTGTAATCCCAGCACTTTGGGAGGCCGAGACGGGCGGATCACAAGGTCAGGAGATCGAGACCATCCTGGCTAACACGGCGAAACCCCGTCTCTACTAAAAACACAAAAAATTAGCCGGGCGAGGTGGCGGCGCCTGTGGTCCCAGCTACTCGGGAGGCTGAGGCAGGAGAATAGCGGGAACCCGGGAGGCGGAGCTTGCAGTGAGCTGAGATCTGGCCACTGCACTCCAGCCTGGGCGACAGAGCGAGACTCCGTCTCAAAAAAAAAAAAAAAGAAATGTAAACATAGGACACAATGTCAGAGTATCACCAGGTGCCATTTTGGTTGATATTTTATAAGTAGGGAGGTATTTTTCTGTTTACTCTTTATAGGGATTTTGACTCCCTCCACCCCTTTTTCCTTTTGTCACCTTGGTATATTCTGCCAGAAAACTGGTATCAGAATGTCATTGCTTCTGATTGATTTATTTCTGCCATGACTGCTGAAGCCCATTGTCAAGTATAATTAACTAGTCTAATAAGTATCCAGTTTCTGATATTAATTGATAATGTGTACTTACATGTTAGTGTTGAATATCAAAATTGTATGTTTTGCTTGTTAATGTCTCTGGGTTTTTTTAGGTTAATTTAAAACTCTTCTGATTAATACCTTTGCTCAAATATATGCTACCTAATAGCTATTAAATATTTTATTTGCCTGTTTTTCTTTGATAATAAAGTGGAAACTATAGCCTTTGAAGTGAACAACAGAGATAATACCAGGACAGCCAGCAAACTGGGGAGAGGGAAGGTGGTAATTTTATCCTTTAAATTGTTCTCTCCTAGAATTTTATTTATTTATTTATTTATTTATTTATTTATTTATTTATTTATTTTTTGAGACGGAGTCTTGCTCTGCCGCCCAGGCTGGAGTGCAATGGCCGGATCTCAGCTCACTGCAAGCTCCGCCTCCCGGGTTCACGCCATTCTCCTGCCTCAGCCTCCCAAGTAGCTGGGACTACAGGCACCTGCCACCACGCCCGGCTAGTTTTTTGTATTTTTTAGCAGAGACGGGGTTTCACCGTGTTAGCCAGGATGGTCTCGATCTCCTGACCTCGTGATCCACCCGTCTCGGCCTCCCAAAGTGCTGGGATTACAGGCTTGAGCCACCGCGCCCGGCCTTATTTATTTTTTTGAAACAGAGTCTTGCTGTGTCACCCAGGCTACAGACCAGCGTAGAGCAGTGGCGTGATCTTGGCTCACTGCAGCCCTCGCCTCCCAGGTTCAAGCGATTCTCCTGCCTCAGCCTCCTGGGTCACTGGGATCACAGGCGTATGCCACTACGCCCAGATAATTTTTGTATTTTTAGTAGAGAGGGTTTCCCCATGTTGGCCAGGCTGGCCTTGAACTCCTGGCCTCAAGCGATCCTCCTGCCTCGGCCTCCCAAAGTTCTGAGATTACAGACGTGAGCCACTGCCCAGCCTCTCTCCTAGAATTTTGGAGTATTCTTACTTGACATAAAGAAGGGAACAAGAGCCAGGCGTGGTGACTCATGCCTGTAATGCCAGCACTTTGGGAGGCCAAGACAGGTGGATCACCTGATATTAGGAGTTCCAGACCAGCTTGTCGCAACCCTGTCTCTACAAAAATTACAAAAATTAGTGGGGTGTGGTGGTGTGCTCGTGTAATCCCAGGTACTAGGGAGGCTGAGTCAAGAGAATCACTTGAACTCAGGAGGCGGAGGTTGCAGTGAGCTTAGATTGCACTACTGCACTCCAGCCAGGACAACAGAGCAAGACTCCGTCTCAGAAAAAAGAAAAGGGAACAAGAAAACCAAAGTTAATCAGTTTATTTTTCCCTATTCTTTTTGTTTGCTGGGTTTCCTTGATCAAGGACAAAAGTATACTTCAAGAATATACTCTTTCCTGATGGCCAGGTAGAGAGGGAATCTTTGTTTTTCTGAGCTCCAGACCCAGCCCAGAGAGACTGAATGAAACACCACCGATGGTGTTTCCTAGAGGAAACCCTAAGAAGCCCGTTTCCCCTATTGCACCTCACTTCTCTGCCCTTTCCCATCTAAATAGAGTGTTTAATTTTCACGTTTATCCTATTTTGTTCATATCTCTTATAAACTTCTATTCTGTTACTGTTTTCTATTTGAAGTGAACTTTTTTCCCTCAACTGCTCCATCTTGTTAAACTGTCTCCATTTTTCTTTATCTTCTTGTGAAATTTCAGTCTGTTTATTTGTAATGGTTGTATTCAGTATGTATTAATTTACAAATATCTAATTCCTGGAAAGTCTCTCTGTTGGAATCTGAGGAAGACATTGGCAAAAAGAGAGGAAGGTAGGTCTGTTGTAGGGAGTTCAGCATATTCTTATTATTTACCTTGTATACTTAATTGAGCAATATGGAAATAATCCAGAATAAGCTATCCGAAAAGATTAGAGATGTTGGTTGGGGGTGGGCAAAGGGGAGGTGAGCAAAGGAAGTTGGCGGGAGGGAATGGAAAGAGGGTTTTTTGTTCTTGTTTGTTTGTTTTTAGGATATTTAATTAGAGTATATTAACCCTTTTTTTTTTTTCGAGATGGAGTTTCGCTCTTTTGCCCAGGCTGGAGTGCAGAGGCGGGATCTCACCTCTCTGCAACCTCCACCTCCCGGGTTGAAGTGATTCACCAGCCTTAGCCTCCCAAGTAGTGGGACTACAAGTGCGTGCCACAACATCTGGCTAATTTTTGTATTTTTAGTAGAGACGGGGTTTCACCATGTTGGCCAGGCTGGTCTTGAACTCCTGACCTCAGGTGATCCGCCCACCTCAACCTCCCAAAGTGCTGGGATTATAGGTGTGAGCCACCATGCCAGCTATTTTTGTATTTTTAGTAGAGACGGGGTTTCACCATGTTAGCCAGGCTGGTCTCAAACTTCTGACCTCAGGCGACCCTCACTGCAACCTTTGCCTCCTGGGTTCAAGCGATTCGCCTGTCTCAGCCTCCCTAGTAGCTGGGATTACAGGTACGTGCCAACATGCGTAGCTAATTTTTGTATTTTTAGTAGACACGAGGTTTCACCATGTTGGCCAGGCTGGTCTTTAACTCCTGACCGCAAGTGATCTGCCCATCTTGGCCTCCCAAAGTACTGGGATTATAGGCGTGAGCCACCGTGCCTAGTCTGAAATATGTTCATTTTAACCCAGCAAAATTCATTGCTTTTTCAAGATCGATAGGACCAGATTTGGAAATAGAATTAGTAGGTGGCTATCTACTAAAAATTTCAGGTGCCTCTTGGCCATGGGTAGCTTATTCAGGAAACCCAAGTCTTTTAAGGAAGGACTTGGATTTTTTTCATAATTTCAAAGAACGTTTTTGTGCCAGGGGATACATATTTGAGGTCTGAGAACCATGAAACTTGTTTTGTAGGACTAGAAGCAAAAGTTGACTAGAGGGAAATGTAGAGTTATTTTAATTTAACCCCCTCATTTTCCAAATTGGGAAACTGAGGTAAAGATGTTGCATAAAGGCTATATGTTACTGATATATATATATATATATATTTTTTTTTTTTTTTTTGAGACGGAGTCTCGCTCTGTCACCCAGGCTGGAGTGCAGTGGCCGGATCTCAGCTCATTGCAAGCTCCGCCTCCCGGGTTCACGCCATTCTCCTGCCTCAGCCTCCCGAGTAGCTGGGACTACAGGCGCCTGCGACCTCGCCCGGCTAAGTTTTTGTATTTTTAGTAGAGACGAGGTTTCACTGTGTTAGCCAGGATGGTCTCGATCTCCTGACCTCGTGATCCGCCCGTCTCGGCCTCCCAAAGTGCTGGGATTACAGGCTTGAGCCACCGCGCCCGGCCATATATATTTTTTTTTGAGATGGAGTCTTGCTTTGTCCCTCGGGCTGGAGTGCAGTGGCATGATCTCAGCTCACTGCAACCTCCGTCTCCCGGGTTCAAGTGATTCTGCTGCCTCAGCCTCCCGAGTAGCTGGGATTACAGGCGCACACCACCACGCCTGGCTACTTTTTGTATTTTTAGTAGAGACAGGATTTCACCATGTTGGCCAGGCTGGTCTCGAACTCCTGACCTTGTAATCCACCTGCCTCAGCCTCCCAAAGTGCTGGGTTGATTACAGTCATGAGGCACTGTGCCCGGCCATGAAGATTAATCTTAATATGTTGCTCATTCTTTTTTTTTGAGACAGAGTTGCACTCTTGTTGCCCAATCTGGAGTGCAGTGGTGCGATCTTGGCTCACTGCATCCTCCTCCTCCTCCTGAGTTCAAGTGATTCTCCTGCCTCCCTAGTAGCTGGGATTATAGGCACGCGCCACCATGCCTGGCTAATTTTTGTATTTTTAATAGAGATGGGGTTTCTCCATGTTGGGTCAGGCTCTTCTTGAACTCCTGACTTAAGGTGATCCACCCGCTTCGGCCTCCCAAAGTGCTGGGATTACAGGTATGAGCCACTGTGCCTGACCGGCTCATTCTTTGATACACTGCTTTTAGTTGGCTATTAGCTGAGGTGACCCCAGGACTGATAGATCAAATTGCTTTCAAGCTTTTGTTTCTAGGCGCATCCTTGCACTTCTGACTCTTTCCTAGAGGAGGCTTAGGAAAAATTTACACCAGCTAAGAAACAGAATTTAGCTTTTCTCTGAGATGTGTCTTGGTTTTCTTCTTCTTCTTTTTTTTTTTTTTTTTTTTTTTGAGATGGGGTCTCACTGTGTCGCCTAGGCTGGAGTGCAGTGGTGCAGTCTTGGCTGACTGCAAGCTCCACCTCCTGCTTTCAAGAGATTCCCCTGCCTCAGCCTCCTGAGTATCTGGGATTACGGGCACATACCACTATGCCCGGCTAATTTTTGTATTTTTAGTAGAGACGGAGTTTCACCATGTTAGCCTGGATGGTCTCGATCTCCTGACCTCGTGATCCGCCCGCCTTGGCCTCCCAGAGTGCTGAGATTACAGGTGTGAGCCACCACGCCCGGCTGACTTGGTTTTAATTGGCTTGATCCAGTCATTATTGAGGATGTTGTGATGGTACACTTTTTTTTTTTAAACACACTTCCTTAGAGCTATGTGTTCAGCAGTACTTCTCAGGAGGCAGGTTGACATTTCGAGAGTATTTTCAATTGAAGAATAATTTGTGTCTCCCACCTGCAGGCGTATAGAGTGTCTTTCAGTATTGCAAGTTAACTAGGACCAGAGAGATTGCCTCAGATAGTCCAGCAAATGACTGGGTAGATTTTATTTTTGTTCTATTATGTTGTAAGGGGTTTTGCTTTCTTTTCCCCCAGGCCAACACAGAGTCTTGCTCTGTTGCCCAGGCTGGAGTGCAGTGGCATGATCCCATCTCACTGCAGCCTCTGCCTCCTGGGTTCAAGTAATTCTGCCTCAGCCTTTCTAGTAGCTGGGATTACAGGCACGCACCACCATGCCTGGCTAATTTTTTTTTTTTTTTTTTGAGATGGAGTTTTGCTCTTGTTGCCCAGGCTGGAGTGCAATGGCATGATCTCAGCTCACCGCAACCTCTGCCTTCCAGGTTCAAGTGATTCTCCTGCCTCAGCCTCCTGAATAGCTGGGATTACAGGTATGCGCCACCATGCCTGGCTAATTTTGTATTTTTGGTAGGGACGGGGTTTCTCCATGTTGGTCAGTCTGGTCTCAAACTCCTGACCTCAGGTGATCCGCCCACCTCAGCCTCCCAAAGTGCTGGGATTATAGGCGCGAACCACCATGCCCAGCCTGTATTTTTAGTAGAGACAAGGTTTCACCATGTTGGCCAGGCTGGTCTTGAACTCCTAACCTTGTGATCTACCTGCCTTAGCCTTCCAAAGTGCTGGAGTTACAGGCGTGAGCCACCGCAACTGGCCTGCATTTTTTTTTTCTTTCTTTTTTCTGAGATGGAGTCTTGCTCTGTTGCCCAGGCTGATTGATGTGCAGTGGCGCAATCTCAGCTCACTGCAATCTCTGCATCCTGAATTCAAGAGATTCTTGTGCCTCTGCCTCCCAAGTAGCTGGGATTATGGGCATCTGCCACCATGTCTGGCTAGTTTTTATATTTTTAGTAGAGATGGGGTTTTGCCATGTTAGCCAGGTTGGTCTTGAACTCCTGACCTCAGGTGATCTACCTGCTTCCGCCTCCCAAAGTGCTGGGATTACAGGTGTGAGCCACTGTGTCCGGTCCCTCCCCCGCTTTTTTTTTTTCTCGAGACTGGATCTCACTCTGTCACCCAGGGTGGTGTACAATGGCATGATGATAGCTCACTGTAGCCTCAAACTCCTAGCTCAAGTGATCCTCCCACCTCAGCCTACTCAGGATTACAGGCATGGGCCACCACACTGCTATTTTTTTTTTTTTCTTTAAGTGGAGATAGTCTCACCATATTGCCCAGTCTGATCTCAAACTCCTGGCCTAAAGCGATCCTCCTGCCTCAGCCTCCCAAAGTGCTGGAATTACAGGCATGAGTCACCCTGCTTGGTGTGGCTCTCCATCTTTATCAACCAAGAGTTCACTGAGAGTTAGCATTTTAATTCCAAAAAAGCTGCTTATCTCTTTGTGCTCTCTGTAGGAATTATTGACATACATATCTATTTTTTGAGATGGAGTCTTGCTCTGTTGCCCAGGCTGGAGTGTAGTGGCACGATCTGGGCTCACTACATACCTCCCGTCTCCTGGGTTCAAGTGATTTTCCTGCCTCAGCCTTCCAAATAGTCAGGATTACAGGCATGCGCCACCATGCCCGGCTAATTTTTTTGTAGTTTAGTAGAGATGGGTTTCGCCATGTTGACTAAGCTGGTTTCGAACTCCTGACCTCAGATGATCTATCCGCCTCCGCCTCCCAAAGTGCTGGGTTTACAGTCGTGAGCCACTGTGCCTGGCCTTATTGACATATTTATGTAGTAGTGTTGGTAGGTAATTAAATTGGACCTTAGGGATTGTTTCCCTATGACCTGTTTGGGCAACACTCCAGTTGTCTGAGGAATGCATATCCGGCTAGCCTCTAGCGTCCCCAAATTATATGTGTATTTCAAACATTAAAGTCAGTCACACACTGCTTGTTGGTTTCTCATCAGTAGATGATGTCATTGCATCTCTGACAGAAATGCTTCTGCTCTGAAAGTGCAGGGAGAGGCTGTGCTATTAAGGCCAACTCTGTTTGTTTCACACACTAGGGTGAGGGGAACTCATTTCAGAACTATTTGGCTGAGCACAGTGGTTTACATCTGTAGTCCCAGCACTTTGGGGGGCTGAGGCAGGCAGATTGCTTGAGCTCAGGAGTGTGAAACCAGCCTGGGTAACACAGTAAAACCCTGTCTCTACAAAAAATATAAAAATTAGCCGGGCATGGTGGTGTGTGCCTGTAGTCCCAGCTACTCTGGAGTCTGAGGGGAGAATCACTTGAACCTGAGAAGTTGAGGCTGCAGTAAGCTGTGTTCCTGCCACTGCCCTCAAGCTTGGGTGACAGAGTGAGACTTTGTCTCAAGACCAAAAAAACCCAAAAAAACTTAAAAAGATATTTTGTTGGCCGGGCCCAGTGTCTCACGCCTGTAATCCCAGCACTTTGGGAGGCCGAGGCGGGCACGTCGTGAGGTCAGGAGATCGAGACTATCCTGGCTAACACGGTGAAACCCCATCTCCGCCGGGTGTGGGTGGTGGCAGGCGCCTGTAGTCCCAGCTACTCCCAGCTACTCGGGAGGCCAAGGCGCGAGATTGGTGTGAACCTGGGAGGAGGAGCTTGTAGTGAGCCGAGATCGCCTCAGTGCACTACAGCCTGGGCGACAGAGCAAGACTCTGTCTCAATAAAGAAAAAAGAAAAAAAAGGCTGGGCGCGGTGTAATCCCAGCACTTTGGGAGGACGTGGCCGGCAGATCATGAGGTCGGGAGATCGAGACCATCCTGCTAGCATGGTGAAACCCCATCTCTACTAAAAATAAAAACATAAAAAAAAATTAGCCAGGCGTGGTGGCGGGCACCTGTAGTCTCAGCTACTTGGGAGGCTGAGGCGGGGGAATGGCGTGAACCTGGGAGGCGGAGGGTGAAGTGAGCCGAAATAACCCCACTGCACCCAAGCCGGGGCGAAAGAGGGAGCCCCTCTCCCAAAAAAAAAAAAAAAAAGAAAAAAAGAGATAACGTGAACAAAATATCTTTTTCTGCCCCCACACGTGGCTAAGTTTTTGTGTTTTTAGTAGAGACGGGGTTTCACCGTGTTAGCCAGGATGGTCTTGATCTCCTGACTTTGTAATCTGCCTGCCTCGGCCTCCCGAAGTGCTGGGATGACAGGCGTGAGCCACTGGGCCCAACTGACTTTGCCTTTTTTTTTTTTTTTTTTCTTTTGAGACAGAGTCTGGCTCTGTGGCCCAGGTTGGAGTGCAGTGGTGGATCTCAGCTCACTGCAAGCTCCGCCTCCTAGGTTCATGCCATTCTCCTGCCTTAACCTCCAGAGTAGCTGGGTCTATAGACGCCCACCACCATGCCCAGCTATTTTTTTGTTTTTAGTAGAGACGGGGTTTCACCATGTTAGCCAGGATAGTCTCGATCTCTTGACCTCGTGATCCACCCGCTTCAGCCTCCCAAAGTGCTGGGATTACAGGTGTGAGCCACCGTGCCCGGCCTGCCCTTTTTAAAAAAATAAAATTTGTATTTTTTTGTGGTAGTGCTCCTTGTGGAGCAGGGCTACCTTATAGGCAGTGTGTCCAGAGTAGCCTGGACATTGTATTTAGCAGAAATTGACTGGGTCGTTTTCACTTTGGCTTTTGACTTGACTGGTTCTGCTGTTCTGGAATTATTTTAGTAACATTAATGATTTCCTAGCTTATTTTCATAATTTAGAAGCTAGTTCTTTAATATTTTTGAAGTCTTGGCATCCAGGAGATATGCTGAAATTGGGAATCCCTGTTTTATAGGAGACTGTTGATTTTTGAGGGATATGGTTCCCTTTTTAAGAGAGAATCTCTTATATGTGCTGATACAGGTATGTTTCAGGTTATATAGGCATCTGAAAGTAATATGTAGTTGAGAAAGAGGGTATGAGAACATAAGACTTATTTTTAGCTTAGAATCGTCAGCAACATTTCTGGCATTTTCTTTTCATATTTTTTTTGTTCCTTATCTTTACAGTAGCATAACATGATTGTAATGAGCTTGAGTTAATGTGTGTGTTGGGAGTGTGGTGGTTTGTATGTGTGGGACTGTTGAGTAGTGGTTTACTGGGAAAAATGGGTTATTAAGCAAAGAAAATGATAGTAAAGCCATTCCTTTTCTTTAATTGTTAAATTATGTAATACACACATTAAAATATTTGTGTAGTTTATATAGGTAAGGAAAAATATAAATTTAAAGTTATAAAATAAGCCTATTTCCACTATCAGGAAATGGTCATCTTTTAACATGTTGGTATGTAATCTTGTGCACCTTTTCTATGTGTATAAATACATGTGAATTTGTAGATAAATGTTTTATAAAAACTTGTATTATGCTATATAATTTTTTTCCACTCAATATATTGACATCCATAAATATACGTAAAAATAATGGTTATATAGTGTTCCATTTTATGACGGCACCATGATGTATATTATGTTCCTTATTGTTCATTTAGATTCTTTGAAATAATGGGATCTGTGTAATTCTAGTTATATATACACTGCTCTAATCCTTGTATATCCTTGTAATGTATATCCTTGTATATACATCTTTGTTGGCTTCACTGATTACTTAGGATAACTTAGTACTTCTTGGTCAGATTGTCCATAATGATTTTTAAGGCTTTTTGCTTTGTTTTGTTTTTTTTTTTTTTGAGACAGAGTTTCGCTACGTCGCCCAGACTGGAGTACAGTGATCCCATCTCGGCTCACTGCAGTCTCTGCCACTCAGGATCAAACGATTCTTGTGCCTCAGCATCCCTGGTAGCTGGGATTGCAGGCGCTTGTCACCAGGCCCAGCTAATTTTTATATTTTTAGTAGAGATGGGGTTTTGCCACGTTGGTCAGGCTGGTCTTGAACTCCTGACCTCAAGTGATCCACCTGCCTCAGCCTCCCAAAATGCTGGGATTACAGGCGTGAGCCACCGCACTCTGCCGACTTTTTGCAAGTTAGTACCAAATTGCCCTCAAGGAGCGGAAGACCCTCAAACAAAATCTACCTTGTGACTCTCGCCCAGGCTGGAGCGGAATGGTGTGATCTCAGCTCACTGCAACCTCTGCCTCCTGGGCTCAAGCAATCATCCCACCTCAGCCTTCTGAGTAGCGCCACCACACCTGGCTAAATTTTTGTGTTTTTAGTGGAGACCAGTTTTTGCCATGTGGTCTCGAACTCCTGGCCTCAAGTGATCTGCCTGATTTAGCCTCCCAAAGTGCTGGGATTACAGACATGAACCACCATGCCCAGCCTGTGCACTCTTTTTCTTTTTCTTTTTTTTTTTTTTCCTGAGACGGAGTTTTTGCTCTTGTTGCCCAGGCTGGAGTGCAATGGCGCGATCTCGGCTCACTGTAACCTCTGCCTCCCAGGTTCAAGTTGATTCTCCTGCCTCAGCCTCCTGAGAAGCTGGGATTACAGGTGCTTGCCACCGTGCCCGGCTAATTTTTGTATTTTTAGTAGAGACGGGTTTTCACCATGTTGGCCAGGAGGCTGGTCTTGTGAACTCTTGACCTAAGGTGATCTCCTCACCTCCCAAAGTGCTGGGATTACAGGTGTGAGCCACTGTGCCTGGCATTCTTTTTTAAAAGGTAAGAGTCTGGCTGCAGAGGAACCTTATACCTGAAATGTTTTGCTGTCTGAATTCACTCCAGAGTGAAATGACTTGAAGTACAAGTTTTGTGACTACTAGAATTTTTGTGTCAGAGGCTTCTCCTTCTGCCATTTTTTGAACATTTTCCTAGAATTACAAAAAAATCATTCCACATTTCACAGTATGTTGCTAGGAATCTGACCAGGTCCAGTTCATAATTTTAAACTTTAGAGTTTTAAAAACATGTATGCTTATGCTGTAAGCAAATGGAACCCCAGGAGTAAGTGATAACTTTCTGTTTTTCCTCATTAGGTTTCAACTTTCTGTTCTGTGGGGTCAGCCATAAGAGAGGTAGATTTGATGTGTATCTGTGCTAAAGAAGCATGAGCTCCTTACAGTAACTAGCAGCCAACTCCTCTTCCCAATAACATTTGCAGACTTTTTGGAGTGGTAGTTCATGGCCTTCTAAGAAGGCTGTGGATGCCTTACAAGCATTATTTGACTCTAGCTCCCATATCTCACTGCCCTCTCCAAAAAAGATGTTATCCTAACCTGGAAGTATCTTTTCTCAGAATTTTTCAGTATATTATGAATCAGTGACTACCTTTTCTCTCCCTTGAAATTTTCCTGTAACTTCATGTTCATTTCCTTTTGTTTCGGTAAACCTGTCTCAACTCTTTTCCTTTTCTCTTTCTGTTGTACCTCTCATTTCCCCTGACCCTTCCTGTCCTGTAGATGGTATTTCATAATTCACAGTGATAATAATTGCTAGCATTTATAGACATTTATTGTAGATTAAGTAGAGCATTTATTATAGATTAAGCCTATATGTAACTTGTTTAATTCTCATAACAACCTTAGGAGGTACATGTTGTTTCTTCCACATTTTATAGATAAGGTAGCCAGTCTGCTCTAGAGAAATTTTAACCAACCTACCCAAGGTTACCTACTTAGTAAATGTTTTTTTTTTTTTTTTTTTGAGACAACGTTTTGCTCCATCACCCGGGCTAGAGTGCAGTGCTGTGATCTCAGCTTACTGCGACTTCCGCCTCCTGGGTTCAAGCAATTCTTGTGCCTTAGCTTCCAGAGTAGCTGTGACTACAGGTGAGTGCCACCACGCCCAGCTAAGTTTTGTATTTTTGGTTTTCCCTGGGATATAGCCATTTTGGCCAGGCTGTTCTTGATTTCAGAGGCCTGCATGTCACTCACCCACTAGTGCCTGCCAAAGTGCTCCCCTTACAGGCTTGAGCCATTGTGAACAGTCTGTGAATGTGAAATCTAACTATTCAAACTTAGCAAACCTAGGTGTTAAGATATCTTGTTGTTACTGTCTGAACCAAGAGTCCTTGGGTTGAAGGAGAGGGTAGTACAGAAGGGAACTTCTCCTTCTGACTTTAGCCTTCCTAAATCAACAAAATTCTGAGCTCCTTTGTATACAGTAGGTGGAATTATTGTTCATTCTTTCAGAAGCATTTTGATTTTATTAATGTATTAATTTATTTATGTATTTTGAGACAGGGTCTTGTTCTGTCACCCAAGATGGAGTGCAGTGGCACAATCATAGCTCACTGCAGCCTTGACCTCCCAGGCCCAGGCCATCTTCCCACCTCAACCTCGCAAATAGCTGGGGCTACAGATGTGTACCACCATGTCCAGCTAATTATCTTTTCTTTCTCTTTTTCTTCTTCTTTTTTTTTTTTTTGAGATGGAGTCTTGCCCAGGCTGGAGTGCAGTGTTATGATCTTAGCTCACTGCAACCTCCACCTCCTGGGTTCAAGCGATTCTCCTGCCCCAGACTTGCAAGTAGCTGGGATTACAGACACATGCCACCACGTCTGGCTAATTTTTGTATTTCTTTATAGAGATGAGGTTTCAGCATGTTGGCCAGGCTGTTCTTGAATTCTTTTTTTTTTTTTTTTTTGAGACAGAGTCTCGCTTAGTCGCCCAGGCTGGAGTGCAGTGGCGCGATCTTGGCTCACTGCAAGCTCCGCCTCCCGGGTTCACGCCATTCTCCTGCCTGAGCCTCCCGAGTAGCTGGGACTACAGGCGCCCGCCGCCTCGCCCAGCTAATTTTTTGCATTTTTAGTAGAGACGGGGTTTCACCGTGTTAGCCAGGATGGTCTCGATCTCCTGACCTTGTGATCCGCCCGCCTCGGCCTCCCAAAGTGCTGGGATTACAGGCGTGAGCCACCGCGCCCGGCCTGGTCTTGAATTCTTGGCCTCAGGTGATCCACTGCCCACTTTGGCCTCCCCAAGTGGTGGGATTACAGGTGTGAGCCACTGCGCCTGGCAGTGTTAAAATTGTTAATGTCTTGTTACAAAGACAAAAAGGTATTTTCTATGCTAGTGAGAACCTTAACATCTATAAAACTGTGAAACTGCACTTTCAAGTATCAGACTTGAAAGTTTCTGCTCCTCTAGAATACTGGCATTGCCTAATTCAGAACAAAGGTAATCTCACTGAAAGAAAGGTACTTTCATATTCTTTTTACAAATGATGTTGATGAGTGTTGCTAGAGGAACAGTGTTGTTAATTTCCTTGAGAGGACCTGAAGGAGGACAACTATACCCTTAATCCTATCAGTGAAAATGAAACATTTCCTTGTCTCAGGGAAAAGGAGGGGGTACCTTGAGGGAAGAATATATGTGTTCATGTTGTCCATTAGCAAATCTGAGATTTAGTTAGTTTGTTAGAGCATTCTAGTTCCATTGGTGCTTTATTGTTCCAGCTGCTTTCTAGGTGGCCAGGAAATTAAAAACCAAAGATGAGGCTGGGCTCAGTAGCTCACACCTGTAATCCCAGCACTTTGGGAGGTCAAGGTGGGTGGATCACAAGGTCAAGAGATCTAGATCATCCTGGCCAACATGGTGAAATCCCGTCTCGACTGAAAATACAAAAATTAGCTGGGCGTGGTGGTGCGCACCTGTAGTCCCAGCTACTTGTAAGGCTGAGGCAGGAGAATCGCTTGAACCTGGGAGGTGGAGGTCGCAGTGAGCCGAGATCGTGCTGCTGCACTCCAGCCTGGCACCAGAATGAGACTCTAACTCAAAAAAAAAAAAAAGCCAAAGATGATTCAGAAGAAAGTTTTGAATTAGGGATCATGAATGTGGGTTCTAGTTTTGGCTCTTATCACTGCCTATGCTTTGATTTTGAGCCCATTCCTTAACCTCTTCCTCTGTGTTCTTATAATAAAAGGGATTAGGCTAAAAGTTAGACTAACAATCTCTTTCTGAATGATTTTGTTCTAATATAAGTGGTTATTGACTTGTAATAAGTGGTTTTAGCTTGAAAATTGGAAAGTAGGCTAGGCACAATGGCTCACGCCTGCAATCCCAGCACTTTGGGAGGCTGAGGTGGGCAGATCACTTGAGGTCAGGAGTTCGAGACCAGGCTGGCCAACATGGCAAAACCCTGTCTCTACTAAAAATACAAAAATTAGCCGGGTGTGGTGGGGCACACCTGTAATCCCAGCTACTTGGGAGGCCAAGACAGGAGAATCACTTGAGCCCAGGAGGCAGAGGTTTCAGTGAGCTGAGATCACACCAGTGCACTCCAGCCTGGATGATAGAGCAAGACTCTCATCTCAAAAAAAAAAAAAAAAAAAAAAGAAGGGCTGAGTGCAGTGGCTCACGCCTGTAATCCCAGCACTTTGGGAGGCTGAGGTGGGCGGATCACTTGCATTCAGGAGTTCGAGACCAGCCTGACCGACATGGTGAAACGCCATCTCTACAAAAAATACCAAAAAAATTAGCCGGGCATTGTGGTACATGACTGTAATCCCAGCTACTCGGGAGGCTGAGGCAGGAGAATCTCTTGAATCTGGGAGGTGGAGGTTGTGGTGAGCCGAGATTGCACCATTGCACTCCAGTCTGGGTGACAAGAGCGAAACTCCATCTTAAAAAAAAAAAGAAACAAAATTGGAAAGTAGGCCTTGTGTCGTGGCTCATGCTTCTAATCCCAGTATTTTGGGAGGCCGAGGTGGGAGGATCGCTTGAGCCCAGGCATTCAAGACCAGCTTGGGCAACATAGCTGAACCCTGTCTTTTTTTTTTTTTTTTGAGACGGAGTCTTGCTCTGTCGCCCAGGCTGGAGTGCAGTGGCCGCATCTCAGCTCACTGCAAGCTCCACCTCCCAGGTTCACGCCATTCTCCTGCCTCAGCCTCCCGAGTAGCTGGGACTACAGGCACCCGCCACCTCGCCTGGCTAGTTTTTTTGTATTTTGTAGTAGAGACGGGGTTTCACTGTGTTAGCCAGGATGGTCTCGATCTCCTGACCTCACGATCTGCCCGTCTCGGCCTCCCAAAGTGCTGGGATTACAGGCTTGAGCCACCGTGCCCGGCCTGAACCCTGTCTTTACATATTCTTTCCTTTTTTTTTTTTTATTTTTCCCCGAGATGGGGTCTCCCTATGTTGCCCAGGCTGGTCTCAAAACCCTGGGCTCAATTAATCCGCCCATCTTGGCCTCCCAAAGTACTGGGATTATAGATGTGAGCCACTGTGCTCAATGCCTGTCTCTGTTTTTATTTATTTATTTTTTTTGAGACAGAATGTCACTCTGTTGCCCAGGCTGGAGTGCAGTCGCGCAATCTCTGCTCATTGCGATCTCCGCCTCCCAGGTTCAAGCGATTCTCCTGCCTCAGCGTCCTGAGTAACTAGAATTACAGGTGGGTGTCATCACGCCCGGCTACTTTTTTGTATTTTTAGTAGAGACGGGGTTTCACCTTGCTAGCTAGGATGATCTCGATCTCCTGACCCTGTGATCTGCCTGCCTTGGCCTTCCCAAATGCTGAGATTACAGGCATGAGCCACCATGCCTGGCTTGCCTGTCTCTATTTAAAAAAAGTCAGCTCTGGCTGGGCACAGTGGGTCAAGCCTGTAATCCCAGCACTTTGGGAGGCCGAGACGGGCGGATCACGAGGTCAGGAGATTGAGACCATCCTGGCTAACACGGTGAAACCCCGTCTCTACTAAAAAATACGAAAAACTAGCTGGGTGAGGTGGTGGGCGCCTGTAGTCCCAGCTACTCGGGAGGCTGAGGCAGGAGAATGGCGTGAACCCGGGAGGCGGAGCTTGCAGTGAGCTGAGATCCGGCCACTGCACTTTAGCCTGGGTGACAGAGCGAGACTCCGTCTCAAAAAAAAAAAAAAGTCAGCTCAGATTAAGAAGTTTGATTATCCAGACTTGTTTTATTTTCTTCTGTGGTATTTTTTTCCTTTACTTACATTATACAATCATCAGATGCACGTGAAGTAGAGAGAATAGTATAATGAGCTTCCATGTACTTATCACCTAGCTTTTTTTTTTTTTTTTTTAAAGACAGGGTTTTGCTCTTTCGCCCAGGAGTGTGATGGTGTGGTGTGATCTCGGCTTACTGCAGCCTCCGTTCCCTGGGTTCCAGCGATTCTCCTGCCTCAGCCTCCAAGTATTTGGGATTATAGGCGCCCGCCACCTTGCCCAGCCAATTTTTTTGTGTTTTTAGTAGAGATGGGGTTTCACCATGTTGGCGATTCTGGTCTTGAGCTCCTGACCTCAGGTGATCCACCTGCCTTGGCCTTCCAAAGTGCTGGGATTACAGACGTGGGCCAGTGTGCCTGGCCTATCACCTAACTTTGATAGCAGCATTTTGCCAATCTTCTTGCATCTATACTTCATTTTTCTACCTCTACCTTCCTGGAATATTTTAAAGCAAGCCCAGTCCTCATGGGATTTCTTTCCTAAATACTTCAGAACGTATTAATACACTTAAGGAATCTTTTAGAGGTGAGGATGGGAGAGTATAATATAACTACAATAGTAGTGTCACATCTATAAAATTAATATTTAATTTTTCTTCTCAAAACTCTTTTCTCAAAAATGTCTTTTTATGGTTTATTTTTTTCTAATCAGCACTCAAACAGGTTTCGCACATTATATTTGGTTATTTCTCTCTGAAATCCTTAATTAAAATAGTTTCCAAACCCTGTAGTATTTTTTGAGGGACAAATGAGATATATTTGTAAGTTTCCAAAGTGTTTATACAAACATAAGTTGTTCGGTCATAGGAGAGAAATAACGTTTCTAAAAATATATCAGCATTGCAGTTTAGTGTTAATAGTCAGCATTAAAGAGAAATGAGAGAATGTGGAGATGCCTGAGTGATGGAGAAAAAAGCAGGAATAATTTGGCATTGAACCGAGGCTGAGATATATTAAAATTGAGCCAGTGTGGAGAAGCTGGCCTAGGACCTTCTCTGTAGCATTTGTAGCCAAGCTATCAGCATTTATAGCCAAGCTATCACCTATATACCCACTCTTGGATAATAGGTTCTCCTCTCTTATCGTACATTCCACACTTCCAAGTGTGGACTGATGATAATAAAGACATTCAAATAATGCCCTTTGAGAGTTTTGCCTTAGATGGGGGGCTGCAGGTGTCAAGATTCTCAGATAAAATATTTTCTTCTAGGGAAGAATAAACTTATAATGCTGTCTCCCTACCCAAAATGATAATGATATATATAAATCATGGGTATGGATTCCAAAATGATAATGTATACCTACAGTATTTTTCACAAGGACACTAGAAAACATTTTCTGTTGAACAGTATTCTGGTTTTATCCATAGGGATGAATCTCATTCTCTTTAAAAATTGTCTGGCTAACAGCCAGGTGCAGTGGTGCAGGCTGATAGTCCCAGCAACTCAGGAGGCTGAGGTGGGAGGATCACTTGAATCCAGGAGTTTGAGACCAGCCTGGGCAACATAGTGAGACCTCATATCTCCAAAAAAGAATAATAGCAAAAAAAGCAAAATCAGCTGGGCATGGTGGTATACGCCTGTAGTCCCCACTACTCAGGTGGCTGAGGTGGGAGCATCACTTGAGCCTGGAAGGTAGGGGCTGCAGTGAGCAGAGAGATTGCACCACTCTACTCCAGCCAGGGTGACATTGTGAGACCGTGTCTCAAAGGAAAAAAAAAATTAATATGTGTGTGTGTGTGTGTGTGTGTGTATATATATATTTTTTTTCCTTTTTTTGGATTTAAAATAGGTATGATATTTTTCTCTTCTGTTCCTTGGTAGGTTGGATCTCTGATGTATGCCACAGGGGCAAAACTTTAGGCAAGGAAGAGAGTAGTAGGTCTTGTGTCCTGATTCTGCTCCTCTCTTTGTCACTTGGTCTGAGTATTATTACTTAGACTCTAATAGCATCATCATTCTGCGTACTCTTGGAATTAGTCCCAGTTTTGCAGTCGCAGATAGCTAAGCAGTTGGCACCAAAATTCCATGGAGCAACATCTTCTTATCTTTATTCTAGGTACTTTGCAAGAGTGTAGCAGCCCTAGAGCTACATGTTTGTGTGATAAAACTAGGAAAGGTAGCAAAGTAGAACTTTTTAGGGAGTAAGAAAGCTTCAGAGCCACTCTACATTGAAATTACTTCTCTGCTTTTTTTCCCTTGTTTAACTTTATTCAGTGACTTTTTGCATACAGAGGAGCTTACTTTCTGGGTGGTAACTACGAGACTAGAAGCAGATGCTGGCTATTGGTTCTCCCTGGTCTCTTTTAAACCCTTTCCTCTGGGTTAAAAGAGGGGAGGATAGGCCAGGCGCTGACCAAAGAGTCTAGAATCAGCATTTTTATTCTCAACTGAAAGCATGCAGAGTACCTCATTGAGAATCAGATTCCATAGTTGCTAGTGTGTACAAGCATGTGGGTATGTTGGGGGATGGGACAGCTGAGGGTTTTGGCAGGAACCGTGTTCTTTGAGATGATGATTAGAATTTCACGAAGGTCTACGTAAATTGGAAATTAAACCTTGCTGTGAGCCTAACTTTGCTCTTGTGGGCACGGTGGCTCACGCCTGTAATCCCAGCACTTTGGGAGGCCAAGGCAGGTCGATCATGAGGTCAGGAGTTCAAGACCAGCCTGGCCAAGTTGGTGAAACCCTATCTCTTCTAAAAAATGCAAAAATTGGCCATGCGCAGTGACTCACACCTGTAATCCCAACACTTTGGGAGGCCGAGGCGGGTGGACCACCTGAGGTGAAGAGTTCGAGACCAGCCTGGCCAACGTGGTGAAACCCCATCTCTGCTAAAAATATAAAAATCAGCCAGGCGTGTGGTGGGCGCCTGTAATCCCAGCTACTCGTGAGGTTGAAGCAGGAGAATTGCTTGAACCCGGGAGAAGGAGGTTGCAGTGAGCCAAGATTGCACCATTGCACTCCAGCCTGGGTGAGGAGCAAAACTCCGTCTCAAAAAGAAAAAAAAAGGCCGGGTGTGGTGGCTCACGCCTGTAATCCCAGCACTTTGGGAGGCTGAGGCAGGTGGATCACGAGGTCGGCAGATCGAGACCATCCTGGCTAACACGGTAAAACCCCGTCTCTACTAAAAATACAAAAAATTAGCCAGACGTGATGGCACACGCCTGTAATCCCAGCTACTCAGGAGGTTGAGGCAGGAGAATCGCTTGAACCCAGGAGGTGGAGTTCACAGTGAGCCGAGATCGTGCCATTGCACTCCAACCTGGGCGACAGAGCGAGACTCTGTCTCAAACAAACAAAAAAAAAACGGGCGGCAGAGCAAGACTCCATCTAAAAAATAAAAATAAAAAAAAAGGGACAGGTGCGGTGGCTCATGCTTGTAATCCTAGCACTTTGGGAGGCTGAGGTGGATGGATCACTTGAGGTCAGAAGTTTGAGACCAGCCCGGCCAACATGGTGAAACCCCATCTCCACTAAAAACACAAAAATTAGCTGGATGTGGTGGGAGGCACCTGTAATCCCAGCTACTCGGGAGGCCGAGGCAGGAGAATCACTTGCAGTGAGCTGAGGTCATGCCACTACACTCCAGCTTGGGAAAAAAAGAAAAAAAAAAGTGATATTTCCCAGAGGAAATATGAATATTTGAGTAAGAAAGGGGGCTAGAATAAAAATGGAATATGCACAAGGCCTATGTGAGTATGGAGAAGGAGAGAGGGACATATAAAATTGCTATCCAAAAGGATCTGGTATCACTGAGCAAGAGGCAGGAGTTTACACTCATGTTTAGTTTGACTCAAACTCTGATGCCTTCAGTGTGCTTGATAGAGATGTGAATGTGTGATACACTCTTATGATTGTGTGTGTGTGTGTTTTTTTTTTTTTTCCTCCTAGCAGCATCTGGAATCAAGAGACCTGTGGCACCTGAGGTGAGTTTCATATTGATACAATGGTTACTAAAACTTTAATTCTGGGATAGAAGGAACCTGTTTATGACATTTTTATTTTTTATCTACTTAGGTCTTGGAAGCTAAACAGGATTCTTACATCTCATTGGTAGGCTAGAAATTATGCAGCTCAACTTTTATTGTAGTTTATTTTAAATATTAACAATATCTCACATTTATTGAGCATTTTAAATGTACCAAATGCAACGTGTACCAAAAAGTAAATACGGTACCTAAGTGCCCTTTAAGATATTCTTATTTAATCCTGCAAAAAACTACAGTGAGGCAAATACTGTTATCTGTTTTACAGATGAAGAAAGTGAGGATTACATAGTTATTAAATGGGATTAGTAAAGCTGGGATTCAAACCCAGGCAGTCTGACACTAAAGCTCACTTTCTTAGTTTTGCTGTTATGGCCTCCTGATTACATACCTTCGATGAATATGAAGAACTTCTTTGAGCTATGCAGAAACTATTAGTTTCCCAAGTTTCTGTTTTTTGTCCAGAATATCGTCAGTTTGCTCAACTTTCTTCCCATGGAGTATTTCCTAACCCTCTTCTCACTTCTTGCCTCTCCTCTGGGTTTTGTGAAATGGGCCTCAGAATGCAGGCCTTTTTGACCTGGGACTTGAAGCTTTCTCTCAGAACATCTTCCAGCATCTGTCAGGTGATATACTGAGAGTTTTCTGGTACTAAGGGCCTTGGCTGAAGGAATAGAAGTTGAATATCAGGTCTTAAGATTGGGACATCCAGCCAGTCACGGTAGCTCATGCTTGTAATCCTAACACTTTGGGAGGCTGACGTGGGAGGATTGCTTGAGGCCAGGAGATCGAGACAGGCCTTTGCAACATAGTGAGACCCGGGTTCTACAAAAATTAAAACGTTAGCCAGGTGCACACCATAGTCCCAGCTACTTGACCCAGGAGGTTGAGGCTGCAGTGAGCCATTATCACACCACTGCCCTCTAGCCTGGGTGACAGAGACAAGACCCTGTCTCAAAAAAACCCTGTGACATCCTGTTTCCACTGGTCTCTCAGCCTTCTGGCTTATTAACAATGCGTATTGATATCATGAAGAGTAATTTCATGTCTGTTGCTCTGGCATCTTGGCTCTTAGGGATAACGTTCTAGCTTTCTAGACTGCTGTACTGGTTTACTCCCTCTCTTCTTTCTCGCCTTTTTTTTTTTTTGAGATGGAGTCTTGCTCTGTTGTCCAGTGTGGAGTACAGTGGCTGGGCTTGATCTTGGCTCACTGTGTCCTTCGCCTCCCAGGTTCAGGCAATTCTCCTGCCTCAGCCTCCTAAGCAGCTGGGATTACAGTGCACGCCACCATGCTCGCCTAATTTTTGTATTTTTAGTAGAGACAGGGTTTCACCCTGTTGACCAGGCTGGTTTTGAACTCCTGACCTCAGGTGATCCCACCTGCCTTGGCCTCCCAATGTGCTGGGATCACAGGTGTGAGCCACTGCACCTGGCCTCTTTTCTTTTCTTTTTTTTTTGTTGAGACAGAGTCGAACCCTGTTGCCCAGGCTGGAGTGCAGTGGTATGATCTTGGCTCACTGCAACCTCTGCCTCCTGGATTCAAGTGATTCTCCCGCCTCAGCCTTCTGAGTAGCTGGGATTACAGACGAATGCCACCACATCAGGCAGATTTTTTGTATTTTAGTTGGAGATGGAGATTCACCATGTTACCCAGTCTGGTCTCAAACTGCTAGGCTGAAATGATCCTCCCCACTTGGCCTTCTGAGTAGCTGAGATTACAGGTGCACGCCACAGCACCCAGCTATGTTTGTTTGTTTGTTTCTTTCTTTCTTTCTTTCTTTCTTTCTTTCTTTCTTTCTTTCTTTCTTTCTTTCTTTCTTTCTTTCTGTCTCTCTCTCTCTCTCTCTCTCTCTCTCTCTCTCTCTCTCTCTTTCTTTCTTTCTTTCTTTGTCCTGAGAGAGTCTCGCTTTGTCACCCAGGCTGGAATGCAGTGGTGCAATCTCACTGCAACCTCCCCCTCCCAGTTTCAAGCAATTCTCTGTCTCAACCTCCCGAGTAGCTGGGATTACAGGTGCCCACTACCGTGCCTGGGTAATTTTTGTGTTTTTAGTAGAGACAGGGGTTTCACCATCTTGGCCAGGCTGATGTTGAACTCCTGACCTCGTGATCCACCCGCCTCAGCCTCCCAAAGTGCTAGGATTACAGGCGTGAGCCACCGCACCCGGCCATCACCCAGCTATGTTTCTGCTAGTATTTAAAAATACTCACCTTTGGTTGGGTGCAGTGGCTCATACCTGTGCAGAGTCTCAAAAAAATAAAGAATAAAAATATTCACTTTTATTTTCTGTGTCTTCTGAGGCCCAAAGGGAAAATATGTGTCCTTTGGAGTTTTCTTCTGTGATATTTTAGCCACTTAATTCATTGGGAACCAACATTATAGCTGTATATTTGTGTGGGATAGATCTTCTGAAGGTTTTGTAAAATGTTTTTAATCTAGAAAGAGTATATTGTTTCAGTTTATTTTGATACATCATTGTGGTAGCCATTTGGTATCTTACATGGGAATTTGTATTACAATCTTGACTCTTCTTCTAGGTGCCTTATGCCTCTGGCATGCCCATCAAGAAAATAGGCCATCGAAGTGTTGATTCCTCAGGAGAGACAACATACAAAAAGGTGTGTCTGGATGGAACCTTCTCATCTTACTCCAGGAGCTCAGCAGCTTACTCTGGGAACTCAGTCTCCTTGAAATTACTCTCTACATACTGACTGTCCTGTTTCTTGGTATCCTAAGCTTTTGCGCATAATACAGCTTAGACTTTAGAATTTATTTCTCAAAGGGTAAATTGTCTCCTTTGTGTATATGAATGTTTAAATGAGAATTTTTTTGGCTGGGCACAGTGCCCCAGGTCTGTAATCCCAGCACTTTGGGAACCCGAGGCAGGCAGATCATTTTAGGCCAGGAATTCAAGACCAGCCTGGCCAACATGATGAAATTCTGTCTCTACTAAAAATACAAAAATTAGCCAGGTGGCATACGCTTGTGGTCCCAGCTACTCGGGATGTTGAGGCAGGAGAATCGCTTGAACCTGGGAGGTGGAGGTTGCAGTGAGGTCAGATTGTGCCACTGCACTCCAGTCTTGGTGACAGAACAAGACTCCATCTCAAAAAAAAAAAAAATTTTTTTTAGTGAACAAATCTGGCTTTGGTTGCTATTTTACTGAGCTGAAGAAACTGGGTTTCCCTGTTAGGTGTAAATATGTAAGAAGGCCATGAAAACCATTCTTATCTTACCATAGGGAGCCATGTCTCTCACAGTCTTTCTGTCTTTTTCTCCATTGCTGGATATATATCAATAGAGGGCCAGGTCCCAGCCCAGCCTGTTTATACAAATATAGGCAATAGGTCAGATTTTTTTTCCTCTTTAATTTTTTTTAGAGCCAGGGTGTCAATCTGTCACCCAGGCTGGATTGCAGTGGCATGATCATAGGCAGGTAGCGGGAGGCTTCTGTAACCTCCGACTCCTTGGCTCAAGTGATCTTCCTGCCTCAACCTCCTGAGTAGCTGGGACTACAGGTGCACACCACCGCATGTGGATAATAAAAAATTAGTTTTATGAGATGATCTCACTGTGTCGGACAGGCTAGTGTCAAACTCCTACCCTCAAGCATTCCTCCTGCCTAAACCTTCCAAAGTGCTGGAGTCACAGGGGTGATTGACCATGTCTTGCCTCCTTTTTTTCCCCACAAAGACAGTCATTTAGCTGGCGAATAGTACCTAGAACATCTGCTTTTTTGAGCTCTGAATATCAAATGGACTGGAAAGGAGCAGTAATAGTGAAAAAGTGGAAAGTGAGCTGGTGAAGGGAAAACAGAAGCATCCTGGATCCTTGAGGGATCCAAATTCTTGAGTTCTGGACTAATTTGCAGATGGTTTAGGCTTCCTGAGGGACAGTGTTCAGTCTCCCATTTAGCATCTGTAGTTTGTCTGATATGGGGTGTGAAGATTTCTTGGAGATATATTTCTGGCCTATGTAAATTTTGTGTTCGTTCTCTATTTCATTGTCCCAAGTAGCAGAGGTGGACTGACTCATTCTCAGTCAAGGACCTGACAATCCCCAGAATGGGCTCTGAGGCTCATGCCAATTACTTTTACTGAGCTCTTCATTTAAAAAAATTTTTTTTAAGAAATGGGATCTTGGCCGGGCGTGGTGGCTCAAGCCTGTAATCCCAGCATTTTGGGAGGCCGAGACGGGCGGATCAGGAGGTCAGGAGATCAAGACCATCCTGGCTAACACGGTGAAACCCCGTCTCTACTAAAAAATACAAAAAACTAGCTGGGTGAGGTGGCGGGCGCCTGTGGTCCCAGCTACACGGGAGGCTAAGGCAGGAGAATGGTGTAAACCTGGGGAGTTGGAGCTTGCAGTGAGCTGAGATTCGGCCACTGCACTCCAGCCCAGGCAACAGAGCAAGACTCCGTCTCAAAAAAAAAAAGAAAGAAAGAAATGGGATCTTGCATTTGGGAGGCCGAGGCAGGTGGATCACCTGAGGTAAGGAGTCCAAGACCAACCTGACCAACATGGCAAAGCCCTGTCTCTACTAAAAATACAATAATTAGCCGGGCACGGTGGCGGGCATCTGTAATCCCAGCTACTCGGGAGGCTGAGACCTGAGAATAGCTTGAACCTGGGAGGCGGAGGTTGCAGTGAGCCAAGGTTGCGCCATTGTACTCTAGCTTGGGCAACAGAGCGAGACTCTGTCTCAAAAAAAAATAAATAAATAAGAGAAATGGGATCTTGCTCTGTTGCCCAGACTGGAATGCAGTGGGTGCGTTGATGGCTCACTGCAGCCTTGAACTCCTGGGCTCAAGCCATCCTCCTACCTTAGCCTCCAGAGTAACTGAGACTATAGGCCTCAGCCACCACATCTGGCTTATTTAGCTTTTTTATTTTACTTTATTTTTTTCTAGGGAGTTTTGCTCTTGCTGCCCAGGGTGGAGTGCAATGGCACGATCTCCACTCACCACAACCTCCGCCTTCTGGGTTCAAGTGATTCTCCTGCCTCAGCCTCCCAAGTAACTGGGATTACAGGCATGCGCCACCATGACTGGCTAATTTTGTATTTTTAGTAGAGATAGGGTTTCTCCATGTTGGTCGGGCTGGTCTTGAACTCCTGACCTCAGGTGATCTGCCTGTCTTGGCCTCCCAAAGTGCTGGGATTACAGGTGTGAGTCACAGCACTGGCGCGATCTCGGCTCACTGCAAGCTCCGCCTCCCAGGTCACGCCATTCTCCTGCCTCAGCCTCCCCAGCAGCTGGGAGTACAGGCGCCCGCCACCACGCCTGGCTAATTTTTTTTTGTATTTTAGTAGAGACGGGGTTTCACCATGTTAGCCAGGATGGTCTCGATCTCCTGACCTCGTGATCCACCCATCTCGGCCTCCCAAAGTGCTGGGATTACAGGCGTGAGCCACCGCGCCTGGCCAGCTCTTTTTATATGTTGAATATTGAAATAAAAAGATGAGTTTCTATTCTAACTGGGGAGGCAGACACTTAAAAACAACAGTAATAATTTATTTTCCTTTGACCTATTTGTACCTTAAGAAAACTATTTGTAGGCTGGGCGTGGTGGCTCATGCCTGTAATCCTAGCACTTTGGGAGGCCGATGCAGGCGGATCATGAGGTCAGGAGATCAAGACCATCCTGGCTAAGATGATGAAACCCTGTCTCTACTAAAAATACAAAATATCAGCCGGGCGTGATGGCAGGCGTCTGGTGTCCCAGTTACTCGGGAGGCTGAGGCAGGAGAATGGCGTCAACCTGGGAGGCGGAGCTTGCAGTGAGCCGAGATCACGCCACTGTACTCCAGACTGGGCGACAGAGCAAGACTCCGTCTGAAAAAAAAAAAATAAATAAATAAACAAAACTAGTTGTAATTTAATGCCCATTGAGGACCAAGTAGAAATATAAGTAATGTCTGGTGGAGGTTGGGGATGAGGCAAATAGAGCAAAGCTGTCTAATCAAAGTTTCTGCGATGATTGAAATGTGCTGTGTCTGTGCTATCCAATATGGTAGCTAAAAACCACACTTGTAAGACTGAGGAAATAAGTTTTAAATTTAAATTAACTTAAATTTAAATAGCTATGTGTACCTGGTGGCTACTGTTATCAGACAGCAAAGATCTAGATGATGCGATACTTTCCCACGGGCTTGGAATCCTGGATTGTAAGAGTGGGGCTCTTGCATTTGTGTTTTGACCGTAGTTTGATAATTCTAAATCTGAATACTACTCTCAGAAATAATTTGTCTTTCATGCTTTCTTCTTCAGTTAAGAGCTCTTTTACCACACTGTTGTCCTTTTGTTTGAGACAGTCTTGCTGTGTCACCCAGGCTGGAATATAGTGGTGTGATCTTGGCTCACTGCAGCCTCCACCTCCCAGCTTGAGGCAATTCTCCTGTCTCAGCCTTCCGAGTAGCCAGGACTACAGGTGCATACCACCTCACCCAGCTAATTTTTGTGTTTTTAGTAGAGACAGGGTTTTACCATGTTGGCCAGGCTGTTCTTGAACTCTTGGTCTAAAGTGATCTGCCCACCTCCGTCTCCCAAAGTGCTCGTATTAGAGGCGTGAGCCACCGCACCCACCCCACCTTTTTGTCCTTGAGACACTAGTCAGGCTCTTCCTTAGAGGACTGAAGTTTCTGCCACCAGGCAGTCAGATCAGAATATTAGTTAATTTTAGGGCTGGGCATGGTGGCTCATGCCCGTAATCCCAGAGCTTTGGGAGGCCTAGGCAGGTGGATCACCTGAGGTCAGGAGTTTGAGACTAGGCTGACCAACATAGTGAAACCCCATCTCTACTAAAAATATAAAGAATAAGTAAGGCATCATGGTGCTTGCCTGTAATCTCAGCTACTTGGGAGGCTGAGGCATGAGAATCGTTTGAACTGGGGAGGCAAAGTTTGCAGTGAGCCGAGATGACGCTGCTGTACCCATTCCAGCTTGGGTGACAGAGCGAGACTCATTCTCAAAAAAAAAAAAAAAAAAAACCCACAAAAAAACCCAGGAATGTTGGTTAATTTTAGTTACATTCTATATCAGATGAAGGAAATGTTTAGAGGGCTCCAGATACACTCTGGGGGCAGAAACCTTAGGAGTGGGAACTAACAATGTTCTGTCAATACTATGTGTCTTCCAAATACAGATATGGAACTCTTGTTTAGGTGGGCCAACAGGAGCACCTTGCCTAGCTGAGGCTGGCTCAGAGAGTCCAGCTTTGCTACTCTGTATCCTCACTGTCCTTCCAATCTTTACTAAGCTTAATTGCAGAGTACAGCATAGGGATGGGGAGACTGGATTGTCCCAGTTTTATCTAAACTATTGCTCAGACTAAAGGACATTTGTTTTAAAGTGTTTCTTCTAGCTTCTCCCTTCTGAATTTTTATTGTTATGGTCCTACTTATACTAGGAATTTTCTTCTAATTTCTCTTGTTTCTCAGACAACCTCATCAGCCTTGAAAGGTGCCATCCAGTTGGGCATTACCCACACTGTGGGGAGCCTGAGTACCAAACCAGAGCGTGATGTCCTCATGCAAGATTTCTACGTGGTGGAGAGTATCTTCTTCCCCAGGTACAGAGTTTAATGTTCAGGAGCATGTCCTGGAAATGTGGCCTTTTCAAATCAGCCCAGGGCAGTTTTAGGGGTTCAGGTCTGACAGTTTAGGCATGTGTCCAATTCTTAACCTGGTTATAATCAGGGTGTTGTGGGACTAGAGAGTTTGGAGAGCAGATGCTATCCTCTAGATGCTTCCATTAGCCTCTGTCCTATGGATTGACCTGTAAAAAACAATCTCATGCATTGGATAGGACGCAGTATGATTCCTTCTTATTCTTATGTCTTGCTGTCCATGCTGTGCTATTGTCTCACTAAGTAACTCATCTAAGGGCCCTGATTCTCTTAGGAAGAATGTATTCCCCCACTCGACCATGAGGTGACTCTTGAGTGTCTTCGCAAGGTAGATTTTCTGGATGATAGGGACTGGCAAGTTATGGCTACCTCTGTTTAACCCCACAGTGAAGGGAGCAACCTGACCCCTGCTCATCACTACAATGACTTTCGTTTCAAGACCTATGCACCTGTTGCCTTCCGCTACTTCCGGGAGCTATTTGGTATCCGGCCCGATGATTACTTGGTAAGCACCTGGATATCAGGACCCTGTGACTCCAGTATCAGAGGGATATTCCCAAAGGAAGGCCCCTTTTCTCCACAGTCTCGCTCTGGTTTTTATTTAGAAAAGAATTGCGTCTGTAGGTGATTTTTATGTTGGGCAAGGCCCTGATGTGTCTAAATCTCTTAGTTCTTCTCTGTTTGCCCCAGTATTCCCTCTGCAGTGAGCCGCTGATTGAACTCTGCAACTCTGGAGCTAGTGGTTCCCTTTTCTATGTGTCCAGTGATGATGAGTTCATTATTAAGACAGTCCAACATAAAGAGGCGGAGTTTCTGCAGAAGCTGCTTCCAGGATACTACATGGTAAGGCAGAGAGAATCACTGTCCACCTGTGCTGCCCACTTCTGGGCAAGACTAGGGAGGTTGTCTTCAGCAGGGTAAAACTGTCAGCACTTCTATCTTAAGAACGTAGTACAGGCCGGGTGCAGTGGCTCACGCCTGTAATCCCAGCACTTTGGGAGGCCGAGGCAGGCGGATCATGAGGTCAGGAGATCAAGACCATCCTGGCTAACATGGTGAAACCTCGTGTCTACTAAAAATACAAAAAATTAGCCAGGCGTGGTGGCAGGGGCCTGTAGTCCCAGCTACTCGAGGGGCTGAGGCAGGAGAATGGCGTGAACCCAGGAGGCGGAGGTTGCAGTGAGCCAAGATTGTGCCACTGCACTCCAGCCTGGGTGACAGAGCAAGACTCTGTCTCCAAAAAAAAAAGTGTAGTTCAGTTTTGTGCTTTTCACCCTATTTCTTTTGCCTCTCTATGGTAAAAGAGGTTTTGTTTATCTGTTCTATTTTAAGTGTTGCCAATCTCCTGGGCTCAAGTGATCCTCCCACCTCAGCCTCCCACGTAGTTGGGACTAAAGACACGCACCACCACGCTTGGCTAATTTTTGTAAACTTATTTTATTTTTTCGTGACAGAGTCTCGCTCTGTCATCTAGGCTGAAGTACAGTGGCGCAATCTTGGCTCACTGCAACCTCCGCCTCCTAGGTTCAAGCAATTCTCCTGCCTCAGCCTCCTAAGTAGCTGGGATTACAGGCGTGCGCCACCACAGCAAGCTCATTTTTTATTTTTTAGTAGAGACAGGGTTTCACCATGTTGGTCAGGCTGGTCTCGAACTCCTGACCTCGTGATCCGCCTGCCTCAGCCTCCCGAAGTGCTGGGATTACAGGCATGAGCCACTGTGGCCGGCCTAATTTTTATACATTTTTAGTAGGATGAGGTCTTGCTATGTTGCCCACGCTGGTCTCAAATTCCTGAGCTCAAGTGATCCTCCTTTTGGCCTCCCAAAGTACTGGGATTATAGGCATGAGCTATTGCACCTGGCTGTTTTCGTCTTCTATTCTTAGTTCAGCTTCTAGTTTTGGGAATGAAGTAGGTTATTTCCCTTGATAATACTCTCTGCAGCCTTACTGTGACTGATTGCTATTGGAGGTTCTGGAGAAGTTAGGTAATCCTTACCTGCCTTACTACCCTCAAGAATATACTATACCCAGGGCAGAGGGTGTCGTCTTCTCTTAAATCTCTCTGAAGAAATATATCCATCTTACATTGGTATCCTGACTGATTTCTGTATTGGAGAGTCTGTGGCACAACTTGATGGTGAACTTATCATTGAAATAGATGTATAGGGAAATTTAAAGCATATATGATGTAGGTTTATGGGCAGACAGATTGTGTCTGAATCTCATATAGGAGATAAAGGGAGGATGGGTGGTAACTTTTGCCCTCAAGTTTCACTGAAAATCAGCTAAGTTGTTCTCCTACTTCTGTTTACTTTTGTGTTCTCAGAACCTCAACCAGAACCCTCGGACTTTGCTGCCTAAATTCTATGGACTGTACTGTGTGCAGGCAGGTGGCAAGAACATTCGAATTGTGGTGATGAACAATCTTTTACCAAGATCGGTAAAAATGCATATCAAATATGACCTCAAAGGCTCAACCTACAAACGGCGGGCTTCCCAGAAAGAGCGAGAGAAGCCTCTTCCCACATTTAAAGACCTAGACTTCTTACAAGACATCCCTGATGGTCTTTTTTTGGATGCTGACATGTACAACGCTCTCTGTAAGACCCTGCAGCGTGACTGTTTGGTGAGTTTGTTATTTAGACACCAAAAAATCTGAGTTACTAAAACAGCTTGATTGTTCTTAGGCATTGAGTTTGTGGGAGATGGGACTCTGTTCCTTAGCACCGTATGTCCTGGGCTGTATTTAAAATAACTTTTAATTAGTTCATTGCTATTCCTTTACAATTTTGCTTTCTCCCCATTTATCCTCCCACAGTGGGATTTATTTCCTTCTCTAGCTAGCCTGGGCCTCATAGTCAAATGTTCTGCTTATTTTCACACCAGCATCATCCTTCCTCAGATTTTGGTCCTGGCTGCCAAATCCAAATTTATATTTTGGAAGCTGAGTGCTGCTGAAGAATATTATAGAAGCATATATACTGGCATCTCTACAGATTTATGATGTCCAACCCCACTTGGGCTTTCAATATCGTTCTTCAGTCCATTTGCTGTTGCTCTCAATAGGGATTTCACATGTTTGGCACTTAACCATTTTCTGACTCTCATCTCCCTAGCTTTGTTTCTTAACAAGCTACCTTAACTTTTTATCCTATTTCATCCTCTCATGCTGCCCCTGTCATTAATAGATAAATGTATCTACGTTTTACTTTATTTTTTATTTTTTGAGACAAGTTTCACTCTTGTCGCCCAAGTTGGAGTGCAGTGGCACGATCTCGGCTCACTGCAATTTCCGTCTCCCAGGTTCAAGCGATTCTTCTGCCTCAGCCTCCCAAGTAGCTGGGATTACAGGCGCCCATCACCATGCCTGGCTAGTTTTTGTATTTTTCGTAGAGACAGGGTTTCACCATGTTGGCCCGCTGGTTTTGAACTCCTGACCTCAAGTGATCTGCCTGTCTTGGCCTCCCAAAGTGCTAGGATTACAGGTGTGAGCCAGTGCACCCGGCCTAGATATCACTCTTGACATCTGTACTGTTCTATCATGTGAACACTTCCCAGTGTTGCACATACTAAACTGTATTGTGTTTATTTTACATTTGTATCCCTTTCTAAATGTATAATGTCCTTGAGGACAGAAACTCTCTCTTTAATATCTTTATATCTCTGTAAGGAGGCACAGTGCCTACATGGTGGGGATTCAGTAAATGTTTAACTCAATTGAAGCTAGTCATATAAGGTCCTACCACAGATCTGTTCTGTCACAAAGTATACTTTACCACAACCTCATTGTGGAATCTTCACAGCACAAATACGTATTCCTTGTTCTCTTGAGAAGGTAGTGTTCTCTTCATGGAGACATACATGGAAAGAACAAAGACAATCTTGTGGGCTAGGCAGTGGGACTTGGAAAAATTATGTTTACTCAAATGAGAGAAAGCTAAGGGTATGTAAATAAAGACTAACCAGGCTGGGCGCGGTGGCTAACGCCTGTAATCCCAGCACTTTGGGAGGCTGAGGCAGGCAGATCACCATGTCAGGCGTTCGAGACCAGCCTGGCCAACATGGTGAAACC
Organism: Papio anubis; assembly: GCF_008728515.1. Classification (NCBI taxonomy): domain Eukaryota; kingdom Metazoa; phylum Chordata; class Mammalia; order Primates; family Cercopithecidae; genus Papio; species Papio anubis. Next base: position 121,768,882 of record NC_044976.1, read on the forward strand.
CCAACTCTACTAAAAATACAAAAATTACCTGGATGGGGTGGCACTGTAATCCCAGCTACTTGGGAGGCTGAGGCAGGAGAATCGCTTGAACCAGGAGTTGGAGGTTGCAGTGAGCCGAGATCGCAACATTGTACTCCAGCCTGGCTACAGAGCAAGACTCAGTCTCCAAAAAAAAAAAAAAAGGGTGGGGGCATAAAATAAAATAAATAAATAAAATCTAGCCAGAGGGGGTTAACATACTTTTCTCCAGGGAAAAAAGTAGGAAGAGGCAAAGGATAATCCTGTGTTTAGCCTTACAGGTTCACTGTAAGGCTAAATTAAATAATTACATCATGAAAGCTGTCAAGCCAGGCATGGTGGTTCATACGAATAGTCCCAGCACTTTGGAAGGCTGAGATAGGCAGGTCCCTTGAGTCTAGAAATTAGAGACCAGCTGGGCAGCATGGTGAAACCCTGTCTCTACGGCAAATAAAAAATTAGCCAGGTGTAGTGGTGTGTGCCTGTAGTCCCAGCTACTTGGGAGGCTGAGATAGGTGGATCCTTTGAGCCTGGGAGGTTGCAGCTACAGTGAGCCGAGATCACATCGCCGTACTGTAGCCTGGGTAACAGATTGAGACCCTTTCTCAAAAAAAACCAAAAAAAATTGTGAGATCCTGCAAAATATTTTTATTTCTCCCAAGGCTCAGATCGTGTTTTTTCCTTCCGTTAGGTTCTGCAGAGCTTCAAGATAATGGATTATAGCCTCTTGATGTCAATCCATAATATAGATCATGCACAACGAGAGCCCTTAAGCAGCGAAACACAGTACTCAGTTGACACTCGAAGACCAGCCCCCCAAAAGGCTCTGTATTCCACAGCCATGGAATCCATCCAGGGAGAGGCTCGACGGGGTGGCACCATGGAGACTGATGACCAGTGAGTGGGCTCAGGGCCACTAGGGAGGAGAACATAGGCCCACAGCACTTTTTCTTTTTCTTTTTTTTAGTTTCACTCTTGTTCAGGCTGTTGTGCAATGGCACGATCTCGGCCTACTGCTACCTCCACCTCCTGGGTTCAAGCGATTCTCCTGCTTCAGCCTCCTGAGTAGCTGTGATTATAGGCGCCCACCACCACACCCAGCTAATTTTTTGTATTTTAAGTAGAGACGGGGTTTCGTCATGTTGGCCAAGCTAGTCTATGAACTCCTGACCTCAGGTGATCCACCCACCTTGGCCTGTCAAAGTGCTGGGATTACAGGCGTGAGCCACCGTGCCCTGCCACAGCACTTTTTCTTTAGGAAGGGACCCAGCTTCTGGAAAGGAGTAGCCTTGACTCAGCAGTTGGATCAGTAACATTAATGTTTACAGAAGTATAGAATGAGTTTGAATGAGCTTTCTTAATATAAAAGGAAAAGAAGATTAATTTCAGGTTTATAATGTATGTGGGAAGGAGAGCTATTCAAGAATTAAAGACTTAAAAAATTATAGTCTTAGATGCGTGTCTGCAAATTATATTAGAACTTTATTATCATTTTTTAATCTTCTCTTTTTGTTAGTAATATATTAGAACTTAATAAAAAATAATTAATGGGCTGGGCACAGTGGCTCATGCCAGTAATCCCAGCACTTTGGGAAGCTGAGGCAGGTGGATCACTTGAGTCCAGGAGTTTGAGATCAGCCTGACCATCATGATGAGACCTCATCACTACAAAAAATCAAAAATTACCCAAGTGTGGTGGTGAACACCTGTGGTCCCACCTACTCAAGAGGCTGATGAGGCAGAAGAATTGCTTGAGCCCAGGATGTCAAGGCTGCAGTGAGCCACTGTACATGCCACTGCACTCCAGCCTGGGCAGAGAGAATGAGACCCACCCTGTCTCAAAAAAAAAAAAAAATTATTATAGACTTCTTTGTGGAAGGCATCCTTCTTCATCATGGATCTATCTAGTAAGTGTAATTACTGAAAGACCACAAATATTAGATTGTTTATTTTTTTAAGATATCCTGTAACATGACTCTCAAGAAGAGTGTCTTAGTGGGCATAAATTAAGATAGCAAAAGTACTGAAGTTGAATTAATTAGGAGAGCATTCCCAAAATTGCTGAGTAGTGGAATTTTAGATTCTCTTTGGTGGAATCAGAGTGGAAGAGGTAGGCAAGGAGATTTGGAGAAAACTAGATTATAATACATACTCTAGAGAGTTCCTGGGGTTAGAAAAAGGATCTCATTTTCTCCTGTTGTTTAAATATATTTTTTTCTCTTTTTGTTTTCTTGATCACTTTACTGTCTGATCTCCTGGTTTATGGAAGATGAGGCAGTTATGTTTAGGTTTCACTTCCCTGTCCTGATCTGACTAAACTAGCCAACAGATTTTCTCACCCTTTCCTTTTTGCCTTTTCCAGTATGGGTGGCATCCCTGCCCGGAATAGTAAAGGGGAAAGGCTTCTGCTTTATATTGGCATCATTGACATTCTGCAGTCTTACAGGTGAGGAGCATATGGATCCCAAATTAAGAGAGGGTGGATACAGATAACCACTCATGTTTCTCTTTTAGATGGGTTTGTTGCCAAGTTCTTCCGGAAGCAAGAATAGTGAGTTGCAGTCTGGCTACTTACTTCATTAGTTTTCAGATGGTTTATTTCCTTGATTTTGCCTCTTTCCCCGGCCTTTACAACCCTCCCTTCCCCATCTCCCCAGACATAATGTATACCTTCTGTGGAAAGCTGAGTCAGTCTTGGAAGCACCAGGGTGGAATATGCCATCTGTCTGGCTCTTTGCAAAAACCTATGAGATGAGTCATGCTCCACATTGGGATACAGCTAGAAACGTTGCCCTTTTCCATGGAGGAAAAACAGGAGGGTCACTGTGTTCTGTAAAAAGTATCAGCCTGTGGAACTAAGAGGCAATGAAGTGATCATCAGGGAGGAGCTGGACATGTTAGACCCCGGTTTTGTTCCTGTAAGGTTTTAAGTACTAATGAGGACTGGACAGTACTTGGTTTGTTGGTTCAGTATTATCATCCAGTTTTAACTACCCTTTCCAGTCTTGCCCATCTGTTCCTTCAGCTCTCCTTTTTTTTTTTTTTTTTTTTTTTTTTTTTTTTTTTTTGAGACGGAGTCTCGCTCTGTCGCCCAGGCTGGAGTGCAGTGGCGCGATCTCGGCTCACTGCAAGCTCCGCCTCCTGGGTTCACGCCATTCTCCTGCCTCAGCCTCCCGAGTAGCTGGGACTACAGGCGCCCACAACCGCGCCCGGCTAATTTTTTGTATTTTTTTAGTAGAGACGGGGTTTCACCGTGGTCTCGATCTCCTGACCTTGTGATCTGCCCGCCTCGGCCTCCCAAAGTGCTGGGATTACAGGCGTGAGCCACCGCGCCCGGCTCAGCTCTCCTTTTATAATAAATATTCATGTTCCTGATTTGCCAGGGACATAAATTGCCCTTTTCCCATGAGGGAATAATTGACTTACCTAGAAACAACATTGGTCTCCATGATGAACCAGCACTGCTGTGTCTGTTCTTGGGAAAACCAGTGTACCAGTAGATGTGCTTTCTCAGCTTCTGTCTTTTGAAGGTTTTCTATTAGCCCTTTAACCCCCTAAAATATAAAGTTATTAAGATCATTTATTGAAAAATGACATGAGGAGGTGATGTACATTTTTCTTGCAGGTTTGTTAAGAAGTTGGAGCACTCTTGGAAAGCCCTGGTACATGACGGGGTAAGTAGCAATACTAGAGGCTCTCTTACCCACTTCTGCCTCCATCACTTCTGATTGGCCTCCTCAGTTTCTTGCAATTTTTTTTCTTTCTTTTTTTTTTTTTTTTTTGAGACAGGGTCTTACTCTGTCACCCAGGCTGGAGTGCAGTGGCATGATCTCGCTTACTGCAACCTCCGTCTCCCAGTTTCAAGTGATTCTCCTGTCTCAGCCTCCCGAGTAGCTGGGACTACAGGCACACGCCACCATGCCCAGCTAATTTTTGTACTTTTAGTAGAGACGGGGTTCCACCATGTTGGCCATGGCAGGTCTCAAACTCTTGATCTCAAAGTGATCTGCCCACCTTGGCCTCCCAAAGTGCTGGGTTGAGACGGAGTCTTGCTCTGTCACTCAGGCTGGAGTGCAGTAGCATGATCTCAGCTCACTTCAACCTCCACCTCCCAGGTTCAAGCGATTCTCATGCCTCAGCCTCCCATGTAGCTGGGATTACAGGTACCCGCTACCATGCCTGACTAATTTTTGTATTTTTAGTAGAGATGAGGTTTTGCCATGTTGAACAGGCTGGTCTCGAACTCCTGACCTCAGGTGATCTGCCCACCTCGGCCTCCCAAAGTGCTAGGATTACAGGCGTGAGCCACCATGCCTGGCCTTTTCCATTTATTTCATTTGTGGGTTTTACCCTTCTGCTAGGGGCTCAGTCTGGGGGAAGATAGCCCTTGGACTAAAGGTCCTCTTGCTGGGCCTCCCTCTAACTCTATAGCATTTCTTCTGCTCTGCAGGACACTGTCTCAGTGCATCGCCCAGGCTTCTACGCTGAACGGTTCCAGCGCTTCATGTGCAACACAGTATTTAAGAAGATTCCCTGTAAGTGGTTTCTACCAAGTGACTGCCTACTCTGACCAGTGGCTCCCTTACCCCAAGAGAACAGAGGGCAGGACACCTCTGGTAGGGAGCTGCCAATGCCAGAGGCCTCTCCTCCCACCTACATCCCATGAGAGCCATTTCTTATCCTTTGTGTTAGTCAGTCTGTCACAGTCGTTTCCAAGTTGCTGTTTCCCCCTTGGCTCTTCCTGCATATGTCAATGAGGTGAGGGCCATTTCTGGGGAACTGGGATTTGCAAAAAAAAAAAAAAAAGTGTAGTTGTGGATGTAGGATCCATGCCACAGAGATAGGCAGAGCCAGACTTTTATGTACAGAGATACGCAATGAGGTTACCAGTGTTCTGTTTTATCTTCTAGACTGTCTCAAGTGGTTAGAGAAGCATTTACTGATTTCTGCTTAGCACATGTTTTTAGTCTCTTTCCTCAACTTTCTTGTTTAGAAAGTGCCAATATTCTTTTTTTGCAAATCTTCCATGCTGCTGCCACAGCAAATTCTAACTTCTCTTTCCCTTCTTCTCCTATTAGGCATCATTAGTCACATGGCAAGGGAGAGGGGACCTAGGCATGCCAGATAGTCTTAAGGGATATGGAAAAACCAGGCTGAGTGCAGTGTCTCACACCTATAATCCCAGCACTTTGGGAGACCAAGGCAGGAGGATCAGTTAAGCCCGGGAGTTTGGAACCAGCCTGGGCAACATGATGAGACCTCATCTCTACAAAAAATTTTAAAAAGATAAGGAAAAAAATCATTTCAATCTTTACAAAATGATAAATATACAAGGGTCAATTATTTAGTGCTGGGCACATACGTGCTAAGAAGATGTAGAGTGAAAGAGTTACCTTTCTTGACCGGGCACGGTGGCTCATGCCTGTAATCCCAGCACTTTGGGAGGCCAAAGCAGGTGAATCACCTGAGGTCAGGAATTCGAGAAGTCTGACCAACATGTTGAAACCCCGTCTCTACTAAAAATACAAAAATTAGCCGGGTGGTGGTGTGCACCTATAATCTCAGCTACTCAGGAGGCTGAGGCAGGAGAATCACTTAAACCGGGGAGGAAGAGGTTGCAGTGAGCTGAAATAGGGCCATTGCACTCCAGCCTGGGTGACAGGAGAGAAACTTTATCTCAAAAAAAGTTCTTAGGTTTTACTATAGGATACTATTAAAGAAAAAAGGGGGCCAGGCGCAGTGGCTTACGCCTGTAATCCCAGCACTTTGGGAGGCCGAGGCGGGCGGATCATGAGGTTAGGAGATTGAGACCATCCTGGTAACATGGTGAAACCCCTCTCTACTAAAAATACAAAAAAAAATTAGCCTGGCATGGTGGTGGGCGCCTGTAGTCCCAGCTACTTGGGAGGCTGAGGCAGGAGAATGGCGTGAACCCGGGAGGCGGAGCTTGCAGTGAGCCGAGATCGCGCCACTGCACTCCAGCCTGGGCGACAGAGTGAGACTCCATCTCAAAAAAAAAAAAAAGGAAAAGAAAAAGTGGGCGGGGGAAGTGGCACACACCTGTAATCCCAGCACTTTGGGAGGCAGAGGTGGGTAGACCACCTGAGGTCAGGAGTTCGAGACCAGCCTGACCAATATGGTGAAACCCCGTCTCTACTAAAAATACAAAATTAGCTAGGCATAGTGGCGCATGCCTGTAATCCTAGCTACCCAGGAGGCTGAGGCATGAGAATCACTTGAACCCTGGAGGCGGAGGTTGCAGTGAGCCAAGATCGCGCCATTGCACTCCAGCATAGGCAAACGAGCAAAACTCCATCTCAAAAAAAAGGAATAATGCATTAGGGTACATTTCATCTGATGGAAGTAGAGCAGCTGTCAAGGCTCCATGTTGGAGGGGTAGGTGTGGATATGTTTCCTTTCTTCTAGGTTTTATGCCTCTTGGAAAGTGAAGTGAGCTAACACCTTGTTCTCTGAATAGTAGTTCATAGAGCCCATCTTTGTTGACATTGGCTTTTTCACTTTTCAGACCAACTTTGGGTGTGTGTTGGGGATACTAGCAATTACTTGTATGGATGTCTTGGTAATGGTTGCTAAGGTGGTTGCTAAGTAGGCTCTCTCTTTCCCTTTTGAAGTGAAGCCTTCTCCCTCCAAAAAGTTTCGGTCTGGCTCATCTTTCTCTCGGCGAGTAGGCTCCAGTGGCAACTCCTGCATTACTTACCAACCATCGGTCTCTGGGGAACACAAGACACAAGTCACAACAAAGGCGGAAGTGGAGCCAGGTCAGCACTATGGCTGGGGTCTCCACGTGGTTGGGTGCTCCTTCCCTTCCTTCTGAGCCTTTACCTTATCCGGCTAGGACCTCTGCTCCCATTTCTATCCAGGAAGCCAAGCTGCTACATATTTTTCCTTGTATTTACCGTACCCCATCTTCTCTTTCTTTTTTCTAGGCGTTCACCTTGGTCGTCCTGATGTTTTACCTCAGACTCCACCTTTGGAGGAAATCAGTGAGGGCTCACCTATTCCTGACCCCAGTTTCTCACCTATAGTTGGAGAGACTTTGCAAATGCTAACTACAAGGTTTGTTTATTGGCCCCTTTCTCCATATAATCTTATCTCTCTTTTCAAGTCCTTGGAAACCTCTATAATATGATTGCATCGTAATAAATTACCCCAAGGGTTAGTGGCTTAAAATAACAAACATATATCATACTTTCTGTGGGTCAGGAATCCAGGCCCAGCTTAGCTGGGTCCTCTGGCTCAAGATTTCTCATGAGGTGGCATTTAAGCTGTTGGCCAGGGCTAGGGTCTCATCTGAAGGCTCAAATAGGAGAATCTGCTTCTAAGCTTATTTATATGGTTATGGGTAGGATTTCGTTCCTTGTGGGTTGCTGAACTGAAGGCCTTAGTTCCTTGCTGGCTGTTGTCTGGGGGCTTCCCTCAGTTCTTTGCTACATGGACTTCTCCATAGGACAGCTCAGAACATGGCACCTGGCCCATCTGACAGTGAACAAGAGAGTATGTGCCTATGCAGAAACCATAACCTCTTATAAGTTAATCTCAGAATTGACATTCTACTACTTGTGCTATATTCTGTTCACTAAATGCAGCCCACACTCAAGAGGTAGGGATTACCCAGAGGTGTGAATACCAGGAGGCGCAGGGATCATTGTGAGCCATCTTAGAAACTGCTTGTCATAGTCTGCTCTCTGGTCTCCAGTAATTTACATACCTCCATGTCCAAAATAAACTGACCCCTTCCAGGATCTCCAGAAATTTCATCCCATTGTAGCATTAGCTCAAAGTCCAGAGTTTTATTACTTAAATTAGGTCCAGGTTTGGATGAGCCCCCCAGGTATAGTTCCTTAAGCAGAGCTCCTCACGTACAGTTCTTCTTAATCTGTGAACTTGTGGAACTAAAGAGACAGTTATTCTTCCCCTGTGTACCTAGCATACAGTGGTGAGACAGGCATTAGATAACCAATATACACATTTCTGTACATAAAAGAGGAGAATGGGAGGCACAAAAAGGAGTCATTGATTTTATTAGCTGTTCCAAAATCCAGGAAATGTTGGAGTTTCTTTTATTAGGCCTCAAAGCAGAATAATTCTCCATGGTTCTTGGCTCTACCCTTTAGACTCTTGGTTTTGTCTTTTGAGTCTTCCTTTTTCATCAAAGCTAGAGTGTATTTTTACCTGAGTTCTTTTCTCAGCCTGCTGCTTTCCAGTAGAATTTTGGGGGAACTAGTGGTCTCTTTATTTTGTACTGTTTGTCTTTTTTGATCCAAGGTGGCAGTGTTTCTACTGATACAGAAGATTTTGTGGGCCTCGTGTGATTCTCTTTTTTTTTTTTTTTTGAGACAGAGTCTTGCTCTGTCGCCCAGGCTACAGTGCAGTGGCACGATCTCAGCTCACTGCAAGCTCCACCTCCCGGGTTCATGCCATTATCCTGCCTCAGCCTCCCAAGTAGCTGGGACTACAGGCGCCCGCCACCTCGCCCGGCTATTTTTTTGTACTTTTTAGTAGAAACGGGGTTTCACCATGTTAGCCAGGATGGTCTCGATCTCCTGACCTTGTGATCCGCCTGTCTCGGCCTCCCAAAGTGCTGGGATTACAGGCTTGAGCCACCGCGCCCGGCCGAGCCTCCTGTGATTCTCCTTGGGATTTACTCCATTAGACAAAAGCCACACTCATAAATATCTTCTTCATGAGACCTAAGCTTACAGACCCTGCTTTTCGGTTGAAAGGATCTGTGAGACATAATCTTTTGAACAGCCTTTTGTATGACTGAATAGCGCAATCAGCCCTCCATATCCACAGGTTCCACATCCCAGATTCAACCAACTGTGGACTGAAAATACTTGAGAGCCTGGTATGGTGACTCATGCCTGTAATCCCACCATTTGGGAGGCTGAGGTGGGAGGATTGCTTGAGGCAGTTTGAGACCAACCTGGTCAATAAAATGAGACCCCCGTCCCTTAAAAAAAAAAAAAGAAAAAAAAGAAAAGAAAAAATAGTAAAAAAAAAAAAAAAAAATTCCGAAAATGTTATGTTGTTGCTGACATGTACTGTACAGTTAGGTCTACAATGGTTGTGTCTGTACTTAACATGTACAGAATTTTCTTGTCATTATTCCCTGAACAATGCAGTATAACAGCTATTTACATAGTATTTCCATTGCATTAGTTATTATAAATAATCTAGGAATGATTTAAAGTATATGGAGGGCCAGGCGTGATGGCTCACACCTGTAATCCCAACACTTGTGGGAGATAGAGGCGGCCAGATTACTTGAGCCTAGAAGTTTAAGATCAGCCTGAGCAACATGGTGAAATCCCGTCTCTACCAAAAATATAAAAAAATTAGCTAGGCGTGGTGGTATGTGCCTGTAGTCCCAGTTACTCAGGAGGCTGAGGCAGGAGGATCGCTTGAACCCAGGAGGCAGAGGTTGCAGTGAGCTGAAATCGTGCCGCTGGACTCCAGCCTGGGTGACAGAGCGAGACCCTTTCTCAAAAAAATAAATAAATAAAAATAAAGTATATGAAGGATGTGCATAAGTTATATGCAAATACTATACCATTCTATGTAAGGGACTTGTGCTTGTGGATTTTGATATTCAAGGAGAGGTTCTGGAACCAGTTCCCCACAGATACTGAGGGCTGACTATACTCTGAACCAATACCTTTTGTTTTTCTGAGGTCTTATTGAAATGTTTCACAGTCACGTTTGGCTTCATCTTTAGACCACATTTTCTTGGCAGTGCCCTGGAGCTTATCCTTGCTCAAAAGCCTTTTTTTTTTTTTTTGGGGGGTAGACATGATGTCTCAGTGTGTTAACCAGGCTGGTCTTAAACAGTCCTTCTCCCTCTGCCTCCTAAAGTGAGCCACAGTATGTGGCCTATCATTTCTTAATTTTAGCATCGTTTGCTCTCTGGAGAGGCTTAGAATTTTCAAAACCTATCAAGTTCTGGTATTTTTGTTTAATAGTCTTTCCCATAATTTCTTTCTGTTCTCTTACATTTTACTATAAGCATCAAGAGAAAACCAGGTGGCACCTTCAGGACTTTGCTTGGAAATCTCCTTAGCTAGATTGTCCAGTTCTTTAGGCACATATTCTACTTTTCACATAATCACAAATCACATTATTGCTAAACTTTATGCTGCTACCTTACTAGGATCTCCTTTCCTTCAATTTCCAATAAAATTTTTCTCAGTTTAAGCCCTCACTGGTAACCCCATTTAAGTCCAAAATTCTATAAACAGCATATTCAGGACACTAACTTTTCACTAAAATGCTCCTCCAAGCCACCCCCAATGTTTTGTTTTGTTTTGTTTTGTTTTTGTTTTTTGAGATGGAGTCTCACTCTGTTGCCCGGGCTGGAGTTCAGTGGCACGATCTTGGCCCACTGCAATCTCCGCTGACAGGGTCTCCCTCTGTCCCCCAGGCTAGAATGTAGTGGCACTATCTTGGTTTATTGCAACTTCCACCTCCCAGATTCAAGTGATTCTCCTACCTCAGCCTCCCGAGTACCTGGGATTATAAGCATGCACCATCATGCCTGGCTAATTTTTGTATTTTTGATAGAGACGGGGTTTTGCCATGTTCCTCAGGCTGGTCTTGAGCTCGTGGCCTCAGGTGATCTGCCTGCTTCAGGCTCCCAAAGTGCTGGGATTGCAGGCATGAGCCACCGCACTGGGCCACCACCCCCAAATTTTAGATTTTTGTTACAGCAGCACCTCAATTCCAGGTGCAAAAATCTGTATTATCTATTATTGTGTAACAAATTACCCCAGACTTAGCTGTCAAAAACAAACATTTGTTATCTCAGTCCGAGTGTGGTGGCTCACACCTATAATCCTAGCACTTTGGGAGGCCAAGGAGGGTGGATCACCTGAGGCCAGGAGTTCGAGACCAGCCTGGCCAACATGGTGAAACCCTGTCTCTACTAAAAATGTAAAAATTAGCCAGGCGTGGTGATGCGTGCCTATAATCCCAGATACTCAGGAGGCTGAGGTGAGAGAATTGCTTGAACCCAGGAGGCAGAGGTTGCAGTGAGCCATAATCGTGCCACTGCACTTCAGCCTGGGCAACAGTGAGATCCGTCTCAAAAAAAAGGAAAACAAAAATTTGTTATCCCAGTTTCTGTACGTTAGCTGGATGTCTTTGGCTCGGGTTCTCTCTGGAGATTATAGTCAAGCTATTAGTCCAGAAGCTTATCTGAGGGAAGATCAGGTTCTCAGCTCACTTACATGGTTGTTGGCAGTATTCGGTTCCTTTGTCACATCGCCCTCTCCATAGCCAGCTCTTAGCATAGGAGCTGAATTTCCTCAGAGCAGGCAAGCAGGGGCTAGAGCATGAGTCCAAGAAGAAGCTATGATATTTTTATAATCTCACCTCCGAATTGACATTCCATCTCCTGTGCCGCATTCTGTCCAGGAGAAGAGAATCTAAGTGCAGCCTACACTCGAGAGGGGAGAGAATTACACAATGGCATGTATCTCAGGAGGCAGGGATTATTGGGGGGAATCTTAGAGAGTACCTACCACATCTGGAGATTGAAACAGAAGAGGGCAGAGTACTGGGAAATGTTTTATAGTATTCAAGAAGCCAAATACAGTTAATTAAAACAGTGTGCTTTGCCGGGAGCTGTGGCTCACGCCTTTAATCCCAGCACTTTGGGAGGCCGAGGCGGGCGGATCACAAGGTCAGGAGATCGAGACCATCTTGGCTAACATGGTGAAACCCCGACTCTATTAAAAATACAAAAAAAAATTAGCTGGGTGTGGTGGTGGACGCCTGTAGTCCCAGCTACTCAGGAGGCTGAGGCAGGAGAATGGCGTGAACCCTGGCGGAGCTTGCAGTGAGCAGAGATCGTGCCACTGCACTCCAGCCTGGGTGACAAAGCGAGACTCTGTCTCAAAAAAAAATAAAACAGTATGCTTCAAAATCTAGTAGCTTCTTAGCCTCTTCTTTCCAAATTCTAAATTGATTCTGAAGTGAAAATTAGAGAAGCAGTATGAGATTTAAGAGGGGAATCCTTTGTTGTTGTCTTCTAATTCTTTTTCTCTCTGCTGTTTTTTTTTCGCCTGTTAGTACAACCTTGGAAAAGCTTGAAGTTGCAGAGTCAGAGTTCACCCATGTGAGTGTCTGGGATGTGTGGGAGGTGAACGTTTTGCAGGGTATAAAGAGGATCACTCATGGCCTGGGGCAGGAAGTTAATTGGCAAGATTAGAGGACCTGGGTACCTCCTAAATCTTGTTTTTTATTTTTTATTTTGTTTTTATTTTTATTTATTTATATATTTTTTTGAGATGGAGTCTCACTCTGTTGCCCAGGCTGGAGTGCAATGGTGCAATCTTGGCCCACTGCAACCTCCACTTCCTGGGTTCAAGCAGTTCTCCTGCCTCAGCCTCTGGAGTAGCTGGGACTACAGGCGCACGCCACCATGCCTGGCTAATTTTTGTATTTTTTAGTAGGGGCACGGTTTCACCATATTGGACAGTCTGGTCTCGAACTTCTGGTGTCGTGATCACAGGTGTGAGCCATTGCACCCAACCATCGTGTTTGTTTTGTTTTTGTTTTTGTTTTTGTTTTTTTTTTTTGAGGCTGAGTCTCGCTCTGTGGAGTGCAGTGGCCTCTCAAAGTGCTGGGATTACAGGCATGAGCTACCGCGCTCGGCCGCCATCTTGTTTTTTAAAAAATATCTTTGGTACCTGATACTTGGAGGCTGAAGCTGAAATAGAAACTTCTTAACGCTTGAAATCCATTCCTGCTTAATCTCATACTCCACATCCTTAACTTTACACTCTCCTTTTACAGTAAGCGCAAAGCCTCAGAAGACCTGGAACAAGATTCTGCCATCTCTGTGATCCCGAGATGTGTCAGCCCTTGCCCCAGCAATGCTGAATTTTCTTCTACTTGGTCATCAAAAAAGGAGTGTAATAGAAGCGAGGGGAGCTCCTCCTCCATCTTCTTACTGAAGAAGAACCTCCTCTCCTTCCCCTTCCTCATGAATGGGCATTAGTGCCTCAGACAGTTGAGGACCCAAGCATCCCCTCCACTCCAGAGTTGGGTGGTACGGATATTCAACTGGCTAACCCTTGGCCTCCACAATTGAATTTTTTTCAGACCCCCATTCTTCATGCTGGAAATGGGATTGCTGTACTTGGCAGTTTTCTTTCCCCTCATCTTTGACCAGGAACTGGACTCTTAGTTTCCTCAGGACAGACTAGCTGGCACATTATCTCCACCTTAGTTCTTTCTCCCTGATCCCTGGAAGAATACCCCTGTAATCTCTGTAAAGGTTTTTGGGGGGATAAGGGAGTTTAACCACCTCCCAGCGTTCTTTTTTTTTTTTTTTTTTCCTGAAAAAAGGAAAAAGCGCACAGCACACAGTTTCAAGCCAGCTTCAGATCAAAACTCCAGAAGTGTTGACAAGATGCCTATTCGTAGGGTTCCCTCAGAAGAGCCATGGTGTTTGTGAAGAGAAGAGTAGTGATTGCTCTGCCAGAAGCAGCTCCTCTTTAAGCTCCTCCTTTCTTGATGAATTTCTTAAGGCTGAAGGAATGGAGAGTGGGACATGGGGTAATGTTTACGCCTTTTGTTAAAACAGGAGGCAGCCATGGGCTGGGAGATCATAGCCCTTCCTAGGCAGAATCCTGTTCACTGCCAAGCTATAATAATTATTACTGTTTTGCAATTTGAAATATATTCTGGTTGATTTTCTAAATGTGAAGACTTACTAAATGAATTTTAGATCATTCTCCAAAGGAGATTTTTTTGCTCTTCTCATCTTTTCCAACAGTGTTCTCCTGTTTGTGGAGCTAAGGTGAAGAGGGGACACCTGTCTGTTTTATCAGGCAGTCTGTATCTATGAGACCAGTAAATATTTTCTTAAACTCATGGGGAGACAGCAGATTCTTGCCTTGGTGAGGTCATTGCTGTGCCATATGTCCTACCCTCCTGTCTTCATGCAGGGAAGTTGGAAATGGGGGCTACATATGCCCTCTCCTCCCCATCTACAAGAGTTGTGGTTTTCCATCTGATTCTTCCACTCTTGTCAGGGGAAGAAGGGGGCCTGGTATCTCAGGCAGATTGTTGAATTCTTGTTCTATCCCTTCTCTATCCCACCCTGCCTTGATAATATGTTAGCCCATACCCCAAATAACTGTCTATATTAGACACCCCCAGCCAGTTTCTGGCTGCCTGTCTTTGCTGCCATGTTCTTTTTTACAAGAAGGAAAGAGTTCTTGCTATTTTTTTTCATAATGTACTATTTATGATGTATTTAAGTGTTTTATTAAGGACACAGTTCTGTTAGGGGTGGGAGGGAATATTTAAGGGAGGGCTGGGTCTTAGGGAAAGGAATGAGGAATCAACATTTTTATGAAGTGTCACTATTTGCCTTTACTTTGTATTGTTCAGAAATGGCAAATACAATATAAAAGTGATACATGGTTTTAATGTAATAAACTTTAATCGGTTATTTAGATCTCTTATTTCTTCTGATTCTTTTTCATATACCATCTGCTCACCCTCCTACTCCACCACCCAGGCTCAGTTTTGTTCGTGTTACCCTAAACAAAGGCTGCATACTTTCCAGCTTGCAACACTGCAGCTTCACTCTTAAGGCTTTATGTCCGTATGTCCTCTTCCTCAGCAATCCTATTGTCTTCACAAGGAAAAGCAGTGAATGAATATGAGGGGAATTACTGTAGGTCTCTTGCCTAGGTTGCAACCCAGTTTAACAGGGATTTGGAGATTCAAAACTCATTTTACTCAGGTTTAAGAAGAAAGAAGAGGGACAGTGGGAAAAGTAAGTTTGAGGTTGCTGGCCTTAGTGATTCCCTCCCTTTCATTCCCTTGACCTGGCCCTAGGGTGTCACTCTTAGAAGATCATAGAGATTGCAATGCATGGAGTAGTTGGAGATCAAAGAAATAATTGTCCTTCAAGAGTTTCTAGTTTCCGGGAGGAACACAAATACATGAAAACAATGTATTATATGTGAGACAGCTACTTAAGCTGTCTGAAGGTGGCACAGAACATAAAAGGGGGAAAAATTGACAGTTATGTGGGATAAAAGTGTTAAGAGAATGTTTCATTTCCAGCACAAGGACTAGATGCACGAGAATGGCCTGTTTTTGAGAACAAGGAAGAGATCATGGTGAGAATATTGGAATAGGTATAGTTAGAGGCAATATTGGGAACCCTGAAATATTTTTTGCCCCTAATAGGATGTGATACAAAATGAGAGACTAACAAAGTTTCATCAGAATTAATAGAGGATTGGCGGGGTCCAGTGGCTCACATCTGTAATCCCAGCACTTTGGGAGGCCAAGGCAAGTGGATCACTTGAGGCCAAGAGTTAAAGAGCAGCCCGGTCAACAATGTGAAACCCCATCTCTACTAAAAATACAAAAATTAGGCCAGGTGTGGTGGCTCACACTCGTAATCCCAGCACTTTGGGATGACGAGGCGAGCAGATCACCTGAGGTTGGGAGTTTGACCAACATGGAGAACCAACATGACCAACATGGAGAAAACCCGTCTTTACTAAAAATAGAAAAAATTAGCCGGGCGTGGTAGGTGCACGCCTGTAATCCCAGCTACTTAGGATGCTGAGTCAAGACAATCTCTTGAACCTGAGAGGCAGAGGTTGCGGTGAGCCAAGATTGAGCCATTGTACTCCAGCCTGGGCAACAAGAGCGAAACTCCTTCTCAAAAAAAAAAAAAAATTAGCCAGGCATGGTGGCAGGTGCCTGTAATCCCAGCTACTTGGGAGGCTGAGACAGGAGAATCACTTGAACCCGGGAGGCAGAGGTTGCAGTGGCTGAGATTGCACCATTCATTGCATTCCACCCTGGCAACAGAGGGACACACTGTCTCAAAAAAAAAAAAAAAAAAGGAAAGGCACGTACTTGGATTGGAAGAGGAATGGGGATTCTCAAAGTTTCTTTTTCTTTCTTTCTTTTTTTTTTTTTTTGAGACAGTTTCACCATGTTTGCCAGGTTGGTCTCAAACTCCTGGCCTCAAGTGATTTGCCCGCCTCGGCCTCCCAAAGTGCTGGGATTACAGGTGTGAGCCACCACACCCAGCCCAGATTCTCAAAATTTTGAATTTGATTTTCCCACAGCCCCAGCCAGTCCTCCTTTTGTCTGAATAAGGAGAACACTTTTTTCTCTAATAGAAATTGGAGGTTAACATGTTTTAGGCATAAATGTTCTGCTTCCCTGACCTTGTCACTCAGAGTGTACTCAACTACTGAGTGGGGTGGTGTAGATAATCCTTTTATGATCAGAGGGTCCCTCTAGCGGTGAGCAGCGACCAGCGCTTATTCTCTAGCTATATCCTCTAATTTATATTCAGATACAAGTAGGGTCTGTTAGTATAAAACTTCTAACTAAAAGATAAATTAAAATCATAGGATAATAAAGTTGGAAATCATCATCTGGTCTGACATTTTACTCAAGCATGTCAGTCTCAGCTATTCTGAAAAGTATTCAGAGATGGTCTCATTCTTTATTAGTTTTTCTTTTTTTCTTTTTTTGAGATGGAGTTTCACTCTTGTCGCCCAGGCTGGAGTACAATAGCACGATCTTGGCTCACTGCAACCTTCACCTCCCGTATTCAAGGGATTCTCCTGCTTCAGCCTCCAGAGTAGCTGGGACTATAGGCACCCGCCACAATGCCTGGCTAATTTTTGTATTTTTAGTAGGAAGGGGTTTCACCATGTTGGCCAATATCTTCTCGATCTCCTGAATTCGTGATCCATCTGCTTCGGCCTCCCAAAGTGCTGGGATTGTCCAGCCTTGGTTTTATTTATTTTAGAGTCTTGTTCTATCACCCAGAGCAATCCCAGCTCACTGCAGCCTTTACCTTCTGGGCTCAGGAGACTGTCCTACCTTAACCTTTCAAGTAGCTGGGACTACAGGCCTGCACCATCACAACCAGCTAATTTTTGTATTTTTTTGTTGCAATGGGGGTATCCAGGCTGGTCTCAAACTCCCTACCTCAAGTGATCTGCCCACCTCGGCCTCTCAAAGTGCTGGTATTACAGGTGTGAGCCACCATGCCCAGCTGGCCTTTATTTTTCATTATGGAAATTTCCAAACCAAAAGTAGAGTAGTATGGTGAACCACTGTGTACACATAACCCAGCTTCAATAATTATCAACATAAAAGGCCAGTGTGGCCGGGTGCAGTGGCTCAAGCCTGTAATCCCAGCTTTCGGAGGCTGAGATGGGAGGCCCAGAGTTTGAGGTTGCAATGAGCTATATATGATTGCACCACTGCTGCACTCCAGCCCAGTGAGACCTTGTCTCTTTTGTTTTATTTAACACCCTGTCTCAAAAAACAAAACAATTTGTTTCTTCCAAAGGATTAAATCCCAAACTTCATATACTTTTTTTGTCTATGAATATAACATATAACCCTTAATAAAGATTCCTTTTATAATGGTGACAACTTTAACACTATTATCATGCCTAAAAAAATTATTTAATATCAAATATCCAGCTGATGTGATGGCTCACACCTGTAATCCCAACACTTTGAGACTTTTTTTTTTTCAGAGATGGGGTCTCACTATATTGCCTATGCTGGTCTCGAACTCCTGCGCTCAATTCATCCTCTCACATAAAAAAATTAAAAACAAATTAGCCGGGCTTGGTGGCATGCACCTATAGCCCCAGCTACTCAGGAGGCTGAGGCAGGAGGATTGCTTGAACCCTGGAGGTGGAGATTGCAGTGAGCCGAGATCAGGCCACTGCACTCCAGTCTGGGCGAAAGAGCAACACCCTGTCTCAAACAATAAAATTTTGTAGAGACGGAGTCTGGCTGTGTTATCCAGGCTGTTCTCAAACTCCTAGCCTGAGTTGATCCTCCTGCCTGGGCCTCCCAAAACGCTGGGATTATAAAACCTAAGCCATTGCATCAGGCCTTAAATGTAATTTTTGATTAACAAACCAAAATGGTTTAGTGGTTTGTTCTTTGGGAGATTAGTTAATATAACTGAGTTGTCAAATCTTTTCTGGGCTCTCTACTGGGCTTAGGGAATTGTAAAGATTAAGACACGTTGCTGGCCAGGTGTGGTGGCTCACGCCTGTAATCCCAGCACTTTGGGAAGCTGAGGCAGGTGGATCAACTGACGTCAAGAGATCGAAACCAGCCTGGCCAACATGGTGAAACCCTGTCTCTACTAAAAATACAAAATTAGCTGGTCATGGTGTCACGCCCCTGTAGTCCCAGCTACCTGGGAGGCTGAGGCGGGAGAATCGCTGGAACCCAGGAGGCAGAGGTTGCAGTGAGCCTAGATCGAGACACTCGAGACACTGCACTCTAGCCTGGGTGACAGAGTGAGACTCCTTCATCTCAAAAAAAAAAAAAGACACGTTGCCTACCCTTAAATGGGGGAGGAGATAAATATACAAATAAATTCAATTCAAAGTTATAAGGGCTTGTTGAATTAAAATTCTACAGGGAACTGAGGGCTGTAGAAAGTCATTAGTGATCTCTACTTTTTTTTTTTTTTTTTGAGACGGAGTCTCACTCTGTCCCCCAGGCTGGAATGCAGTGGCCTGATCTCTGCTCACTGCAATTTCTGCCTCCCGGGTTCAAGCGATTCTCCTTCCTCAGCCTCCAGAGTAGCTGGGATTACAGGTGCCCGCCACTATGCCTGGCTAGTTTTTTTTTTTTTTTTTTTTAAGATGGGGTCTCACTCTGTTGCCCACGCTTGAGTGCAGTGGTGCAATCTCGGCTCATTGCAATCTCCGTCTCCCGGGTTCAAGTAATACTCCTGCCTCAGCCTCCCGAGCAGCTAGGATTACAGGCGTGCGCCACCATGCCCGGCTAATTTTTTGTATTTTTAGTAGATACAGGGTTTCACCATGCTGGTCAGGCTGGTCTCGAACTCCTGACTTCGTGATCCGCCCGCCTTGGCCTCCCAAAGTGCTAGAATAACAGGCGTGAGCCACCGCGTTCGGCCGATCCCGACACTTTTTTTTTAAAATGACGAAGCTGGAACCGACACAGCACTTTCAAAGGTTCCTCCATAGCTCCTCTGAGATCCGGCCAGCGGGAAACCCCAACTGGGAACTGCAATGGCAGGGAAAGTAGAGGCTAGATCCTGTTGTGTTACCGCGATTCCCTTCAACTACCCACAAGAAGCCCATTTGGGGGCCAGGCGCGGAGGCTCAAGCCTGTAATCCCAGCACTTTGGGAGGCCGAGACGGGCGGATCACGAGGTCAGGAGATCGAGACCATCCTGGCTAACACGGTGAAACCCCGTCTCTACTAAAAAATCCAAAAAACTAGCCGGGCGAGGTGGCGGGCGTCTGTGTTCCCAGCTACTCGGGAGCCTGAGGCAGGAGAATGGCGTAAACCCGGAAGGCGGAGCTTGCAGTGAGCTGAGATCCGGCCACTGTACTCCAGTCTGGGCCACAGAGCCAGACTCCTTCTCAAAAAAAAAAAAAAAAAAAAAAAAAAAGAAGCCCATTTGTTTGGCGGTGCCTACAACTCCCAGAACGCAACACGGGGGACGGAGGCGGAAGCTGCTGGCCAAGCCGAGGTCTGTGATTGGTGAAGAGCGATGGGCCAATTGGAGGAGTTGTTGTTAGGCCGTCCCGGAGAACCGGTCGGGAGGGAGGAAGGTGGCAAGATGGTGTTGGAAAGCACTATGGTGTGGTGAGGAGCTACCTCGGGGCAGGAGGGGCACAGCTGGGTCCCGGGCGCGTGTGGCGCCAACGCAGGGCGGGTCTGGGGTGGGGGCCGGGAGCTCATGGGCGAGAGGCGGCCCTGGGCCTGGAGGTTAGGAGCCCGCTGGAGTCCCTGAGTCATCCCGGGGCCGTGGAGTGGCAGACAGTCCCTGGTTACCCCTCTCACCCCCAGGGGGACGGTCATTGACCGGTCATTCCTGCTGCCTTTCTCTGTTCTAGCGCCGTCTTCTCTAGAGCAGCCCGGGTCTGTCCTTAGCCACAGTTCTGCTTCTCCGACTCATCGTAATAGTTTTCTGCCCTCCTTTCTTCGCAAAATAATGTCTATTAGAAAAATAGATTATTAATCCCTTCCTCTCCCCATTCCCTCGTCTCTAACTTCATTACCTTTCCCTGTGTCATCTTCAAGGGTACCATTTACAGATTGCTTTTTATGTATCAGTCATTTTGTTTATCTCACTTAAACCTCACAACCACACCTTAAGGTAAATTATCTCTCCGTTTTACGGTTCAGGATACCGAGTCTCAGCGATTTTGAGTGATTTGTCCAAAATCACACAGCTAGTTAAGTGGTGGAGTCAAGATTTAAACCCAGGGCTGTCTGACACAAAGGCTTTATCCGGTGAGGTAGCTGTCTTCGCCAGTCTCAGGCTTGGGCTGAGTACCTATTAGGAGTCACATTAGATGGGGAGGACATAAATTTTTGCAGGATTGCAAGAGTTCCTTCTACCTGTAATCATTGAATGTAATACAGAATAGTTGACGAACACAAATCACCAATTGGGTGAGACAGACACCTATGAGATTTCGTCTTTTTAGTTTTTTGGGGGAGCATAGCGTTGCCAGGTAACATACAGGATGCCCAGTGAAATTTGAATTTCAGATAAACGATGAATAATTTTTTTTGAGACAGTCTCGCTCTGTCGCCCGAACTGGAGTGCAGTGGCCCAATCCGGCTCACTGCAGCCTCCGCCTCCTGGGTTCAAGTGATTCTCAATGATTGAACTAATTTACACTTGCACCAACGGTATACCAGTGTTCTCTTTTCTCGCAACCTTGCCAGCTTCTTTTTTGACTTTTTAGGATAGCCATTCTGACTGGTGTTAGGTGGTATCTCATTGTGGTTTTGATTTATTTGCATTTCTCTAACGATCAGTGATACTGGGGTTTTTTTCATATGCTTGTTGGCCGTATAGTATGTCTTTTGAAAAGTGGCCAGGCGCGGTGGCTCAGATCTGTAATCCCAGCACTTTGGAAGGCCGAAGTGGGTGTATCACCTGAGGTCAGGAGTTCCTGACTAGCCTGGCCAACATGGTGAAACCCTGTTTCTACTAAAAATACAAAATTTAGCCAGGCGCGGTGGTGGGCGCCTGCAGTCCCAGCTACTTCGGAGGCTGAGGTGGGAGAATCATTTGAACCCCAGAGGTGGAGGTTGCAGTGAGCCGAGATGGTGCCACTGCACTCCAGCCTGGGCGACTGAGTGAGACTCCCTCTCAAATAAATACATAAATAAATAAAAATAAAGTATCTAATATCTGTTCATGTCCTTTGCCCACTTTTTTTTTTTCTTTTTGAGATGGAGTTTTGCCCTTCTTGCCCAGATTGAGTGCAGTGGTGCCATCTCAGCTCACTGCAACCTCCGCCTCCTGGGTTCAAGTGATTCTCCTGCCTCAGCCTCCTGAGTAACTGGGATTACAGGTGTCCACCACCATGCCCAGCTAATTTTTTGTATTTTTAGTAGAGACGGGATTTCATCATGTTGGCCAGGCTGGTTTCAAACTCTTGAGCTCAGATGATCCACCCGACTCAGCCTCCCAAACTTCAGGGAATACAGGTGTTGAGCCACCACGCCTGGCTCCTTTGCCCACTTTTTTTTTTGTTGTTGTTCTTACTGCCCAGGCTGGAGTGCAATGGCACAGTCTTGGCTCACTGCAACCTTCGGCTCACTGCAACCTCCATCTCCCGGGTTCAAGCGATTCTCCTGCCTTAGCCTCCCGAGTAGCTGGGATTACAGGCATGTGCCACCATACCTAGCTAATTTTGTGTTTTTAGTAGAGACAGGGTTTCTCCATGTTGGTCAGGCTGGTCTCAAACTCCTGACCTCAGGTGATCCACCCGCCTCAGCCTCCCAAAGTGCTAGGATTACAGGCGTGAGCTACTGTGCCCGGCCCATCTTCCAGGATTTTTATAGTTTTGAGTTTTACAGTAAGTCTTTAATCCGTCTTCAGTTAATTTTTGTGTATGGTTTAAGAAAGGGGTCCATCTTCAATCTTCTGCATATGGCTAGCCAGTTATGCCAGCACCAGTTATTGAATAGGGACTCTTTCTCCTCACTGCTTTTGTCAGCTTTGTCCAAGAGCAGATGGTCATAGGTGTGCAGCCTTATTTCTAGACTCTCTATTTTGTCCCATTGGTTTCTGTGCCTGTTTTTGTACCAATACCGTGTGGTTTTGGTTATTGTAGTCCTGTAGTAGTAGTTTGAAGTTGGGTGAAGTTGCCTCCAGCTTTGTTCTTTTAGCTTAGGATTGCCTTGACTTTTCCGGCTCTTTGTTGGTTCCATATGAATTTTCAAATAGTTTTTTCTAGTTCTTTGAAGAATGTCCTTGGTAGTTTGATAGGAGTAGCATTGAATCTGTAAATTGCTTTGGGCAGTATGGCTTGTTTGTTTGTTTGTTTATTTATTTATTTATAAGACAGAGTTTTGCTCTGTCGCCCAGGCTGGAGTGCAGTGGTGTGATCTCAGCTCACTGCAACCTCCGCCTCCCAGGTTCAAGTGATTATTGTGCCTCAGCCTTCCAAGTAGCTAGGATTCCAGGCACCTGCCATTATACCTGGCTTATTTTTTGTATTTTTAGCAAAGATGGGGTTTGGCCATGTTGGCCGGGCTGGTCTTGAGCTCCTGGCCTCAAGTGATCTGCCCACCTCGGCCTTCCAAAGTGCTTGAATTATAGGTGTGAGCCACCATGCCTGGCAGTATGGCCATGTTAATGATACTGATTCTTCCTATTCATGAGCGTGGGATGTTTTTCCACTTGTTTGTATCTTCTTTATTTGAGCAGTATTTTGTAATTCTCATTGTAGAGATCTTTCATCTCCCTGGTTAGTTGTATTCCTAGGTTTGTTTTTTTTGTTTGTTTGTTTTGTTTGTTTTTCTGAGATGGAGTCTCGCTCTTGTTGCCCAGGCTGGAGTGCAGTGGTGCCATCTCGGCTCACTGCAACCTCCGCCTCCCGGGTTCAAGGGATTCTCCTGTCCCAGCCTCCCGAGTAGCTGGGATTACAGGCGCCTGCCACCATGACCAGGTAATTTTTTTTCTGTATTTTTAGTAGAGATGCGGTTTCATCATATTGGTCAGGCTGATCTCGAACACCTGACCTCAGGTGATCCGCCCGCCTCAGCGTCTCAGAGTGCTGACATTACAGGCGTGAGCCACCGCGTCCAGCCAAGGTATTTTATTATTTTTGTGGCAGTATGCACGTAGTTCTTTTTTTTTTTTTTTTTTGAGACCCAGTCTCGCTCTTGTTGCCCAGGCTGCAGTGCAATGGCGCGATCTTGGCTCACCGCAGCCTCCGCCTCCCAGGTTCAAGCAATTGTCCTGCCTCACCCTCCCTAGTAGCTGGGATTACAGGCATGTGCCACCATGCCCCGCTAATTTTGTATTTTTAGTAGAGACGGGGTTTCTCCATGTTGGTCAGACTGGTCTCGAACTCCTGACCTGGTGATCCGCCCTCCTCAGCCTTCCAAAGTGCTGGGGTTACAGGCGCGAGTCACCACTCCCGGCAGTATGCACACAGTTCTTGGCCCCATGTGGGGCATCATGGGGAACCTGCTGTTGATGTGACTGCCCTACGCATGTGCCATTGTATTACCCTTTTTGAGTGTGCTTTTTTTTTTGGGAGACAGGGTCTCATTCTGTTACCTAGGGTGGAGTGCAGTGGTGTGATCTTGGCTCACTGCAGCCTCGACCTCCAGGGCTCAATTGATCCTCCTGCCTCGGCCTCCTGAATAGCTGGGGCTATAGGCACACACCACCATGCTCAGCTAATTTTTGTATTTTTTGTAGAGATGGGGTTTTGCCATATTGATCAGGCTGGTCTTGAACTCTTGGGCGGCTCAGGAGAGCCTCCCTCCTTGGCCTCCCTAAGTGCTGGGATTATAGGCATGAGCCATCACACCCAGCCTGTATTCTCTTTTAAAATAAAGGTTTTGGCGGTAATCCCAGCTACTTAGGAGGCTGAGGCAGGAGGAGGGGTTAAGCCCAGGAGTTTGAGGCTACAGTGAGCTGTGATTTCACCACTGCTCTCCAGCCGGGGTGACAGAGCAAGATCCTCTCTCAAAAAATATGTGAAATGGCCAGGTGCGGTGGCTCACACCTGTAATCCCAGCACTTTGACAGGCTGAGGCGGGCAGATCATCTGAGGTCAGGAGCTCAAAACCAACCTGGCCAACATGGTGAAACCCTGTCTCTACTGAAAATACAAAAATTAGCCCGTGTGGTGATGCATATCTGTGGTCCCAGCTACTCGGGAGGTTGAGGTGGGAAGATCTATTGAGCCTGGGAGGTTGAGGCTACAGTGAGCTATGACTATGTTTGAACCTGTGCCTGCGCTTGAAACTGTGCCTCAACACTATCCTAGACAGGTTGAGTATTCCCTATCTGAAATGGCTAGGACTAGATGTGTTTCGGATTTTGGATTTTTGTCAGATTTTGGAATATTTACATTATACTTAACCAGGGGAGTATTCCTAATCTGGAGGTCTGAAGTGCTCCAGTGATAGTTTCCTTTTTTTTTTTTTTTTTTTTTTTGAGACGGAGTCTCGCTCTGTCGCCCAGGCTGGAGTGCAGTGGCCGGATCTCAGCTCACTGCAAGCTCCGCCTCCCGGGTTCACGCCATTCTGCTGCCTCAGCCTCCCGAGTAGCTGGGACTACAGGCGCCTGCCACCTCGCCCGGCTAGTTTTTTTTCTTTTTTTTTTTTTTTTTTTTTGTATTTTTTAGTAGAGACAGGGTTTCACCGTGTCAGCCAGGATGGTCTCGATCTCCTGACCTCGTGATCCGCCCATCTCGGCCTCCCAAAGTGCTGGGATTACAGGCTTGAGCCACCGCGCCCGGCCGATAATTTCCTTTGAACATCATGTCAGCATTCAAAAACTTTCTGATTTGGGGCATTTTGGATCTCAATCGTTTCTGATTAGGTGTACTCAACCTGTATTCCCTTTTCTATTAATACTTGTTTTCTAGTACCTTCTTAATTACCTCTCTTTACCATTTTTGATTTATTGCCAGACAAAGCATACTAAAGAAAAAAAATGACACAAGCTCATATTTTTCTTGCCAATAGAAATGAGATGTCTTGGCCAGGTGCCGTGGCTCACACCTATAATCCCAGCACTTTGGGAGGCCAAGGCAGGAGGACTGCATGAGTCTAGGACTTTGTGACTAGCCTGGGCAACAAAGTGAGACTCTATCTCTGTAAAATGAAAAATAAATGAAAATTTTTTTTTTGTAGAGACCGGGTCTCCCTGTGTTGTCCAGGCTGTTCTTCAACTCCTGGGCTCAAGCGATTCTCCCTTCTCGGCCTCCCAAAGTGCTGGGATTACAGACGTGAGCCACCATGCCCAGCCTAAAAAATAGATAAAATTTTAAAAAGAAGAAATGAAGGCCAGGTGCAGTGGCTCACACCTGTAATCCCAGTACTTCGGTAGGTTGACATGGGTGGATCATCTAAGATCGGGAGTTCGAGACCAGCCTGACCAACATGGAGAAACCCTGCGTCTACTAAAAATACAAAATTAGCGGGGCGTGGTGGTGCATGCCTGTTATCCCAGCTACTTGGGAGGCTGAGGGAGGAGAATTGCTTGAACCTCGGAGGCGGAGGTTGCGGTGAGCCAAGATTGTGCCATTGCACTCCAGCCTGGGCAACAAGAGCGAAACTCTGTCTCAAAAAAGAAAGAAAGAAAAAAAAAGAAAGAAATGAGGTATCTCATTTAGGGCACTGCTTCCGTCCGTTAGCACAGGTAGAACCTTAACTATTAGAGCTCTTAGGGACCTCAGAGGTCATCAAGAATTGATCCTTATAGGAGCTTATATAACTGCATCACTTACCTGCCTTCTTTTGGTCTTTGAGAAACTCGAGATTATATTTCACATTATCTGGATGCTTTTAGATCATGAAAAGTTGCAGGGATCTAAGGTGAGACTTCAGATCCACAAAACCTCATTTTTACCATTCAGTTCAGCTGTCGAAGCTGTTAAGCATTTAATGAGGATTGGATTGTACTTTTCTGCATTCAGTGCTGCCAAGTGTGTGTTATTTTATAGACTTTTTTTTTTTAGGTAGTGGCACGATCTCAGCTCAGTGCAACCTCCACCTCTTGGGTTCAAGTGATTCTTCTGCCTCAGTTACCCAAGTAGCTGGGATTACAGGCGCCCGCCACCACCCCTGGCTAATTTTTATATTTTTTAGTAGAGATGGAGTTTCACCATGTTTGCCAGTGTGGTCTCAAACTCCTGAGCTCAAGTGATCTGCCCGCCTCAGCCCCGCAAAGTGCTGGGATTACAGGTGTGAGCCACCACGCCTGGCCCTATTTTCTAGATTTTTTTTTTTTTTTTTTGACGGAGTCTCACTTTGTCGCCCAGGCTGGAGTGCAGTGGCGTGATCTCAACTCACTGCAACCTTGGCCTCCCGGGTTCAAGCAATTCTCCTGCCTCAGCCTCCTGAGTAGCTGGGACTACAAGTGTGTACCACCACGCCTCGCTAATTATTGTATTTTTAGTAGAGACGGGGTTTCACGATGTTAGCCAACACTGGACTCGAACTCCTGACTTCAAGTGATACACCTGCCTCCACCTCCCAAAGTGCTGGGATTGCAGGCATAAGCCACCATGCCCAGCCTATTTTATAGATTTTTTTTTTCTTTTTTTTTTTTGAGACGAAGTTTTGCTTTTGTTGCCCAGGCTACAGTGCAATGGCGTGATCACCACAACCTCCACCTCCTGGGTTCAGGTGATTCTCCTGTCTCAGCCTCCCAAGTAGGTGGGATTACAGGCATGTGCCACCATGCCCAGCTAATTTTTAATTTTTAGTAGAGACAGGGTTTCTACATGTTGGTCAGGCTGGTCTCGAACTCCTGACCTCAGGTGATCTGCCCGCCTCAGCCTCCCAAAGTGCTGGGATTACAGACGTGAGCCACCACGCCCAGCTATAGATATTTTTAAGTTACCTTCTTCATTTCTTGTATTTGGATTACTGCCATTTAATGGGAGGGTTAAATTATTTATCCATGACAAAGCTTAGTAGCACTTAAGTGCAGCTTATAAGAAGGTGCTGTGGTTCATCAGTAGATCACCACCTTTGGAGCTCATCAGAATCACTTTGTAAAGATTTAAAAATTTTTTTGGCTGGGCACAGGTGAAACAGGTGATTATCTGAAACACAGATAACAGGTGGCTCACACGTGTTATCCCAGCACTTGGGGAGGTAGAGGCAGGAGGATCACTTGAGCTCAGAAGTTCAAGACCAGCTTGGGCAACATATTTAGACCCCTGTCTCTACAAAACAATTTAAAAGGTAGCTGGGCGTGGTGGCTCGCACCTATAATCCCAGCTACTTGGGAGGCTGAGGTGAGAGGATCACTTGAGCCCAGGAGGTGGACGCTGCAGTGAGCCATGAGTGCACCGCTCTACTCCACCTGAGTGACAGAGCAAGACCCTGCCTCAAAAAAAAAAAAAAAAAAAAAATTCCTCATTGGTTATTCTGAGTCAATAAATGTGGGCTAAGGCTTGATCATCTGTATATTTAAAAAAGGAAAAAAAAGCTACAGGTGATTCTATGAAGACTGAGAGCTGCTGCTATAGGGGGCCCCTGGAACTGGAGAGAAGGTTTTGGAGAACTTCTACATTTCTTCTCTCTTGTCCTTCAACCCTAATCTGGCAGTGTGGACAACAGTGAGTATATGCGGAATGGAGACTTCTTACCCACCCGGCTGCAGGCCCAGCAGGACGCTGTCAACATAGTTTGTCATTCAAAGACCCGCAGCAACCCCGAGAACAACGTGGGCCTTATCACACTGGCTAAGTATGGGGGACAGAGGAGGAGGGGACTCAGTAGGTGGGTGGTTGTTACATGCTACTCTTCTGTAGATTCCTTGAGGCTGCTTTTGCCCATCACCTTCCTAGATTGCCTTCTTCACTTTTTAGTGTAAATGTTAATAGCAACTTGTTTTTTGTATTAACCTGCTCGGTTTAATTTAATACAGTACAGAAGCTAAATCTCCTGGGGTGAAATTTCTGTTTCTTTTTATTGTTTGTTGGGCAGGGCTAGGGTAAGGGGTGAAATTTCATAATATATTTTAAAGTCAGTGAAAAGTGATTTTGGGCTGGGCGCAGTGGCTCACGTTTGTAATCCCAGGAGTTTGAGACCAGCCTGGGTAACAGGGCAAAACCCTGTCTCTACTAAAAATACAAAAATTAGCCAGGCGTGGTGGTGGGTACCTGCAATCTCAGCTACTCAGGAGCCTGAGGCAGGAGAATCGCTTGAACCCTGGAGGCGGAGGTTGCAGTGAGCCAAGATCATACCACTGCACACCAGCGTGGGTGACAGAATGAGACTCTATCTCAAAAAAAAAAAAAAAGAGAAAAAGAAATTTTTGGATCAGAGCCCCTAGGCATATATCACACATCCTTTTACCCTAAAAGTGTTTTGTTTTAGGAACTGATAATTCTTAAATGAGTAGCCTCCCACTCCAGTGTACATAGTGTTAGCTGGGAAAATGGGTCTGGAGGTGGAGAAGACAGGAGAGATACAAAGTAGCATCGTTATTTTGGTGGATTCTCAGGGCCCTGTGAGCCTTTAAAAGGAGTTAGGGGAAAACATTTGGAAGTAGAGGGCAGGTTTCTTACAAAGCCAACCACTTAATTATTTCTGTGCTTGGTTTCCATTAAATACTAGATATTTGATTAAGAAGAATAGAGGCCAAGCACAGTGGCTCACACCTGTAATCCCTGCATTCTGGGAGGCCAAGGCAGACGGATCACTTGAGGTCAGGAGTTCGAGACCAGCCTGGCCAACATGGCAAAACCCTGTCTCTACTAAAAATACAAAAATTAGCCAGGTGATGCACATCTGTAATCCGAGCTATTCAGGAGACTGAGGCAGGAGAATCCCTTGAACCCAGGAGGCGGAGATTGCAGTGAGCCAAGATTGTGCCACTGCACTCCAGCCTGGGTGACAGAGCAAGACTTTGTCTCAAAAAATAAAAAAGAAGAATAGAGATTACAGTTAGAATAGAAATAGTGGTTATTATCCAGGTCTTTAAAGAAAACTCAGACACAGTTTAGAGGTAGTTGTGCTGACCTGAACTCACTGAAATGCTTTTCCTACATCCCAGTGACTGTGAAGTGCTGACCACACTCACCCCAGACACTGGCCGTATCCTGTCCAAGCTGCACACTGTCCAACCCAAGGGCAAGATCACCTTCTGCACTGGTATCCGCGTGGCCCATGTGAGTCCTACTGGGTTCTCTGGACTGTTTCTGCCTGCTCTTAGGTCCTGCCTCCATCATACTTATTTCTCCCCTGGATTCCTGAGCTAGGACCAGAGCAAGAGAAAGTTAACTTGGCATAGAAAGGATATGGGGGATGAGTCAAGGGTAGTTGAGGGTTGTAAGGGGAAAAATCCCTAGAATTGAGAATTAAGGTTGGGTGTGGTAGCTCACGCCTGTAATCCCAGCAGTTTGGGAGGCCAAGGGAGGAGGATTGCTGAAGGCCAGCAGTTTAAGACCTGGCACATAGCGAGACCGTGTTTCTGTTTTTTTTTTTTAAAAAAAAAAAAAAAAAAAAAAAGGCTGGGTGCAGTGGCTCACACCTGTAATCCCAGCACTTTGGGAGGGTCACCTGAGGTCAGGAGTTCGAGACCAGTCTGCCCAACGTGGTAAAACTCCATCTTTACTAAAAATATAAAAATTGGCCAGTACTCGGGAGGCTGAGGCAGGATAATCGCTGGAACCCAGGAGGTGGAGGTTGCAGTGAGCCGAGATCGTGCCACTGCACTCCAGCCTGGGTGACAGAGCGAGACTCCATCTCAAAAAAAAAAAAAAAAGGAGAATTAACCTCCCTTCTTTATGCACAGAGAGTCATAGCAAAAAGGGAGGAATTGGGGGTGTTAAATCTTGTGTGAGCGTGATGGTAGATGGTATACTTGAGGTACAAAGAAACTGTAAGAAAACGGAACCGAGTGACAGAGGAAAGAGCTGAGTGATTTCTCTGGTTGACTCTGAGAACTTCCTCTCCCTTTACAAGCTGGCTCTGAAGCACCGACAGGGCAAGAATCACAAGATGCGCATCATTGCCTTTGTGGGAAGCCCGGTGGAGGACAATGAGAAGGATGTGAGTCCAAGTGGCAGCTGGGGAATGTGGGCAGCCAGTGTTTGGGACTGAGGTCTTTCATCCCTCAGGAGAACCTGGCAGAGGCATCAGGCTCGTGACTTTGGGGAAAGGTGAATGTGGAGAATTCAGTTTTTCTATTGTAGGACCTTGGGGAGGTCAGTAGAGTTCTGTATGCTTTTATGCGGCAGGTCCTTTCCCCCCTCGAGTATGGAACAGATTTCTTGATTTTTCTCCCCTTCTTCCCAGCTGGTGAAACTGGCTAAACGCCTCAAGAAGGAGAAAGTAAATGTTGACATTATCAATTTTGGGGAAGAGGTGAGTAGGGACTGATTGGAGGGCATTGGCTTAATTTGGTTATAAACAGAATGGTCCTTAACCCTGAGGAGTGTGGGCACTGTAGCAGAGTAGTATGGAAATGGCAAAGAACAGGGAGCAAGGCCTGAAGGAGGGCGTCCTGTGTTCTTTCCTCACCAGGAGGTGAACACAGAAAAGCTGACAGCCTTTGTAAACACGTTGAATGGCAAAGATGGAACCGGTTCTCATCTGGTGACAGTGCCTCCTGGGCCCAGCTTGGCTGATGCTCTCATCAGTTCTCCGATTTTAGCTGGCGAAGGTGGTGCCATGCTGGGTCTTGGTGCCAGTGACTTTGAATTTGGAGTAGATCCCAGTGCTGATCCTGAGCTGGCCTTGGTGAGCAAATGTTGACCCCAGGTAGAGCCCAAAGGCCCTTTTTTGTTCTTTTCTGGCACACACCTCACAGAGCTTCTACCAGGCTGAACAGTCCTAGAGACTCCCAGTAACTCATATTCCAAGACCTCCTTTTGCCCCCTCTTCCCTATACTTCTGTCTGATCTCTAGGAGCACTAATGTCAGACTCTTTCTTTTTCACTCCCCCTGATGAAAACCAAGGCTTCTCCCAAGTCCTTTTTAATCCCATACCACTGCTTATCCCTCTAGCTTCTCTGTGTGATAAACCAGAAGCTGCCCCTTTATGTTCCTTTCCTACACCCCAACTAACTTTCCCAGCTCCCTGTAGGAGTGAGGGCAGGGGAGCCCTGATTGTGCCCTGCTCTTCATCAGGCCCTTCGTGTATCAATGGAAGAGCAGCGGCAGCGGCAGGAGGAGGAGGCCCGGCGGGCAGCTGCAGCTTCTGCTGCTGAGGCCGGGATTGCTACGACTGGGACTGAAGGTGAAAGAGGTGGAATCTGAAGTCCTGGGACTGTGGGATGCTAAACATTGAAAGCTGGGTGTAGGCACTGCAGGGAGAGTGTGGAGGTCTGACAGAGTAGGAATATGTGGGAGGGCCGGGCTAGGGGAATGGCTTTGGAGGCTGGCCTGTGTGGATATGGCATTAATTCTACCCTGCTCCTCTTTTCCTTTTCCCAGACTCAGATGATGCCCTGCTGAAGATGACCATCAGCCAGCAAGAGTTTGGCCGCACTGGGCTTCCTGACCTAAGCAGTATGACTGAGGAAGAGCAGATTGCTTATGCCATGCAGATGTCCCTGCAGGGAGCAGGTGAGCCAGAGCCTGGGTGGTGCCTAGGCAGAGGGCTGGGATGAAGAAGAGTAACTGAACAGAGTGACCTCTCTTCCTCAGAGTTTGGCCAGGCGGAATCAGCAGACATTGATGCCAGCTCAGCCATGGACACATCTGAGCCAGCCAAGGTGAGACCCAAACCTGCCCCCGCGTCAGGTTTAAAGTCCTTGAATTTAGATCCTCATCCCTCTGAGGCTGGGAGCATTTCTACCATAGCTAAGTCCTTTGAGGAGCAGAGGGAAACACATGGATATGCATTTCTTACATGTAAACCTTGCTAAGGTAGCAATGCTAGTGGTCAAAGTTGGAGAAGTGTCCTCATGTTCTGTAATTTTCCTTCCTTGCTGGTGGGAGCAGCCTGGGCAGTTCTCTAGGATGTCTACCCAGGAGGGAGAAAAGAAGGTCTGGGAAAAAGAAAAAGGAGAACTGGGTGTCTTGAGAGCAGGAAACCTCAGTGTGATGGAATCTGTTTTTCTCCTCAGAGCTCAATTAACAGAGTTCTTAACAGGCGCCTCCTCTATTTGGTCAGTAATAACTGTTTGCATTCATGCCATAGAAAGGATTTTGCTGATTTGTCCTTTCCTTACCTTGGCCAGAGGTGCCCGAATCCCCACACAGTCAGAAGGCAGGGGAGCCCCGGCAGCGGCATGCTCCTGTCCTTCACACCTGCTTACTCCCTGCTGCTCCACACCCTCCCCTTAGCTCACACTGCCTGTTTGCAGGAGGAGGATGATTACGACGTGATGCAGGACCCCGAGTTCCTTCAGAGTGTCCTAGAGAACCTCCCAGGTGTGGATCCCAACAATGAAGCCATTCGAAATGCTATGGGCTCCCTGGCCTCCCAGGCCACCAAGGACGGCAAGAAGGACAAGAAAGAGGAAGACAAGAAGTGAGACTGGAGGGAAAGGGTAGCTGAGCCTGCTCAGGGGACTGCATGGGAAGCACGGAATATAGGGTTAGATGTGTGTTATCTGTAACCATTACAGCCTAAATAAAGCTTGGCAACTTTTTTTCCTTTCTTGCTTCAAATAGTGATGGTGTTGAGTGTGAGAGAGAGGAGGAGCACCTGGCCTAAAGAAGAGCCTTCCTTGTTGAGTTCTCCATGTCTCTCTTTCCACCTGTCTGGGCCTCCTAATGTGCCGGGATTACAGGCCCAGGAGCCATGTTTCCATTTCTAATGAACGAAGACCTTGTTTAAACCACCTTCTTGCCAATAACTTTTACTCTGCACTCTGACACAGCTGAACCCCAAGTGTGGAATGGTATTCAACCTTTTCAGTTTTTTCATGTGTACTTCTAAGGTTCGGCAAGTTTAGGTTATTTGGCCAAGGATATTTAGCTAATGAAGAGGTAGAACCAGGATCAAAATCCAGACTTGTCTCAGACCTGTCTCACCAGTTGAATCACCACCAAACAGTAGTTTCCTATTGCTCGCTGCCTTCAGTGACCCTGGTCAGCTCTGCAAGTCAGTTCCTTGTAGCAACTACTATACCTTCCTCTACTCCCCCATTACTCTCAACAGAAGCCTGACATCTTTACAGAGTCAAGGTCTTGAGGCAGGAAGCTCTGGCTCCCTCCTTCCCACCAGCACCTCCCTGCATCAGTTATGCTGTCTCCTGAATATCTGCTGTCCTAAACACCCTGCTGGCGTTTTCCTCTCAGTGTACACGCATCAAATCCACACTACAAGTAACCTTACCTTGAGACCTTATATCACACTGTTTAAATATTTCACAAGGAACATCTATTCCCTTTATAATTTTTTTTTAAGTATGTTTTTTTTGGCTGGGTGTGGTGGCTCACGCCTGTAATCCCAGTACTTTGGGAGGCCAAGGTGGGCGGATCACAATGTCAGGAGTTCAAGACTAGTCTGACCAATATGGTGAAACTCTGTCTCTACTAAAAATACAAAAAAAAAAAAAAAAATTAGCTGGGCATGGTGGCATACACCTGTAATCCCAGCTACTCAGGAGGCTGAGGCAGGAGAATTGCTTGAACCCGGGAGGCGGAGGTTGCAGTGAGGCGAGATCGTGCCACTGCATTCCAGCCTGGGTGACGGAGACTCTTGTCTCAAAAAAAAAAAGTATATATTTTAAAAATTTTAAAGTCTGTGCTCTGTCGCCCAGGCTGGGGTGCAGTGGTGTGATCATAGCTCACTGTAGCCTCAACCTCCTGGCCTAAAGGATCCCCCTGCCTCAGTCTCCTGCGTAGCTGGGACTAAGGCACACACTACCACACCCAGCTAATTTTTTTTTTTTTTTTTTGAGATGGAGTCTCACTCTGTCGCCCAGGCTGGAGTGCAGTGGCGCTGTCTTGGCTCACTGCAACCTCTGCCTCTCAGGCTCAAGCAATTCTCATGCCTCAGCCTCCCAAGTAGCTGGGACTATAGGTGTGTACCACCATGCCAGGCTAATTTTTAATTTTTTTTATAGAGATGGGGTCTGTTTCCCAGGTTGGTCTTGAACTCCTGGGCTCAAGTGATCCTCCCACATTGGCCTCCCAAAGTGCTGGGATTATAGGTATGAGCCAACCTGCCTGGCCCATATAGTTTTAAAAGTTAGATTTGTAATAAAAATTGGTAGGGTCCTGCCCCAACCCTCTGCAGTCTTGAGGCCTACTCCCAGAAGTAATTTAACTTCTTAGCTAGCTCTTCCTGTACTTACTTCCTTATTCCCAAAGAATGAACTTATATGGCTATTTCTTAATTTTTCCATTTCAGGCATTATCTATACTATTTACTATAGAATATTATAATTTATTTTTTGTTGTTGTTTTTGAGGCAGAGTTTCGCTCTTATTGCCCAGGCTGGAATGCAGTGGCACGATCTCTGCTCACTGCAACCTCCGCCTCCCAGGTTCAAGCGATTCTGCTGCCTCAGCCTCCCAAGTAGCTGGGATTACAGGCATGTGCCACCACGCCCGTCTAATTTTTGTATTTTTAGTAGAGATGGGGTTTCACCATCTTGGCCAGGCTGGTCTTGAACTCCTGACCTTGTGATCCACCCGCCTCGGCCTCCTGAAGTGCTGGGATTACAATGCCTGACTAATTTTTATATTTTTTTTTTGTAGAGACGGGGTTTCGCCAGGTTACCTACACTGGTCTCAAACTCGTGAGCTCAAACAGTCTGCCCACCTCAGCCTCCCAAAGTGCTGGAATTACAGGCGTGAACCATCACACCCAGCATTGTTTTTGTTTTTATTCTTTTACTTTCAGAAATAGAAACCTCCTCTCAAATTGGTCAAATACAGTAGGTAACCTGTTAACCTCATGTGATGGCCTCCTGAGCTTGCTCCAATGTGGATTGGTTGTCCTAAACCTGCTGCAGAGTTGCAGTTCTGGCCCTTCCCTACACCTTCATCCTGGGAATCACTTCTTTCCTGGATGCCATGTTTTGGTTTTCTTTTGTTTCATCCTCTGTTTTAACAGAATTTGTCATCCAGTAGCTTCCTGAGAAAGGAGCACAGCAAGTTTATTTTGTGTATGCCTGAAAACATCTTGGCAGAGTATAGAATTCTACATTTAAAATAATGTTTCTTTAGATTTTGAAGGCATTGCCTCATTGTTTTCAGTTTTCTTTTTGTTTGTTTTTATTTTTCTCAATGTTTCAGCATCCAGAGGAATCTTGTTTGTTGGTGTTGAGACAGGATCTCACTTTGTAATCCAGGCTGCAATGCAGTGGCATGAACACGGCTCAGGCTGACTTGCTGCCACTACCTCTGAGGCTCAAGCAATCCTCTTGCCTCACTGTCTCAACTATCTGGGACTACAGGTGCATGCCACAACGCCCATCTGGATTTTGTATTTTTTGTAGAGATGGGGTTTCACCACATTGCCCAGGCTGGTCTGGAACTCCTAACCCTAAGTGATCCGCTCACCTTGGCCTCCCAAAGTGCTGGGATTACAGGCGTGAGCCACCTTTCCCATAGCCTGTATTCTAGTTTTCAGGGGGTATTATTAAGAAACTAGGGCTGGGTGTAGTAGCTCATGCTTGTAATCCCACACTTTAGGAGGCCGAGGCGGGAGGATCACTTGAGCCCAGGAGTTCAAGAACAGCCTGGGGAACATGGCAAGACTCCATTCCCCCACATTTTCTTAATTAAAAACAAAAAACAAATTAGCTGGTTGTGGTGCAGTGCACCTATAGTTCTAGCTACTCATGAGGCTGAGGTGGGAGTATCACTTGAGCTCAGGGGTCCAGGCTGCAATGAGCAGTGATCACGTTACTGTACTCTAGCCTGGGCAACAGAGCAAGATTGTCCCAAAAAACAAAAAAAAAGCATTCTGTTTTTATATCATGGGTGCAATATCTTCTCTTACATATATATGTATTTTTTTGATACAGAGTCTCGTTCTGTCGCCCAGGCTGGAGTTCAGTGGCATGATCTCAGCTTACTGCAACGTCTGCCTCCTGGGTTCAAGCGATTCTCCTGCCTCAGCCTCCCGAATAGCTGGGACTACAGGCATGTGCCACCATACCTGGCTAATTTTTGTAGTTTTAGTATAGACAGGGTTTCACCATCTTGACCAAGTTGGTCTTGAACTCCTGACCTCATGATCTACCCGCCTCGGCCTCCCAAAGTGCTGGGATTGCAGGCGTGAGCCACCGTGCCTGGCCGATCTTAATTTCTAAGGATAGTAATTGCAGTTTTAGGATATTTTCTTCTGGTCCCCTCATTATCTGTTACTCTCTGGGCTCCTCCTCATTTGGCTTCTTTTATGTTGGAGACTGCCTTCAGCTCTCAGATGATTCTTGGCTGTCTGTCTCCACTTAAGAGAGAGCTGCCTGGAAACTCCATGGATGGGGTGCGCAGAGATTGTCATATGTGGGCTTCCCTGGGAGTAAGGAGGGAGAGAGCAGCCTTTGAGTTCCTGTCGGCTTCTCCTGAGTCAGTCATCTCCAAAAAGGAATTTTCCAATCCTCCTTCCCCTGCTTTCAGAGGACCAAGGACTTTTCTGTGTTTGAGCCTTTCTGGGTTCCAAGACTGATTATTTTGTTCTTTGTTGGCTCTCCACTCCCTACATTATGAGCAGAATGGAAAAATCCCCAAAGTTAAGTCAGTTATCTTGCACATCTGGCTTTCCATTTATCAAACTAAATCTCTCATTTGCTGTAGTCTTCTCTTTGTCCTTGTGCTCTTTCATGTCTTATTTTTTGTTTACTTATTTTTATTTATTTATTTTTTTGAGACGGAGTCTCGCTCTGTCACCCAGGCTGGAGTGCAGTGGCGCAATCTTGGCTCACTACAAGCTCCGCCTCCTGGGTTCACACCATTCTCCTGCCTCAGCCTCCCGAGTAACTGGGACTACAGAGGACCGCCGCCACGCCCGGCTAAGTTTTTTGTATTTTTAGTAGAGATGGGGTTTTACCATGTTAGCCAGGATGGTCTCGATCTCCTGACCTTGTGATCTGCAAGCCTCGACCTCCCAAAGTGCTGGGATTACAGGCATGAGCCACTGCGCCCAGCCTATTTATTTATTTTTGAGACAGAGTCTTGCTCTGTTGCCCAGGCTGGAGTGCAGTGGCACCATCTTGGCTCACTGCAACCTCCATCTCCTGGGTTCAAGTGATTCTCCTGCCTCAGCCTCCTGAGTAGCTGGGATTACAGGCACCTGCCACCATGTCCAGCTATCCTCTGTATTTTTAGTAGAGTCAGGGTTTCACCATGTTGTCCAGGCTGGTCTCGAACTGCTGACCTCAGGTGATCTGCCCGCTTTGGCCTCCTAAAGTGCTGGGATTACAGGCATGAGCCACTGTGCCCGGCCAGACCCTGACACTGTAGAACATTACAGTCCAGTTACTTATTTATTTATTTATTTTTTATTTTGTTTTATGACGGAGTCCCGCTCTATTGCCCAGGCTGGAGTGTAGTGGTGTGGTCTTGGCTCACTGCAACCTCTGACTACTGGGTTCATGCGATTCTCCTGCCTCAGCCTTCTGAGTAGCTGGGAATACAGGTGCCCGCCACCATGCCTGGCTAATTTTTGTATTTTTAGTACAGCCAGGGTTTCACCATGTTGGCCAGGCTGGTCTCGAACTCCTGACCTCAAGTGATCCGCCTGCCTTGGACTCCCAGAGTGCTGGGATTACAGACATAAACCTGTAAAATAACTGGCCCTGGCCAGTTATTTTGAATTGCCCCTTAATCTGGATTTGTCTGATGTCAGATTCAGGTTATGCATCGTTGGCAGGGATAGCACAGTGATGCTGTTATTCTCATTGTGCTGTATCAGATGGCACACAGTTTTAATTTGTCCCATTTTTTCATAATAATAAGGGGTGAGTGGGCAGGGTACAGATAAAATAATATTGGCCCTGATTTGTTAATTGCTGGAGCTGGCTCATGATTACCTGGAGGCTCATACTTTTCTGTTTACTTTTATGTGTTTAAAATTTTTCAGCATATTGGCCGGGCGCGGTGGCTCACGCCTGTAATCCCAGCACTTTGGGAGGCCGAGGCGGGCGGATCACGAGGTCAGGAGATCGAGACCATCCTGGCTAACACGGTGAAACCCCGTCTCTACTAAAAATGCAAAAAATTAGCCAGGCGAGGCGGCGGGCGTCTGTAGTCCCAGCTACTCGGGAGGCTGAGGCAGGAGAATGGCGTGAACCCGGGAGGCGGAGCTTGCAGTGAGCCGAGATCGCGCCACTGCACTCCAGCCTGGGCGACTAAGCGAGACTCTGCCTCAAAAATAAAATAAAATAAAATAAAATAAAATAAAATTTTTCAGCATATTGAAATATTTTTTAAAATCTGAAGCAAAGATATTTAAAATATTTTATCTAGCATATTAAGGCACACTGGTACCAAGTAGGATTTCAGTGTTGTTCCATTTACTATAATGCTGGGAAGGGATGATCTTCAAATTAAAAAAATATATGTATGCAGTCTAGGCTCAACCCATAGGTCCACAGTTTGTAGTCTTTGTCCTAGAAAATGAAAGAGTATGGGCTGGGCACAGTGGCTCATGCCTGTAATCCTAGTGCTTTGGGAGGCTGAGGCAGGAGGATAGCTTGAGCCCAGGAGTTTGAGACAGCCTGGGCAACATAAGGAGACCTTGTCTCTACAAACTATATATATACACATATATATTTTAATTAGCCAGATGTGGTCACACACACCTATAGTCCCAGCTACTCAGAAGGCTGAGCGGGAGAATTGCTTGAGTCCAGGAGTTCAAGGTTACAGTGAGCTATGATGACACCACTGAACTCCAGCCTGGGTGATAGAGCAAGACCCTGTTTGTTAAATAAATTTAATAAGTAGGCCAGGTGGGCTGGGTGTGGTGTCTCATGCCTGTATTCCCAGCACTTTGGGAGGCCAAGGTGGGTGGATCACCTGAGGTCAGACCAACCTGACCAACACAGTGAAACCCCATCTCTACCAAAAATACAAAATTAGCCGGGCGTGATGGCGCACACCTGTAGTCCCAGCTACTTGGGAGGCTGAAGCAGGAGAATCGCTTGAAC
Source organism: Papio anubis (assembly GCF_008728515.1). Lineage (NCBI taxonomy): Eukaryota > Metazoa > Chordata > Mammalia > Primates > Cercopithecidae > Papio > Papio anubis. The sequence continues at coordinate 121,807,997 of NC_044976.1, forward strand.
CTGGGAAGCTGAGGTTGCAGTGAGCCGAGATCGCACCACTGTACTCCAGCCTGGGCAACAAGAGTGAAACTCCATCTCTAAATAAATAAATAAATAAATAAATATAAAAATAGGGTAGATGTGGTGGCTCACACCTGTAATTCCAGCACTTTGGGAGGCTGTTGTGGGAGGATCACTTGAACCCAGGAGATCGAGAGCAACCAGGGCAACATAGTGGGACCCCATCTCTACCAAAAATAAAAAAATTAGCTGGGCATGGTGCATGCCTGTAATCCCAGCTATTCGGGAGGCTGACATGGGAGGATCACATGAGCCCAGGAGCTCAAGGCTGCAGTAAGCCGAGACTGCACCAGGGCACTCCAGCCTGGTCTCACTCACTCCAGCCTGGAGAGAGTGAGACCCTCTCTCAAAAAAAAAAGCCAGGCATGGTGGCTTACGCCTGTAATCCCGGTATTTTGGGTGGCCAAGGTAGGCAGATCACGAGGTCAGGAGTTCGAGACCAGCCTGGCCAGTATGGTAAACTCCGCCTCTACTAAAAACACACACAAAAAATTAGCCGGGCATGGCAGTGGGCGCCTGTAATCCCAGCTACTCTGGAGGCTGAGGCAGGAGAATCGCTGGAACCCGAGAGGTGGAGGTTGCAGTGAGCTGAGACTGTGCCATTGCACTCCAACCTGGGTGAGAGCGAGACTAATAATAAGAAACAGTCACAGCTCTCCTTGCTCGATTACTTTCTACAGGAGCATGGCAGTTACACCACTGAGGCATTCCTCAGTGCCCAGCAAAATTTTGTGCAAAGTTGTGCTGGGTACTGCTTGGTCTGCTACCTGCTGCAAGTCAAGGACAGGTAGGTGACTTCTGCTGCTCATCCTAACATTTCTCCAGGGTTCTCTCCGTCCCTTCGTGTGTAGTTCTCAATTACTTATTACTGCCCTCCATGGCAAAGATTTGAAAAATGAAACAATATATTTTAAGCAAAGACAGAAGGTTTGTGAAGACTAATAATAATAATAATAAAAATTGGCCGGACGCGGTGGCTCACGCCTGTAATCCCAGCACTTTGGGAGGCCGAGGCAGGCGGATCACGAGGTCAGGAGATCGAGACCATCCTGGCTAACACGGTGAAACCCCGTCTCTACTAAAAATACAAAAAATTAGCTGGGCGTGGTGGTGCGCGCCTGTAGTCCCAGCTACTCGGGAGGCTGAGGCAGGAGAATGGCGTGAGCCTGGGAGGCGGAGCTTGCAGTGAGCCGAGATCGCGCCACTGCACTCCAGCCTAGGCGACAGAGCGAGACTCCATCTCAAAAAAAATAATAATAATAATAATAATAATAACAATCAAGAATGGGGATAGGAGTAGTATAGGACAGAGTAGGGTGAGACAGAAGACGGCTGCAACAAGGAAAGGTGGTGGGTACTATTAACAGAAGGTGCGCACCATTAATCTGGTGGTCTGTGTGTCTGTGTGTGCATCTCCAAAGATTCCTCCTACTAGCCAGGCGCAGTGCCTCACATCTGCAGCCCCAGCTACTTGGGAGGCTGAGGTGGGTGGATCACTTGAGCCCAGGAGGTTGAGGCTGCAGTGAGCCGTGATAGCCCCACTGCACTCCAGCCTGGGTGACAGAGCAAGACCTTGTTTAAAAAAAAAAAAAATGTGTGTGAGTGTGTGTGTGCGTGTGTGTGTATATATATATTCCTCTTACCCTTTCCCAGGCAATGGTTACCACAATTCTGCTACTATCACCATTGATTTACTTTGCCTGTTCTTGAACTTTATTTTTTATTTTTGTTTTATTTTTTGAGACGGAGTCTTGCTCTGTTGCCCAGGCTGGAGTGCAGTGGCACGATCTCAGCTCACTGCAACCTCTGCCACCCAGGTTCAAGCGATTCTCCTGCCTCAGCCTCCCAAGTAGCTGCGATTACAGGTGCACACCACCACACCTGGCTAATTTTTGTGTTGTTAGTAGAGATGGGGCTTCAGCATCTTGGCCAGGCTAGTCTTGAACTCCTGACCTTGTGATCCACCTGTCTCAGCCTCCCAAAGTGCTGGGATTACAGGTATGAGCCACCACGCCTGGCTTGAACTTTATATAAATGGAATCATACTATATATGTATAGTATATATATATACACACACACACATATATACACATATATGCACACATATATAAATGGAATCATACTCTCTATATATATGAAGTTCAAGAATTTTTTTTTTTTTTGAGTCGGAGTGTCACTCTTGTTGCCCAGGCTGGAGTGCAATGGCACAATCTCGGCTCACCACAACCTCCGCCTCCCAGGTTCAAGTGATTCTCCTACCTCAGCCTCCCGAGTAGCTGGGATTACAGGCATGCACCACTATGCCTGGCTAATTTTTGTATTTTTAGTAGAGACAGAGTTTCTTCATGTTGGTCAGGCTAGTCTCGAACTCCTGACCTCAGGTGATTCGCCTGCTTCGGCCTCCCAAAGTGCTGGGATTACAGGTGTGAGCCACTGCACCCGGCCCATTCCTGTTGATTTAAATATCCAGGTAAATGAGTCTTCCAGGCCACTGGCCTCTCAGTCTCCTGATCTCCCCTTCTAGTCCATTCCTCTCTCCTGAATGCGTATTTCCTACCTTTTTTCTCCTCAAACTCCTAGTTTCTTCATCATCCTCACTCTTAGAGGGTGATCTTGATTTTTTATTCTTACAGAGTTTGACAACACATGCTCTTTCTTATACCACTGGGCAACAGAAACAACAAAGAGATATCCCACAGCTCCCCAGCTCCCTCGACCCATGCCCGCTCACTCTGCCTTCTCTCCCAATTATTATTCGGGAACTGTTCCTGCCGCTGTGTAAGGCAATGCCTCTGTTTGTGAACTTGACCCTCTCGCTCACCTTCTGAAGAACATGGTTCCAGGAACTTTCCTTATCGCTCTGCTACTTCAGTTTTTCCTGTCTACAGGATCCTCCCCACCCGTGTACTAACATACAACTTCTTCATCTTCAAATAAATAGTCCTTTCCTTGGGTCAGTAGAACCTGATGAGAAAAAGAGATAACTATTAAAAGAAACAGTCCTTTCTTGGTCGCCTTTTTCCCTCTAGTTACCATCTTTTTTCTCCTTCCTTCCTTTGAAAGAGTTTTATAGTGACTTTTCTTTTTTCCTCCTCCATTCTTCTGAACCCATTCCATGCAGGCTTTTGTCCCCACCAGTCCATCAAATCTCTCCTTATCATGATCACCGGTGACCTCCATTTTGCTTAAATCCATTGGTCAATTCTCAGGTTTCATCCTATTTGATATTTTAGTGGCATCTGACTATCATTCTCTCTTCCTCTTTCTTGAGATACTTTTTAAATTTAGCTTGAAGGTTACAACATTCTCCTGGTTCCCTCCTTCCTCTTTGCTGTTCTTCTCATCTCCTTGACCTTTTAACTTTGGAGTTTCCCGTGCCTCAGTCCTCCCTTGGTGATCTCATCCATTCTGACCTGGGTTTTAAACACTGTCTATAAGCTGATGACACCTACATTTGTATCTCCACTTGGATGTGTAATACCTCAACATGACTAAAACTGAGCTACCGACCTAACCCCTAAAACCTGCTTCTCCTGTAGTCTTCTCAGCTCAAGAAATGGGCCATATCATGCTTCTACTTCCTCAGCCTCCAAGCTCTGGAGTCTTTTCTTTCTCTCACACCGCACTTTCAACCCTTTTAAAACGTAAGTCAGGCCACCACGTCATCTGTCTCCTTTTGATGGCTTCCTATCCCACTCTGAGAAAATGCCAAAGAACTTCCCATAGCTTCCAAAGCATCCCATGACCCAACTCGCTCCTCCCACCCACTCTGGAACACACTCCCCACCTGAGGACCTTGTACTTGTTCTTTCTTCCTGGAATGTTCTCGTCCCAGATAGCTGCATGGCTCACTCCCTCATCTCCTTCAGACCTTTACTTAACCACCATCTTCTCGGAAAGGCCTTCATTGTCCACCCTATCTAAAATTGCAACCCTCCCACACTTACTGTCATCCTTCCCTGCTTTTTTTTTTTTTTTTTTTTTTTGAGACGGAGTCTTGCTCTGCGCCCAGGCTGTAGTGCAGTGGCGCAATCTCGGTTCACTGCAACTTCTGCCTCCCGGGTTCAAGTGATTCTCTTGCCTCAGCCTCCCAAGTAGCTGGGACTATAGGTGTGTGCCACCATGCCCAGCTAATTTTTTGTATTTTTAGTACAGACAGGGTTTCACCGTGTTAGCCAGGATGGTCTCGATCTCCTGACCTCGTGATTCACCCGCCTCGGCCTCCCAAAGTGCTGGGATTACAGGTGTGAGCCACCGCACCTAGCCGCCTGCTTTGTTTTTTGATTGTTTTTGTTTTTAAATTAACACTTTATTTTTTACAGCATTTTCAGGTTTACAGAAAAACTGAGCACAAAATGGGAGTTCCCACATATCCTCTCTCCAGTTTCCCGTTGTTATTATTTTGAGACAAGGTCTTGGTCTTTTGCCCAGGCTGGAGTGCAGTGGTGTGACTATACCTCACTGCAACTTTGACCTCCAGGGCTCAGGTGATTCTCCCTCCTCAGCCTCCCAAATAGCTGGGACCACAGGCGTGCACCACCATGCCACACTTAAAAAAAGTTTTTTTGTAGAGATGGGGTCTCTTCATGTTGTTCAGGTTACCCTATTATTCATTAATATCTTGCATTAGTGTGGTACATTTGTTACAATTGATGAACCAATATGGATTCTTTATTATTAAGAGACAGGGTCTCACTTTGTTGCCCAGGCTGGAGTGCGGCAGCAGGATCATAGCTCACTGCAGCCTCAAACTGCTGGGCTCAGGGAACTCTCCCGCTTCAGCCTCTTGAGTACTTGGGACTACAGGTGTGCGCCACTGTACTCCGCTAATTTTTCTAATTTTTTTGTTGATCCTCCCGCTTTGGCCTCCCAAAGTTCAGGGATTACATGTGTGAGCCACCACGCTCACAGGGTTCAGTCTTTGTGTTGTACATTCCATGGCTTTTGACAAATGAATAATGCCATGTATCCACTATTACAGTATCATACAGAATAGTTTCAGTGTCCTTAGAGTCCCCTGTGCTCCATTTATTCATCTCCCTCCCTCCACCTGAACCCTCGGCAACCAACCACTGATCTTTTTACTCTCTCTAGTTTTGCCTTTTCTAGAATGTCACATAGTTGGAATCATACAGCATGCAGCCTTTTCAGATTGGCTTCTTCATTTATTCATGTGCACTGCAGATTCCTCTGTCTTTGCATGGCTTGATAGCTCTATTTTATTCCTTGGCAGCTATCAGTTCTAATATTTATTGTTTGTCTTCTCTTTAAGAATGTGTGTTTCATGACAGGGCTTCTTGTCTGCTTTGTTAACTGCTGCACCCCCAGTACCTGGAATAGTACCTCCTTCCATGGTTGTGCTAAGGATTGCATGAGTTATTAATGATATACATAAAGTTTTTCTTTTTGTGTGTGTGTGTGTTTTTTTTTTGAGACAGGGTCTTGCTCTGTCTCCCAGGCTGGAGTGCAGTGGTGTGATCCCAGCTCACTGCAGCTTTGACTTCCTAGGCTCAAGCGATCCTTCCATCCCAGCCTCCCCAGCAGCTGGGATCACAGTCGCCTGCCAACACCCCTGGCTAATTTTTTTTCCCCAAATATTTTGTAGAGGCAGAGTCCTGCTATGTTGCACAGGCTGGTCTCGAACTCCAGGGCTCAAGCGAGCTACCCACCTAGACTTCTCAAAGTGCTGGGATTACAGGTGTGAGTCCCCCATAATATTATGTGTATATGAGTAGTAACTGTTATTCCGTATAGGAAGACCAGAAGAGGAGGTGGAAACGGAATGCTGGTTACTTACATAGGGACCCTTAAATAGTCCTCAGAGAAGGAAGAGCACCTGAGCTGGAGCGACTGGGAGCAAATGCAGGCGTACCAAGCACACAGGATGCAAGTCTCTGGGAGAAAGGGCACACTAATCCCAACTGCCAATTACTTTACAAAGCACATTTACATTCTAAAATCATTTAATCCTCACAAAAATAATATTGTCAGGTGGTATTATAATCCCCGTTTTACCCATGAGAAAACAGGATCTGGGAGGTTAAGCGACTTGCCCATTGCCATCATAGGGCAAGTGGTGGCTCCAGGATTCCCATCCATAAGTTCTGACTCATACTTCAAAGGAGCTCGGAAACTGCCGGGGCGCGATGGGGAGTCCTGGTTCCAGTGTCCTGGGACTCCTGGGCAGGGTAACAAAACCACTTTTAAAAACCCTGCCGGGCGCGGTGGGTCACACTTGTAATCCCAGCACTTTGGGAGGCTGAGGCGGGTGGATCATTTGAGGTCAGAAGTTCGAGACCAGCCTGGCCAATATGGTGAAACCCCGTCTCTACTAAAAATACAAAAATGGCCGGCCACGGTGGCTCACACCTGTAATCCCAGCACTTTGGGAGGCCGAGGAGGGCAGAGCACGAGGTCAGGAGATCGAGACCATCCGGGCTAACATGGTGAAACCCCGTCTCTACTAAAAATACAAAAAATTAGCCGAGCGTAGTGGCCGGCGCCTGTAGTCCCAGCTACTCGGGAGGCTGAGGCAGGAGAATGGCGTGAACGCGGGAGGCGGAGCTTGCAGTGAGCCGAGATCGCACCACTGCACTCCAGCTTGGGCGACAGGGCCGAGACTCCGTCTCAAAAAAAAAAAAAAAAAAAATTAGCCGGGCGGGTAGTGTTGCACACCTGTAATCCCAGCTAGTCGGGAGGCTGAGGCTGGAGAATCGCTTGAGCCTGGGAGGTGGAGGTTGCAGTGAGCCGAGGTCCCGCCACTGCACTCCAGTCTGGACTACAGAATGAGGCCCTGTTTAAAAAAAAAAAAACTTCGCCAAGGTAGGGAGCAGTGGCTCACGTCTGAAGGATCTCTTGAGACCAGCCTGGGCAACATGGCAAAACCCTGTCTCTACAAAAAATTAAACTAGCCGGGTGTGTTGGCTGTCTCTTGTAGTCCCAGCTACTCAGGAGGCTGAGGGGGGAGGATCACTGGGGCCTGGGAGGTTGAGGCTGCAGTCAGCCGTGATCGCACCACTGTGCTCCCACCCGGGCAACAGAGTGAGACTGCCTCAAAAAAACTAATTAAAAAAAAAAAACACCATGCAGTTAACGAGCGGCTGCGTGCGCGAGGTGGCACGCTGGGCTTGCAGACGAATTCTGCCAGTGCTATTAGAACATTTAAGAGATTCATTTTCGGAGCGACTCCTCCCTTTCCCCCGCCTGCAGGGGGCGTGGCAACAAAGCGCGGGAAAACTCGACCTTGACCCCACCCCCTACTCCTTGCTGGGGGCGGGGAAAAGGGGAGCTCTTAAATGGGAAATGGAGCTGGGGGGTACCTCCAGCCCATACTTAGGAAGCCTATCAGTTGCCCCTTTAAGGCCTCTTTGGAAATGGCCCAGGCCACGCCAGCACTCCTAACGTCGCCTCCCCCGCTTCCGGTCCGCGAGCACTTCCCAACCTTTAGGTCCCGATTCCTTCCACGTTCGGAATCCCGTACCCCGTCCACGCCCTCCCGCAGAGGGAGGAGCGACGGGTTACGCTGTGGCCCAGGAGCTGGCCCGTGCGAGGATCCCATCCATCAGATTATATGGCGATTTAGACGGTGGGAAGACAGCGAGGAAATGGTCAGCGGATGACGTAATGTTTGGGGTGGCGTCCCATTCTGTGACTTCTGCCCGGCATCAGTGACACGGAATTAGCTTGAAACAGCGCAAAAGGACCTACACTTCCGTCCTGCACTCCGACTCAGTGCGGTTCTGCTCAAAGCGCCCACCACACAGAAGCTGGATTCCTTCGATTCGCGAAAGTGAACTGCAGCTTCAAGCTTCGAGCGGCCAATAGGGAGCGAGGGGCGGAGACGCACCTGGGCGCTCCCCTCTCTAGTAGGAAAGCCGGGAAGCAGGCTGGCTTCTTTCTAAGCGACAGTGGCGGAGGCCAATCGTTTCCGTGACTTGCAGATGGGGCAGACGGACCCTTGCGCAGCCAATGGGGAGAGGTATCTTCAGAGGGCCTCGGCCCCTTGCCCAATGAGCATAAGAGGACTGTGCGGGGCTAGTTCCGAGCGGCAGTACTTAGGACCAACCCAGTGCGGGGCTGGGAGGGGCGCAGGGCTGAGCGAAGGGGGCAAGGGCCAATGGCGAGTGCGAAAGCGGGCAGCCCAGACCCGGAGCGCGGAGGGAGGAGAGGGAGGGGGGAGGCTGAACCGGAGAGAAGCAGGAAGTAGCGGCGGCCGCGGGGAGGGCGGCGGTGGCGGCGGCGGCTGGAGTGGGGTAGAGACCGCCGGGTCTCGGCCCGCACCAGGAGCGGAACAAGTAAGCGTGCCTGGGGTAAATACCCGCCCTTGGCTCCGCCCACTTGGGGGGGCGGGTAAATACCCCCGCCCCTCCCCCACTTGGTCAACTACCCCCTTCTCCGCGCCGCCCCCTGGGGCGGCTTCTAAGAGGGCCCAGACACCGCCTCCATCCACTGGGGCGGATGGGCAAAACTCCCGGCCTGTTGAAAGCACAGCCCCTAGCCGGGTAAACCCCCAGGAGGGTCGAGAACCCCAAGTCCTGGCGCCCCCAGCTCGAGAGGCACCCGAAGTGCGGCCCGGAGATTGGAGGCTGCGGGATGTCGCGACCTAAAATGGTGTCCGTTCCCGGGGATGGGGGCGGGGGGACTGGGCCAGGCCGGAGCGGAGCCTGCACCCCGACTGGGCGCGGGTCAGCGTCCGGGCCCGGGCAAGACTCAGGCTTGCGCCCCTGGCCCCATGTGCACCCTCCGATCAGTCTCCAGTCTCTAGCGAGCCTCCGGGAGTCTGCGGCGGAAGGAGGTTCCGCTGCGCCCGGAGGCGAGGGGACGAGGTCCGAGTTGGGACGGACCCCGGCTAGAGAGCTGAGAGTCGCGCAGAGACCGCCCCCTCTCTCCTCCCCTCTTTGCCAGCTCCCCACCCCATCCTGTGTAGTCCTGGGTCCCCAGGTGCTGCGCAGCAGGTACCAAAGGGCCTGGCCTGACTGAGGCCCGGCCTTCGCTTCGCACGCCGGTGCGAGTGAGAGAAGCGCCGCGCGCCTCAGTTTCCCTTGTAGTTTCTCTTGTGTACACCCCGCCCCCTCCTCGCAACCCAGGACTTGCTCCCCGCGCCGGCCCTCGGCAGATGGCAGGGACTTAATTCCGCCCGCTGCCCAGCTTGGCCGCAACCTAATCGCCGCCAGCCCCTCGCCCTCCTCTGCGCTGCAGGCCTTGGGCCCGGGCAAAGGGCAGTGAAGCCCCCACTCGACCTGGGTCTGTTCAGCCTTTTCCTGTTCAGCCTCTTTGGCTTTTGGGGAAGCACAGAGGGAAAGGGGGCGGGGGAGATAGGAGCCCTAGAGACAGGGCTCAGCAGTCGCAGGAAGGCCTGATCTTCTTTGGCCTTGAGCTCGGCGACTTGCTTGGTCGACTGCTCTGAGTGGGTGGCCATCGGATGACCTCTAAGTCACTGGAACTCCCAAGAGGGAGGTGGCTGGCGGCGGGGGGCGTGCGGGTGAGTTCGCAGGTGTTTTCTAGTCTTTGCTGGTCTTCCCTGTACCAGTCCACTTTTCTGAGTACCTGAATGGAAGGTAGCTCAGGCCTCTGATCAGGAGGGAGCCAGGCTTAGGAGCCAGGCCCATAGAGACAAGGGGTTTTGTTTAAACCCAGAGTCTGCAGAATTAAATAGGGTGGGAGTGAGGGAAGGACTCCCCCTTTGTCTGGTTGGTATCCTTTGCCCCCACCCCCACCTTGGTCCCAGGAATTCCAGCTGCCACATGCTGCGGCTGTCTCTAGTTACAGTATGAAGGCTGGAGAGAAGTGGGAGAACTGGCTTCGAGAAATGGCCTGCAACCTGGGCATGGAATGGATAGGGATAGATTCTTTAGTTGCTTCTTCGTAGATACAGAAACAGTCATGGGGAGGCACTGGCAGGGGACAGACATGGGTCTCCCACAAACTCTGAGCTGGCCTGCTTGTTCGATTAGTGCCACATAATTCTTGTGGGATTTTAAATTTTATTTTTTGCACTTGGCTAGGTTGAGGTTAGGTGAAACTTCCTGGGCTACTGTTGCCACAGGAAAATGGAAAGGGTGAGGAGTTTAAGTTAGGGAATGGAATGGGGTGAGGAGCTCGGAGCAGAAATGATGGGTGAGGGGTGAAGGAGCCTGGCTTTTCCCCACTGTGGCAGCTGTGCTGGATAAGTGTGTACCCTGGGAGTTTTAGCCTCAAGAGAGCAAGCTGCGGAGGGGTGGTGAAGGAGGGGCTGGCTAGGGGAGGGCCAGGCACTCTGGGGAAGGTAGTGAGCGAGCAGCAGGTGTTTGTGACAGGAGAGGCCTAGGCTGGGGCCCTTGTGACCAGGCTGCCATCACCATTTTCCCCTCTGTCTCTTCTCTTTGTCTCTTTCTGTTCCTGTGTCTTATTTTTTCCATCTTGGTCTCTTGGGTAATTTCCTTGAGTCCTTTTCTCCCTGCTGACCAAGCTAGATCTCCAGGTGCCAGTGATGGCCCCAGGTGCCCTAGATTTGATCCTGCATGACCCCTGACTCTTGCCTCCGACCCCAGCCCTAGAGTTCCGGGGGTTATTCCTTTCCAGCTCTTCCTTGACCTGACATGTCCTTGTTTGGTTCATCTGGAATACTGAATCGTATTCTCGGTGTGATTCTTACATTAGCAATTTCGTATCGTGCTCAGAATAACCCTATGATATATAGATCACTTGTGCTCTCTGTCTTGTCTTTTCTTTTTCTTCTTTTTTTTTTTGAGACAGGGTCTCACTCTGTCACCCAGGCTGGAGTGCGTGGCGTGATCATGGCCCATCACAGCCTCGACCTCCTGGGCTTAGGGGATCCTCCCATGTCAGCTGGGAGGCATAGCTGGGAATACAAGCATGTGCCATCATGCCTGGGGAGTTTCACCATGTTGCCCAGGGTGGTCTTGAACTCCTGGGCCCAAGTGATTGACCTCCCAAAGTGCTGGGATTACAGATGTGAGCCACCACACCCGGCCATTTGTGTCCTCTTTCAAACAGCAAAAGTAAGGCACTGAAGAAACTTGCTTGTACTGCAGGCCCCTAATAAAGCTGAACGAGGATCATTTCTTAAGTCTTGGCTTACGGCCTTGCCCCTTTGTACACATAGCCTTTCAGATCTCTGTGGACCCCAGAAGATCCATGAAGAATATGAATTGATTCCATGTGGACATGAATGAGCCCTTAAACCTAGAGCATCATATACATCATCCTCCTTAATGATAGTATCGATTATTTGGTTCTGTGCTGGGCACAGGAGGGGATGAGCTGGTTTCCACCAGGATGCTCACTGAGCTCCCCTGTTCCTGTATTTCTTCTTCTTTTTTGTGTGTTTTTTCCTGAGATGGAGTCTTGCTCTGTCACCCAGGCTGGAGTGCAGTGGCACAATCTCGGCTCACTGCAAGCTCCGCTTCCCGAGTTCAAGCAATTCTTTTGCCTCAGCCTCCCGAGTAGCTGGGACTATAGGTGAGTGCTGCCACGCCCAGCTACTTTTTGTATTTTTAGTAGCCCCGGGGTTTCACCATCTTGGCCAGGATGGTCTTGATCTCCTGACCTCGTGATCCGCCCGCCTCTGCCTCCCAAAGTGCTGGGATTACAGGTGTCAGCCACTGTGCCTGGCCCCCTGTATTTCTTTTTGAGACAGGGTCTTACTCTGTCCAGGCTGGAGTGCAGTGGCATGATCTTGGCTCACTGCAACCTCAACCTCATGGGTTCAAGTGATTCTTCTGCCTCAGCCTCCTGAGTAGTTGCTATTACAGGCATGCGCCACCACACCTGTCTAGTTTTTTGTATTTTTAGTAGAGACAGGGTTTCACTATGTTGGCCAGGCTGGTCTCAAACTCCTGACCTCAAGTGATCCACCTGCCTCAGTCTCCCAAAACACTGGGACTACAAGCATGAGCCACCGCACCTGGCCCCTTCCCTGTATTTCTGAGAACTCTCTTTTCTCCTGCTTTCTCTGGATTTTGGAGCCTGCCAGGGTATGGACACTAACCTTCTGATTTTAGGGTTTGGCAAACCTAGCAGCTCTGTAGGATTCATGCTGTGGTGGAGGTGTACCTAAGTTGGAGTGCATATGGGTTCTGAGAGAGGATAAATATGGAGATGCTGAGGAAAGAGCTCCAGGATCTCCAGACATCTCAGTTTCCCCTTATTCCTGTTTTCATCAGGTCTGGGACCTGCCGATATGGGGGACATGAAGACCCCTGATTTTGATGACCTCCTTGCTGCCTTTGACATCCCTGACATTGATGCAAATGAAGCCATCCATTCTGGGCCAGAAGAAAATGAGGGGCCAGGAGGCCCAGGGAAGCCAGAACCAGGTGTGGGAAGTGAATCTGGAGACACAGCAGCAGCCTCAGCTGGGGATGGCCCTGGAGTTCCAGCCCAGGCCTCTGACCATGGCCTGCCACCGCCAGACATTTCTGTAGTTAGTGTCATTGTCAAGAACACTGTGTGTCCTGAGCAGTCTGAGGCCCTGGCTGGAGGCTCAGCAGGGGATGGGGCCCAGGCTGCTGGGGTAACTAAGGAAGGGCCTGTGGGGCCTCATCGAATGCAGAATGGTTTTGGGGGTCCTGAACCTTCCCTCCCAGAAACCCCCCACTCTCCTGCTCCTCCCAGTGGGGGCACCTGGAAAGAAAAAGGCATGGAAGGCAAAACTCCCTTGGACCTGTTTGCTCATTTTGGCCCTGAGCCAGGGGACCACCCGGATCCCCTGCCTCCCTCTGCACCCTCTCCCCCTCAGGAGGGGGCTATGACCCCACCTCCTTTCCCCTCTTCCTTTGAGCTGGCCCAGGAGAATGGCCCAGGCATGCAGCCACCTGTTTCTTCCCCACCGTTGGGGGCCTTGAAGCAGGAGAGCTGCAGCCCCCATCAACCCCAGGGCCTAGCCCCACAAGGCTCAGGCTCCAGCCCTGAGGCCACGGACATCCCTGCCAGTGCCTCGCCTCCCCGAGTTGCTGGGGTGCCCTTCTTCAAGCAGTCTCCAGGGCACCAGAGCCCTCTTGCCTCCCCCAAACTGCCCGTCTGTCAGCCCTTGAAAGAAGAAGATGATGAGGGGCCAGTGGACAAGTCTTCCCCAGGAAGTCCCCAGAGTCCCTCTAGTGGGGCTGAGGCTGCAGATGAGGACAGCAATGACTCCCCTGCCTCCAGCTCCTCTAGGCCTCTTAAGGTGCGGATCAAGACCATTAAAACATCCTGCGGGAATATCACAAGGACTGTAACTCGGGTCCCTTCAGATCCTGATCCACCTGCCCCCTTGGCTGAGGGGGCCTTCTTGGCTGAAGCTAGCCTCTTGAAGCTGTCCCCTGCAACACCTACTTCTGAGGGTCCAAAGGTGGTGAGCGTACAGTTGGGTGATGGTACAAGGCTGAAAGGCACTGTGCTGCCTGTGGCCACCATCCAGAATGCCAGTACTGCCATGCTGATGGCAGCCAGTGTGGCCCGCAAGGCTGTGGTGCTGCCTGGGGGGACCGCCACCAGCCCTAAGATGATTGCTAAGAATGTGCTAGGCCTGGTGCCCCAAGCCCTGCCTAAGGCTGAGGGGCGGGCAGGGCTGGGGACTGGGGGACAGAAGGTGAATGGTGCCTCAGTGGTGATGGTGCAGCCTTCAAAGACAACTACTGGGCCGAGTACAGGGGGCGGCACAGTGATCTCACGGACCCAGTCCAGCCTGGTGGAGGCCTTCAACAAGATCCTCAACAGCAAGAACCTGCTCCCTGCCTATAGGCCAAACCTGAGCCCACCAGCTGAGGCTGGGCTGGCCCTGCCTCCCACCGGCTACCGCTGCCTGGAGTGTGGGGATGCCTTCTCGTTGGAGAAGAGCCTGGCACGGCACTATGACCGCCGGAGCATGCGCATCGAGGTCACCTGCAACCACTGCGCCCGCCGCCTGGTCTTCTTCAACAAGTGCAGCCTGCTCCTGCATGCACGTGAACACAAGGACAAGGGGCTCGTTATGCAGTGCTCACATTTGGTCATGAGGCCCGTAGCCCTTGACCAGATGGTGGGGCAGCCGGACATCACACCCCTGCTGCCTGTAGCTGTCCCACCTATCTCTGGACCTCTGGTCTTGCCTGCCTTGGGCAAGGGTGAGGGGGCCATCACCTCCTCTGCCATTACTACAGTTGCTGCTGAGGCCCCTGTCCTGCCACTCTCCACTGAGCCGCCTGCTGCCCCTGCCACTTCTGCTTACACGTGCTTTCGCTGCCTGGAGTGCAAGGAGCAGTGCCGGGACAAGGCTGGCATGGCAGCTCACTTCCAGCAGCTCGGCCCCCCTGCCCCTGGGGCCACCAGCAATGTGAGTCACCTTTCACAGCCCTTCTGTGGGGACAGGATCTAGGAAGGCGTTGGGGGCTTGGTTAGAAGTAATAGAGACAGGACGCTCTTCACCGACTTTCCTTGTTTAATCCACTCGACAGGTGTGCCCAACCTGCCCCATGATGCTCCCCAATCGCTGCAGCTTCAGCGCCCACCAGCGCATGCATAAGAATCGACCCCCCCACGTCTGTCCTGAGTGTGGGGGCAACTTCTTGCAAGCCAATTTTCAGACCCATCTCCGGGAGGCCTGTCTGCACGTCTCTCGCCGTGTGGGATACAGGTGCCTTGGACCCTTCCTCCATAGAACTGTAGGGTTTCGTGTGTCCTAGCCTCAGCTTCAGATGGCCTTTCAAGATCCCCGCTGTATCCCTCAGCCCTGTTTTGGCAAACAACCCTGAGATAGTACGTCCTGCCTTCCCGTTGTCCCCCATGGAGATGGGGGGAAGCAGGGCCACCTCTGGAGCTCCAGCTCTCCCTCGGCAGCCTCCCTTGGGGAATGGCCTCTGCACCTCTCTCATTTCTCCACCTTGCTCATGCTCCACTACTGATTTCCTTCTTATAGTCTACCCAGTCCCAGAGAATAAATGTGTGGTCCCAGGTTGGGCATGGAGATGCCTCCCACCTCACCACAGGGCCTCCTGCTTCCTCCCTAGGTGCCCCAGCTGTTCAGTGGTGTTTGGGGGTGTGAACTCCATCAAGTCCCACATCCAGACGTCGCACTGCGAGGTTTTCCACAAGTGCCCCATCTGCCCCATGGCCTTCAAGTCTGGGCCCAGCGCCCATGCCCACCTCTACTCCCAGCATCCCAGCTTCCAAACTCAGCAGGCCAAGTGAGGCCCGGGGGAGGGCCGGGCCGGGCCAGGGAGGCAGGGCTGGTGGGGTGTAGGAGGGGAGGGGCTGCACCCCTCCCTGCCTGATGTCTGCATTGTCCTCACCTCAGGCTGATCTACAAGTGCGCCATGTGTGACACAGTCTTCACTCACAAACCCCTCCTCTCCTCACACTTCGACCAGCACTTGCTGCCCCAGCGTGTCAGTGTCTTTAAGTGCCCGTCTTGTCCTCTGCTTTTTGCCCAAAAAAGGACCATGCTGGAACATCTCAAGGTACAGGAGCAGGGGGATGGGGGATGGGGGATGGATGCTTAGCTGTACTGACCTGGGGCTGGGGCCACATACTTCAGAAGTGGGGGGCTTTGGCACAGCCAGGCCCTCCCCCACAACAGCAACCTCCCTTGTCTCCTCTCACAGAACACCCACCAGTCTGGGCGCTTGGAGGAGACTACTGGGAAAGGGTCCGGGGGTGCCCTGCTGACCCCCAAGACTGAGCCTGAGGAGCTGGCTGTTTCTCAGGGAGGGGCAGCCCCTGCTACTGAGGAGTCGTCTTCATCTTCAGAAGAGGAGGAAGTACCCAGCTCCCCTGAGCCCCCCCGTCCAGCCAAACGGCCTCGGCGGGAACTAGGGAGCAAAGGCCTCAAGGGTGGGGGTGGGGGGCCTGGAGGCTGGACCTGTGGCCTGTGTCACTCCTGGTTCCCTGAGCGTGACGAGTATGTGGCCCACATGAAGAAGGAGCATGGCAAGGTGAGTGAGCCCCAAGGGGAGTACCATGGGCTGGGGGCAGCACTGGGACTGCCAGTGTGACAGTGGGGACGGGGTCCTGGAGCCTGGCTCTGACATCTACCCATGCTCTCCTAGTCAGTGAAAAAGTTTCCCTGTCGCCTTTGTGAGCGCTCCTTCTGCTCCGCCCCCAGCCTGAGGCGTCATGTCAGGGTCAATCACGAGGGCATCAAGCGAGTGTACCCCTGCAGGTAAGTCTTGCTCCCCGCTTTTTCTCCCTGCCCAGCACGTGACTCTCCCCGTATGCCAAAGTACCTTTGCACCTGCGACGTGTCTAAGTGGCCTGATGGTTGGGGTCTCCCTCTGCTCCAGCAGCCCCCTCATCAGGAGCCAAGGGCCTTGGCCTTCAGGCTGTGCCCCTGCTGCCATCCTGTCCTCTCCCATTTCAGGTATTGCACAGAGGGAAAACGCACCTTCAGCAGCCGCCTGATCCTGGAGAAACATGTCCAGGTCCGGCATGGCTTGCAGCTTGGGGCCCAGTCCCCTGGCCGGGGGACCACTTTGGCTCGGGGTTCCAGTGCCAGAGCCCAGGTAGGCAGAGGCCCGGCCTGCTGTGCTAGGGCTTTGAGTGAGAAACTGGAAGGTAGAGACTGTGGCCTCAGGAAGTGAGCGTGGGGGTGCCAAGGACAGTGGGGATGGTGGTAAGGCCCAGTTTCTTCCACTTTTCTACAGGGGCCAGGTCGGAAACGCCGCCAGTCTTCTGACTCTTGCAGTGAGGAGCCTGACAGCACGACACCGCCAGCCAAGTCCCCCAGGGGCGGACCTGGATCTGGAGGCCATGGCCCCCTGCACTACCGGAGCAGCGGCTCCACAGAACAGAGCCTCATGGTGGGGTTGAGGGTGGAGGATGGTGCCCAGCAGTGCCTCGACTGTGGCTTGTGCTTTGCCTCCCCTGGCTCCCTGAGCCGGCACCGTTTCATCAGCCACAAGAAGAGACGGGGTGTGGGTAAAGCCAGTGCCCTGGGGCTGGGGGATGGGGAGGAAGAGGCCCCTCCATCAAGGTCTGACCCCGATGGTGGAGACTCACCCCTGCCTGCCTCTGGAGGCCCACTGACCTGTAAGGTCTGTGGCAAGAGCTGCGACAGTCCTCTCAACCTCAAGACCCACTTCCGCACGCATGGCATGGCGTTCATCAGGGCTCGGCAGGGGGCTATTGGGGATAACTAGGCCCTAAGCCTGGGACTGACCAGCCCCTTCCTCTTGGAGCCTGGTTTTCCCTGCTGCTGCCTGATCCCCTGGCTGGGGAGTTTCCTTGACATTAACATTTTGTTAATTCCTCTCTCAAACCTGAAGAAAAGCTTTTGAGGATTATTCTAGTTATTTGCAACCTCCCTTTGGGTTTGGCCCTGGAGTCCTAGTAGAGTGGACCCTCCATTCCTCTTTTCTGAGCCCAACACTAATTATGCTCCTGCTGCAGAACCCCCAGTGTGGGCCTGGGGTTGGGAGGATGGGACTTAGGTATTCCTGCTAGACAGGTTCAGGGAAGGACTGATGGGGGTGTCACGGATGGACACATCCCTCCACAATTCCTTCAGGCATGGACTGGAAATTTCCTCCTCTGGGCCAGGCCCTACCCTAGTGCCCCCTCCCCCCCAACTCACTGGCACTCAAGCCCCCTACCCCTGCAGTGCCTTTCACTTCTTTTTTTCCCCAGAAATCCAGGGGGGGTGGTTGGTGGGGATGAGTCCTGTCAAGGGGGCCACAGGAGAGGAGGGGACAGGCTCTCAGGAATCCTTTATTCTTGTAGTAATAATACTAACAGTGGGGGAACTAGGGAGAAAACCAGACCATTAAAACTGTTTTTGGTCTAATCTCCATTCAGGCCTCTTTTTCTGTGACTTGGACAATGTGGACTTGAAGCGGGTGAGAGAACATGGAAGGCCCTTTCTTCTCAGGGAATTCAGGGAAGAGGTGGTGGTGACCAAGACAGGCAGGGAAGAAGCAAACCTCTTTCTGTGTGGTGCCTTTTGTATCTTGGACACTGAGGCATCCGTTCACACCTCATCCCCAATTTCCCCCCAGAAAACCTGGAAATGACACAAGTGGCTAACTAAGGACTTTATTTCAAACAAAAATTAAAAATAAAAAATTGAGAGCTCTTTTCCCTGGGTTTGGGGAAGGAGTCAGGGTAGGGAATTCCCCATGGCTAGGCCAGTACCCTCAGAACACTGGAGGGCTGTGGGAATTCCCTTCCTTGCCCATAATGGGGAACCTCAGCAAGTGCAGGGCCCACGCAGCGCCCGCCAGCAAGGGGAGCTCGGGCCAGGGGTCGGTCCCTGGGAGGGGTAGAGCTGGGCAGCAGCATGGCCAGTGGCCAACCACAGGATCAAGTCCTAAGTACCGAGAACCTACTCTTCCCCGCTTCCTGGGCCCCAGAACGGAATAAGAGGATGGTCTGTGGAAAGAACCTCTCAAACCCCTACAAGGAGAAGAAAGGCCCCGGCGTCCCTCACATTCGTCGCCTCTGTTTTCTGGAGGGCAGTGAGTCCTGGAGCCTGTCCGGTGGTAATACACAGAGCAGGAGGGGCAGGGAAGCCCCAGCAAGTCTGGACCCCACAGCTGGCTCTCCCACCCCCCCCGGCAAGCTCCCGCAGTTACCACATGATCCTTCGTGTTTCTTGCCTTCCATTTCCCTTGGGTGGATGGTTGGGTAGGTGGGGTTTCCTGGTTTGGGGTTTCTCAGACAAGGGCCCTCTAGGGAGGGTGCCCTGGACCCCCCCGCCAGCACTCCTGGGCTGAGGAGCATGTCACATGATGCCGTTGGTGAGGTACTGGAAGCCGTCATAGAGTTTGGTGGTGATAGACCGCATACTGCCATCCACCATCTGCTCCACCAGCAGCTGCAGCTGCTCCTCAGTCATGCTCATGTGGAACCTCTCTTTGAGGTTTCGAATGGTGCTGGAGCCATGGAAGCAAGGAAGCTGAGAACCTGGGGGAAGCAGTGGGGGTTCAGGGTCATGGATGGACAGGAGGGAGGGGCAGTGGTGCCAGCCACAGCAAATACAAAGCTGGGGCATGTGAAGTGCCCTTTCCCTCCCACCTCAGGTCCTTGATGGTGTGGGTACAGTTCTGCTTGGGCAGAGAGAAGGAACCGACAGGACCCCTCATCATCCCACACCTAAGCCCTTCTGTAGGTGAGGGCATGTGGGCAGAGGAGGGAAGGGGACCAACACCACATCTCCCTCAGTAAGGGTGGAGGGGCCCAGAGGGCAGGCTGGGAGGAGGCTGAAGGGAGTGGGCCCTGAGCTGGGCACTTATCTGGTTGCAGACCTCTGCCTATGCTACGTCTGACACTCACAGATGACCTGGGCCACCGTCATCATGGGGCCAGATGGGGATGATCCTGAGCAACGGCGACAACCTGTGGGGTAGGGTCAGGAATGGGGAGGGGGGAGACTGGCAGCTCAGACCTGGTATACACCTGGAGCCTTGAGGGGGGGATGAGGACAGAAGGGGGTCCTGAGCAAAAGACTAGATGGCAAGACTGTACTGGAAGGAGATAATGATGAGAGGGGAAGTACTTCTCAGAGCTGAACAGTGGCAGAAGACGGCAATCAGAGGTCATAGTGGAATGGGGAAGAGAGATGGAAGGAGACTGAGAAACTCAGAGCTGGACAGGGGTGGGGAGGTGAGGAGGGACCAGGAGGCTGTAAATGAGCCTGTTTTCTCCCTAAAGATGACAAGGAGGCGGGTGCTGCTATCCCCTCCCCCAACCTCCTGGACTTAGCCTTACCAGGGTCAGGAGGAATGTCCTAAAGGAGAAACAAGGCACTGGACCACAGCTAGAAACCCTCTGGGAACCCCCCTCCCTCAACCCAAGTCTTGGGGTGGGATCAGCTTTCTTATGCTCCAGGGCTCCTACTTAAAAGGGGAAGCCTGAGGCACTATGGCACCTGACCTCACCCCAGCCCCACCTTGCTGCATGATCTCCACGATCTGCACCACCTTGTCCATGTGTTTCCGAGCGGCAATCAGCCCTTGCAGCATCAGCATCTTATAGTAGTTGAACATGTCGCCATCCAGGCCGCCCATCACCTGGAAAGGGAAGAAAGCGTTGTGTGCACAAGGGGACTTACACCAGGGATGGTCCCTGTCCTCACTGGCCTACCAGAACTCCTCTTCCTCTTGGGGCCCTGTTATTTCCCCCCTTATCAGGCAGGAAGCTCCCAGGAACTCCTGCCTCACCCCTAATTACTGCCTGTTCTATTCATCCCTAATTTGCAGGGAGCCCATCAGCTCCCCCTCCCATGACAGAGAAAGAATACAATGACCCCAGAGGCACCTCTCCTTCTTGACTCACATCCACAAACTCTGTGGTCAGCTTAAAGGCTGACGTCTCAAAGCCCAGATTTCGGGGTGAGCTGGAGAGGATGAAGCCAAAGTCGATGTGGATGATGTGGCCTTCTGCGTCCAAAAGGATGTTCCCATTGTGTCTGAGGAGGGGGGGGAATACACGAGAGGAAGAGGCAGTAGTAAGTCTGACTGAGGCTGGAACCTCAAGCAGCACTACACTGGCCACATGACACCAGGCAGGGGGGTCCCCTGCCATGTTTCCTGCTGCCTGTAACTCCAATCTCCTGTCCAGTTTCCTAGGACCTAAAGCTATCAGTGGAAAGAAAGGGAATCAGAAAAGAAAACTGCTAACAAAGGCTATGGGGTCTGAAATTGCTATTAATAATTTAATAAAAATAGTTTAAGATTCTCCCAATTTCCCAGAAATTGCACTTCTGGCACCCAAACTATCCCAATCTAGTAGATAATCCAGAAGCAAGGAAAGAGGGCCTCTGAGGCTCCAGCCAGCTTTCACAGAGGCCAAGTGCGCTATCCAGGGGAGGCTCCACTCAGAGCCTGTTTACCTGTGGGTTATTTGTAACTCCTGTCAGCCCACTGCAGATCAGAGGCCTCACCAGAAGGGAGCAACAACAGAGGCAAGTGGGCTGAGTGGAGCTGAAAGGTAAAATAGCGTGGGGGTTTCGAGGGGTAAGTTTTAAATCACTTATGTAAAAAGTCTCAGGAGGCAGTACTACAGGGCAGCTGTAGAAGAGTTAAAGGGAGATAAATTCCAGGTCTTTGTGATTCCCACATGAATGGCCAGTAGCAGAAGGAACAATTAACATGCTAAGCATGTGAGGCCTGGCCTATTCAACATAACCGGCCTCCTCAGTGTCAATAGAGGCTTTGTTAGCTAAGAGCTCATGGTCTGAGGGCCACCTTCTCTGGGGTTGGTTTGGCCAAAAAAGCAGGGACAAAAGGAGAACCTACTCCCACCTGAGTTCTTCCCTTCTCTGGAAAAACACTAAAGATTTAGTAATCCAGGCACTATCTTGTGAGCTAGAATGGTTCTAGGAGTTGTCATGATTCAACCTCACATTTTACAGGTGAAGAAACAGAGGCCCTGAGAGAGGAAGTGATTTACTTGCCCAAGGTCCCAAACTCTCTCTTTCACTACCAGAGTTAGCTCCAGCTGGAAAGCTGCTTAGGACTACTTCTGAAGTAGTTAAAGAGATCCTAAAGCCCGACTCCAGTATGGGGCGTCATTCATTGTTGCCACTTCTTTCCAGTGGTTGATTCCATTCATGGCTTGACTATATTCTTTTTTGAGGTACTATGAACGGCTTATCAGCTACCTGCCCTCCTCTATTCCTCCTTTTTTAGAGGATGGACTCTCATCTTCCAAACATACTAGTTTCCTAAAGGAAAGCCCTGGGGCCTGACTAGTGCCAGCTTCCCTGCCACCCATTTACTTAATCCCAGGGCTGAGCTCTAGGCTCCCTGGGCCCTGAGTTCAAAATCCTGACACTTCGAGATAGTCTGAAGCTTGCAATCAAATTCCTTATAATTACATTCTCGGCTGGGCACAGTGGCTCATGCCTGTAATCCCAGCACTTTGGAGGCTGAGGCAGGTGGATCACCTGAGCTCAGGAGTTTGAGACCAGCCTGGCCAACATGTTGAAACCCTGAAACCCGTCTCTACTAAAAATACAAAAATTAGCTGGGCGTGGTGGCGCATGCCTGTAATCCCAGCTAATCAGGAGGCTGAGGTGGGAGAATCACCTGAACCCTGGGAGGCTGAGGTTGCAGTGAGCCGAGATCACACCACTGCACTCCAGCCTGGACAACAGAGAAAGACTCCGTCTCACCAAAAAAAAAAAAAAAAAAAAAAAACAACTTACATTCTCCTATAGTTCTCAAATGCAGAGCCTGGGTCCATTTGTAGGGCTGGCAGGGTGGAATGAGCACAGGGTCTAATAGCTACCTGACTATTTCCCTCATGAGGAAACAAGTGTCTGACAGGGTTTTCATCTGGTTTAAATATAAGAATGTCAGGCCATGGTAGAACTTAATAGATGCTAGATTTCCTTTTTTTTGAGACGGAGTCTCACTCTGTCGCCCAGGCTGGAGTGCAGTGGTGCGATCTTGGCTCACTGCAACCTCCACCTCCTGGATTCAAGTGATTCTCCTGCCTCAGCCTCCCGAGTAGCTGGGAATACAGGCGCCTGCCACCACACCCAGCTAATTTTTTATTTTTAGTAGAGATGGGGTTTCATGGTGTTGGTCATGCTGACCTCCTGACCTCAGTTGATTTGCCCACCTCAGCCTCCCAAAGTGCTGGGATTACAGGCGTGAGCCACTGCGCCCAGCCTAAGACTAATTTTTATTTTTATTTTTTGAGATAGAGTCTCGGTGTCACCCAGACTGTTGTGCAGTGGCGCAATCTTGTCTCACTGCAACCTCCACCTCCTGGGTTCCAGCAATTGTCCTGCTTCAGCCTCCCGAGTGGCTGGGATTACAGGCATGCGCCACCATGCCTGGCGAGTATTTGGTATTTTTAGTAGAGATGGGGTTTTGCCATGTTGGTCAGGCTGGTCTTGAACTACTGACCTCAAGTGATTCACCTGCCTCAGGCTCCCAAAGTGTTGGGATTACAGGTGTGAGCCATTGCGTACAGACTAGATGCTAGATTTCTAATAAGCTGCTCTGTTAGCTAGCTAGTTAATTTGGTATTTTTAGACAGGGTCTCGCTCTGTTGCCCTTAACCTCCTGCTCAAGTGATCCTCCCACCTCAGCCTCTGAAGCAGCTGGGACCACAGCTGTATCCCACCATGCTCGGCTAATTTTTGTTTATTTTTTTGTAAAGACAGGATCTCATTAGGTTGCCTAGGCTGGTCTTGAATTCCTGGGCTCAAGCGATCCTCCTGCCTCGGCCTTGTTAGCTAGATCTTCTTTTTTTTTTGAGACTTGCCCTGTTGCCCGGACTGAAGTACTGTGGCATGATCTTGGTTCACTGCAATCTCTGCCTCCTGGGTTCAAGCAATTCTCCTGCCTCACCTCCCAAGTAGCTGGGATTACAGGTGTGTATCACCAAGCCCAGTTTATTTATATATATACATTTCTTTTTTTTTTTTGAGTTTGAGTTTCACCCTTGTCGCCTAGCCTGGAATACAATGGCGCCACCTTGGCTCGTTGCAACCTCTGCCTCCCGGGTTCAAGCGATTTTCCTGCCTCAGCCTCCCAAGTAGCCGGGATTACAGGCGCCTGCCACCATGCCCAGCTGATTTTTTTTTTTTTGTATTTTTAGTAGAGACGGGGTTTCACCATGTTGGCCAGGCTGGTCTCGAACTCCTGACCTCACGTGATCCGCCCACCTCAGCCTCCTAAAGTGCTGGGATTATAGGCATGAGCCACCACACCTAGCCATTGTTAGCTAGATCTTAATGGGCCACCATGTTACTGGAAACCCCAGCAGCACCGGCCACTGCATTTCTGCCTTCCCAGGACAGCTGCCCTATGCCGAGGCAGAGACGGAACTTGTAGGGGCATTCAGGGCAGAGACCCTGGATCACTGTTGGGAGAAACTCTTAGAAGGCAGGGCCTAGATGGTGTAATTATCTTTGTACATTATCTGCCTCACCTACATGTGTAGTTAGGTTTCATCAAGGTCATGTGATATTGAAAAAAAAATGACAGCTCTGGGCAAAACAACAGATACTTAAAAGCTGTGGAAATCATATGCTGGAATAAGAAGTGAGGAGAGTTCATGGCTGAGAGTTTCCACTTGATCTCCATCATGTTTCTCCTTTTTGCTCTCAGTCACGAACCACTACCCTTAGTGCCAGGCCCTATTATCGCTCGCTTTGTTACTAAACGCCCAATTACATCCGCCTTCACCCACCGTGCCACAGGGCATTTACTCAACACAGACTGAATCATGTCATTCCTCTGCCTGCAAAATAAAACACCTAAGCTTCACAATGAAGGCCCTTCTTCAACTGGCCTCAATTTACCTGCCTGATGGTACCACCTCCTATTCCACTGCCATGCAGTGCAGTCTGTGCTTTAATCACAATTCAATTATTTCTTCTAGCTGGGATGTACCTTCTCTGCAGCTTCCTCTGTCATCATTCTCCCTTGTTCTTGAAGACCTTGCTCACTCAAACCCTTAGTCCTCCCATAAATCCTTCATTTCTTTGCCCTTTTACCCTAGTTCTTATTAGTCTGCCTCCTGACTTAATGTCATGTGAACACATCTGTCTCTGCTTAAAAATATTGTTTCATTTTTCACATCTTTGCCATGGAGGGCAGTAATAAGTAATTGAGAACTACACACGAAGGGATGGAGAGAACCCTGGAGAAATGTTAGGATGAGCAGCAGAAGTCACCTACCTGTCCTTGACTTGCAGCAGGTAGCAGACCAAGCAGTACCCAGCACAACTTTGCACAAAATTTCGCTGGGCACTGAGGAATGCCTCAGTGGTATAACTGCCATGCTCCTGTAGAAAGTAATCGAGCAAGGAGAGCTGTGACTGTTTCTTCACCTGATGGATGGACACAGCGTTGACCACTGGTTCAATCATGCCACTATCAGCCGAAATCACAAGAATCTTGTATGGCTTGATCCAAAGGGGCACTCGCTCCTGTTCCCAAATGGACTGTGAGGAGACATGAAGGATACAGGACTCTTACCTTTCTCCAAACTAGAGAAGGAGGCTAAAACTCCTCCCTTTCTCTAACCTCTTTCCTTGCTGGCACTGGATTCTAAGCCATCAAGTGAGTAAGACTCACTTAACCCAGTGAGAACCAGGGAGTTTTGAAAGGAAGTCTAGGGCCTGACAAAGTCAGGAAACTACACTTAGGTATGTGGGAAAAGGTATCACATAAGTAGAAAGTCCAAGAGAGGCAGGGAGAACAGGGAACTTCACTATCCCCTCTCAAGCAGGGAGAATGGGAGCTGTAAGTTCAAATAATAATAAAAAAGAGGCCAGGTGCAGTGGCTTATGCTTGTAATCCCAGCACTCTGGGAGACCAAGGAGGGTGGATCACCTGAGGTCAGGAGTTCAAGACCAGCCTGGCTAACCTCAGTAGAGAATGAAACCTTATCTCTACTAAAAATACAGAAATTAGCCAGGCGTGGTGGTGCATGCCTGTAATCCCAGCTACTCAGGAGAATCACTTGAACCCAGGAGGTGGAGGTTGCAGTGAGCCAAGATTGCACCACTACACTCCAGCCTGGGCGACAAAGCGAGACTCTCTCCAAAAAAACAAAAAAAAAAAAAAAAAAAAAAAGAAAAAAAGAAAGGATTTAGGTCCAGAGAAGACTTCTCTGGAAAATGAAAATATTTATATGGTATAAAGAACAGTATTAAACAAATTAAGTGGCTTACAGGTGACTAACCCAGGGGGATCAGAAGATCAATATTTCAGCACACTATAACCTACCTGCTACAGACCATCTGGGAAGTTTTTATGTTGTTTGTTTTTTAAAGGGAGAGGGCCAAATTATTATTATTTAAAAATTTGGGCTGGGCACAGTGGCTCACGCCTGTAATCCCAGCACTTTGGGAGGCCAAGGCAGGTGGATCACAAGGTCAGCAGATCAAGACCATCCTGGCTAACACAGTGAAACCCCGTCTCTACTAAAAATACAAAAAATTAGCTGGGCGTGGTGGTGGGTGCCTGTAGTCCCAGCTACTCGGGAGGCTGAGGCAGGAGAATGGCGTGAAGCCGGGAGGTAGAGCTTGCAGTGAACCGAGATCACACCACTGCACTCCAGCCTGGGCGACAGAGCGAGACTCTGTCTCAAAAAAAAAAAATAAAAAAATTTGATTACAACCAATTGTGTTGGCATTAAAATTAGAGGCATTAAGTTTGAATAATGGATATATGCCAAAAACCAGAAATTGAATTTGGCAAAAACAGGAAAGGAAGTCTTCCAGTAATTTCAGTTTAGAAATCAATTTAGAGAAATGAACCCCATGTTTACAATGATTGTACCACAGATTTAAACTTCAGTAGTGCATTAGTAAACTGTTCACATTTAGATCTTCAGCTTGAGATTTGACAGCTATTTCTTGAAAAAATCTCAGTGTCTTGTATAAATAAATTGGTCTTCCATGTACCTTAGCACACACTTAACACTAGGAGAAGGTGGGTCACTAAACTTTGCCTTAGCAAAATTTTGGTTTTGGCTCACTTCAGTTAGAGATGCTGATTTCTTCAGCCAGGCGTGGTGGCTCACACCTGTAATCCCAGCACTTTGGGAGGCTGAGGTGGGCGGATCACCTGAGGTTGGGAGTTCGAGACCAGCCTGGCTCACATGGAGAAACCCTATGTCTACTAAAAAATACAAAATTAGCCGGGTGTGGTGGTGCATGCCTATAATCCCAGCTACTTGGGAAAGCTGAGGCAGAAGAATCGCTTGAACCTGGGAGGCAGAGGTTGCGGTGAGCCGAGATCGCGCCATTGCACTCCAGCCTGGACAAGAGCAAAACTCCATCTCAAAAAGAAAAGAAATGCTGATTTCTTCAAATGCATATTTTTCTTAGAGACAGGGTTTTACTATGTTGATCAGGCTGGAGTGCAGTGGCTATTCAGTCTCGATCCTTTTACTGATCAGCACAGGAGTCCTGACCTGCTCCATTTCCGACCTGGGCCAGTTCACCCCTCCCTTAGGCAACCTGGTGGTCCCCTGTTCCCAGGAGGTCACCATATTGATGACGAACTTAGCATGGACACCCAATTGGCATAGCGGACTATAGCCCAGAACTCCTGGGCTCAAGACATCCTCCCACCTCAGCCTCCTGACTAGCTGAGACTACAGGCCCATGCCAGGGTGCCAGCCCATTTTGGAAGTTTTGATCTAAAAGGCAAACCTAGCACTCTAAAGTTCTGACTTGGAACAGGGCAGGTGCAAGTCACAAAAGGGCCAAAAGAGGCCGCTGTGGAGTTGTTCCTATGGCTATTCTTCCCAGGGGAAAGTTGCCTAGCTTTTCTTTACTCTGCTTTTGTTTTAGACCTGGGCAGGAAGGTGGTCCCCAGCAGAATAATCTGTGTAGTTACCTCAGGTTGGCTGGAGTTGGGCTGAGTTCCCCTCCTCTCTCTTTTTTTTTTTTTTTTTTTTGACAGAGTCTTGCTCTGTCGCCCAGGCTAGACTGCAGTGGCGCGATCTTGGCTCACTGCAACCTCCGCCTCCTGGGTTCAAGGGATTCTCCTGCCTCAGCCTCCTGAGTAGCTGGGATTACAGGCGCCCGTCACTGTGCCCAGCTAATTTTTGTATTTTTAGTAGAGACAGAGTTTCACCATCTTGGCCAGGCTGATCTTGAGCTCCTGACCTCGTGATCCAACTGCCTCGGCCTCCCAAAGTGCTGGGATTACAGCCACTGTGCCTGGCCTCTCCTTCTCTTCTCTTACCTGCAGTTGCTTCAACACCTGAAAGGCCAGAAGCTCTTGCCGAAGGTCATCCCCACACTTGACAATGACTGACAGGAGCCGCCAATTGGGGAGATGGCCATAGGGGGAGCCCTCTCTGATCCGCCTGTGAGGAGAGAAGTAAAGGGTGTCAAAGGTTGATGCCACGGTGAGGACAAGAGACATAGCTTCCACAAAAAATTCCAAGCAAATGCCCCATAGGGCAAGGACCCAGACAGCCTGCGAGTCTGACAGAGTTTTTTGGAGGCTGCGAGTCTGACAGATTTTTTTGGAGGCTGATGGACAATAAAGTTGGTACAGTGAGCCCCTGCAACTGCCTCTGAGCTTTAAGAGGTGTTCAGAGACCCACACCCAACTCACCGTACTTTCTCCTGCCAGGGCTCTTTGAGAGCAACTGCAGAAGGATCTTCTGGGTCTCGTTTGAAGGCTGTCGGGGTATGAGCCAGCTGTTCCGAAAGGCGCCGGCTGTGAGGAAGAAAATACATCATTTGCTTGGAGGAGCTACCCACAAGCCCCATGCCGTCTATACTGACATTTCCTGCACTGTCTCCTGGATTCTGGGCACACGAAGATAGGAACCCAGGCTGAACGGGACTCATGGAAGAAAACATAACCAGTGACACCTTTTTGCTAACTTAGTGATTGTAGTCATGTTAAAATTAAGATTACCAGGCACTCCATATTCCTCTACCAAGACTGATTCAGAATGGGTGTCTCTAGAATCTGCATTTTTTTTTTTTTTTTTTGGACAGAGTTTTGCTCTGTCTCCCAGGCTGGAGTGCAGTGGCATGATCTCGGCTCACTGCAAGCTCCGCCTCCCAGGTTCACATCATTCTCCTGCCTTAGCCTCCTGAGTAGCTGGGACTACAGGCGCCCACCACCACACTCAGCTAATTTTTTTTGTGTATTTTTTTAGTAGAGACGGGGTTGCACTGTGTTAGCCAGGAGTCTCGATCTCCTGACCTTGTGATCCACCCACTGCGGCCTCCCAAAGTGCTGATATTACAGGTGTGAGCCACCGCACCTGGCCTAGAATCTGCATTTTCAACAAGGCCTCCTTCCTCCCTCTGGATTCTGACAAACAGTCGCTTTGAGACCCCACTTTGAGACACACTGCTCGAACTCCTTCCTGGGGTGCTTTTTTTTTTTTTTTTTTGAGATGGAGTCTCGCTCTGTTGCCCGGGCTGGAGTGCAGTGGTGCGATCACGGCTCACTGCCAGCTCCGCCTCCTGGGTTCAGGTCATTCTCCTGCCTCAGCCTCTCGAGTAGCTGGGACTACAGGCGTCCGCCACCACGCCCGGCTAATTTTTTTGTATTTTTAATAGAGGCAATATGATCTGGCCATACCGGATGTCCCCTGCTGCAATGAACACAGGCTCCTTGCTCTCCTGGCTAGTGATGCTGTCCACAGAGAACTGGGAGATGTTGTCACAGCTGTTGGTGTGCACTTCGGGGAGCTGGAGATAGCAGGGGAGTGCTGGTCAGAAGTGCTAAGTATAGGTCTCCTGTCTTTCCCCTCCTGCTTGCTTGCTATCACTGCAGCATGCTCATCCCTCCCTTTCAAACTCTGCTTACACACCATGTTGATTACTTGGACCCCAGGCTGCCCAGAGCAGCATTTCTCAACATGTGAACTACCTGCATCAGAATTACCCGGGATGCAGACTCCCAGGCCCCACCATCAATCTGAATTAGAATTACTGGGAATGGGATCTGAAAGTCTGAATTTTTAACAAGTTCTCCAGAAGACTTCCAATGCACTGAAGTTTGCAAACCACTGCCAGGACCATCACAGGAGCTCAAAATTTCAGCCTCACTGAGAACCCCCCAAGGCTAGGGATGTGTTCTCCCCTAGGGTCCAAAGCAGACCCTCTGCAGACTAGCTTCTGACAGTTTCTTCAATCTAAGTCATTCAATCTTATCTTCTCATATCTCTCTAACTACAGAATATTCTACCAGACCCCAAGGCCCATGTCAAGTCTCTTCTCTCCTTTATACCAGAGCATTTCTTCTCAATTCCATTTGTCACCTAGTACACACTGCTTTGTTGTATATCTAAATTTTTTTTTTCTTAAATGTCTAATGTCTCCAATTGGACTGTAAACTCAAAGACAGAGATTCTGTCTTTTGGCAGAGTGAAACCTGGCTGTGTGTTTTTTTTTGTTTTTTTTGAGACAGGTCTCGCTCTGTCGCCCAGGCTGGAGTACAGTGGCCAGATCTCAGCTCACTGCAAGCTCCGCCTCCTGGGTTCACGCCATTCTCCTGCCTCAGCCTCCCGAGTAGCTGGGACTATAGGTGCCCACCACCTCGCCCGGCCGTTTTTTTTTTTTTTTTTTTTTTTTAAGTAGAGACGGGGTTTCACCATGTTAGCCAGGATGGTCTTGAACTCCTGACCTCAGGTGATCCGCCCACCTTAGCCTCCCAAAGTGCTGGAATCACAGGTGTGAGCCACCTGACCCTGGCTGTGTTTTTGGTTTGTTTTGTTTTAAGACAGGGTCTCACTCTGTCGGCCAGGTTGGAGGGCAATGCTGTGATCTCGGCTCCCTGCAGCCTCCGCTTCCCAGATTCAAGTGATTCTTGTGCTTCAGCCTCCCAAGTAGCTGGGATTACAGGTATGCTCCACCACACCCGGCCTTTTTTTTTTTTCTTTTGAGATGGAGTTTTGCTTGTCACCCAGGCTGAAGTGCAGTAGCGTGATCTTGGTTCACTGCAACCTCTGCCTTCTGGGTTCAAGCAATTCTACTGCCTCAGCCTCCCGATTAGCTGGGATTACAGGCACATGCCACCACGCCTGGCTAACTTTTGTATTTTTAGTGGAGACGGGGTTTCACCATGTTGGCCACACTGGTCTCGAACTCCTGACCTCAGGTGATCCACTCGTCTCGTCCTCCCAAAGTGCTGGGATTACAGGCGTGCGCCACTATACCCAGCATAATTTTTCTATTTTTAGTAGAGATGGAGTTTCACTTTGTTGGCCAGGCTGGTCTTGAAATCCTGACCTCAAGCGATCCACCCACCTCGGCCTCCCAAAGTGTTGTGATTACAGGTGTGAGCCACCGCGCCTGGCCAGCTGTGTTAATAGCTCTACATAAAATTCTGCTCTGGCTCTTCATGCCCCAGAATAAAGTCCAAGTTTCTTTCCCCAGCTTATAGGGTCCTTCCTGTAGCCTGGTCCATGCCCACGTGTCCAGTCTTATTCTTCACCACTTCTTACCCCACACCTGCACATCACAGCCAGACAAAATTTCTTTCAGTTCCTATAATGGCCCAAGCTCCCTCTTGTCTTCTGGCCTTTGCACGCAGTGTTCCCTCTGTCCAGCAGTCTTTGTCCAGCTAATTCCTACCCATGCTTCCAGCCTTAGCTGAGAGATTACTTCTTCCAGGAAATCTCTTGTGATGCCTGCCCTAAGTCTGGTGCTCCTATAATGTCCTATCCTTTCCACCATGACCTGGCTCTCACCACACAACTACTTGCTTACTGGCCTTGTTCTCTTTCCAGTTAGGTCATAAACCCCTTGTAGGCAGGGGCCAAGTATTGTTCACTAGCACACAGCACTCAGGTCCAGCACATAGAAAGCCCTCAATAAATATTTCTTGAATGAATTAATGTATGATTTCTCATCCTCTGTTATTCTATGACAATTTTATACAAGTGTTCAATAAATATTTTCATTAAATTTCCCTCACTCCCCTTGGCCTAGAAGTTCCTCTTTACATTTAAATCTGAATTCTTTCACCAGGAAAACGAGCTCCACCTGAATCTATTCCAGACTAGAGTTGTTCAGAGCTTTCTCCCTCTTACCTCTCACTACCTACACCACTCATTTGGGTACTTGCCTTACCCTGCCTTGGGATATGCTGCCTTGTTTCCAATATAGTGACAGCTCCTGGAGAAAGCTCCTGTGCCCCAGCGTTACCTCCTTGAAGCTTCCTCACCTCCACTTGCAGCTCGCCTATGTCATCCACCGACCAGGCCTCATCATCGTTGTCATAGTTAGGCACAGTGCTGAAGCTGCCAGCTCGCTGCTCATGGGTAATACCACATTCGGGCAAGTTCTCTACGGACCTCGTACTCCGAATTCGGTTCTCAGGGATTCGGGCAGGGACACTGGTGGTGTCAAAGTTTTCACATTCAAGGACTTCCACATAAATCAGGTAGGGAGCCTGGGGGAAGAGTGAGAACAGTATTTGCAACTTACTTCCACCATTCACCCCCAAATCTCAACTCCGTTAGCAAGGTTCTTCCTGCTGTCCTTTCTCCTAGCTCCAGCCTTCATTCAGTAGTCCCCTGAAACTATGAACAACTGAGCTCCAAAATGTACAGATGATGCATTTGGGCCAAACCACTCTAGACTATCAATTACAGCCTGTAAGGGAGGCCTAGATGCCTCTGTGGGCTTGTCCTGAAGACAGGGCCCAGGGAGCTACAGCGGACAAAAAGACTGGGACAAAGCTGGGTACTGTCCCAAGGAGCATCCCAAACTTCAATATTTCCTTTGAAAGAAAAATATGGGCCAGGCACGGTGGCTCATGCCCGTAATCCCAGCACTTTGGGAAGACGAGGAGGGTGGATCATGAGGTCAGGAGTTCAAGACCAGCCTCGCCAAGATGGTGAAACCCCGTCTCTACTAAAACTACAAAAAGTAGCCAGGCGCGGTGGCAGGTGCCTGTAATCCCAGCTACTCAGGAGGCTGAGGCAGGAGAATCACTTGAACCTAGGCGACAGAGGTTGCAGTAAGCCAAGATTGTGCCATTGCACTCCAGCCTCAGTGACAGAGTAAGACTCCGTCTCAAACAAAAAAGAAGAAGAATCTGAACCATGAATATTCCCGTCAGCATACACATTCAGCTAATTCTCTCCAGTGTGAGTTGGGCATCCTTCTCTCCTTCTGTCTGCTCACTCTGCTCAGAAAAGGTCTTAGAAACAAAATATTTCTCTATGCTTATGGTTGCTGTATCTGGAAAGCTCAAGAGTTATAGAAGGGCTGGAGAAGAGCCACCAAAATGACCATAAGGTGTGGTAAAGAGCAATTCTCCTAAGATACAGCAAGAAGGAAGCTAAAAAGATTAGGTTTCTTTGGTCCAGAAAAACAAAGCCCAAAAAAGGATACAGGAGGGCTCTCAAAATCACAATCGCACTGAGACAGTCATGGTCGACATATGCATCATGAACTATGAAGGGAGACTAGGATGTTGGTGGGGGCATCACTGGTCATACACACAAACCCTGAACAACCATGGGTGAAGAGTCACATCCAGGGTAGGGGTTTGGGCCAGAACCCATCTACCTTGTCCTTGGAGTTGAGGACAACAGCCTGTGTGTGGGGTACACGGACCACGTGGTGGTCAAAGCCAGCAGTGGGCAGCCAGACTCGGGCAGGGAGCTTATGGTTGAGCAGGGAGAGCTCTGAGATCAGCCTCTGTGTTTTCTGCTCTTTGGTGGGGAGTGTGGCCAGCCGCTTGCCGATCGCCATCAGGGACTTGATGAATTCTCTCTCAGGAGCCAGTCGAACAGGCTACAGGGGTTTGGGGTAAGACAAAAGATGGTGAAGAAACCATATAATACAATGGCCCACCCACTCAGTCACTCCTGGCCATGCAGGCCGGAGACCCCAGTATCTGGAGAACTTCAAGAAAGGAACTGTTTTTTAGTCTTAGTAGGTGCTTCCACCCACCCTTCACAGCTTGAATTGAGAATAGCCAGCACATTCCTTCCCTACAGGCTATCCTTGAGGGTAAGGGAGGCCGTGAGTCCAGGTAACTAGGATGCACCCCTCTTCTCTTGAACTTGGGTTCCTTAAGGACTGTACCAAGGCTTCAGAGTGAGCAGGGGACAACATCTGGATAGGTTAGCCAGGGGCACAGAAAGAAGAGCTGCTTACACCTGAATTGTTTCACCCTTCTCAAGAACAGGGTTGTCCCTCTCTCCATCTGGATCCCTGGGCTAGATCTCTGCCGAGGGGCTCTGCCAAGTCCCGCAAGGCTAGAGAAGGGAGCCCCATATCAGTATTTCCACTTTCAAAGAGGGAAGATGCTCGTCATTCAAATTACTTGTTGATTTCCATGGTATCCCCCTGTCCGTCCCACAATCTCTTACAAGGCGTCAATGCACATGCAGGGGATGGAAAGAGCAGACTTTACATTAATCAAGGAGAAAGAAAAAGCAGATAGAAGGAGGTAGGTGGATGGAGAAAGCAACAGCTCCTTTTAGCCCTTGATGATGGCCCTGAAGGCCTGTCTCTTTTAGTGACTCCTCTTTGGGTCTTCTTCCCCTACCTCTCAGTGACTAGGTTCCCCATATGAATTCCCTGCTGTGAGTTTGGCTCCTTGTGCTGGGCAATTCAGTCATCCTCAGAACGAGCAAGGTTGGTCTGGGAAGTAAGGTGCAGGTGGGGAAAAAGAGGGACTCAGCTAGACATGAAGAAGGGCTCTCTTCCCAGTCTAAGCCCTTCTACCGTAAGGGGCATTTTATCAAGATAGCCACCCAACTCCCTATCCCATCTCCCCTCAGCTGGATAAGAACAATCTCTCCTCCTCTTGTAGAAACAGCATTTGACTCACCAAGCCTTTCTCTCCCTTTCCATCTGTCTTGCTTAGTTTCTGGATTGAGAATTTCTATCCTTGCTCCCTCACACTCTAAAAGAGCTTCTTTTGAAAACTGGGGAGTATCAGATCTACCTCTCCATGTGCAACAGTGCCAGGATTCAAAGGAAAAGCTCATCGTGGCCTTTGCCTCTTGGGAGATGGCTCAGAGTGCCACATAGGGAATGAAAGAGGATGTCTGAATCCTTCAGGAATGCTTTAGGTGACATTGTTGAAAAGAGAAAAAGAAAAGGAAAACAATGGAATTGGGTTTCTAAGGTCCCTGAAAATATCCTGGGCGTTTAATAGAGAAAGAAAATAAGAGGAAATTTGAAGACTCACTTCTTCCTTCATCTGAATCCACTCAGATGGCAACTGATCTCTGTCTCAAGGACCCTCTACCCCAACCAATTCATAATCATCTCAGATTAGAAAAGGCAGAATTCCTTCCCATTCTCAAATCAGCATTTGGGTTAGGGGCCCCTAAGTTACGTGAGCATGTTGGAAATGTGACCCCAGGCCTCAAGAGAGAGGCTTTGCCACATGGGAGGAGATAGGAATCATGACTGAAAGGGGATTAGCACAGAACAGAGAAAACTGATTTGATAGACAAATCAAATAGAAAATATAAAAAAAATCATCCAAACTCCCAGAGGTCCTGCATTTCCTCTCACGTCTTTGCCCAGCAACAAGGTCCAAGACCCTGTGGGACCAAAGGGTCATGGGTTAGTCCAGAGGTAACAAGAAAGGAGAGGGGATTATGGAACATCCTGGGCAGTGAGCTGGAAAAAGGGAAGAACTCAGACCTGGAAAAAATGTGGTTGAAGTTAAAAAAGAAAACCAGTTGTGGGGAGGCAAAACTTTCCTTCAAGCCAAGTCCTATTTGTTTTTGGAGTCAGCTCACCAGCACAGGGCCTAACATTTAGAAGATTATTAATAAATAGTTAATAATCTCATGGCAGAAGCCATGGGGAAAGGGTTCTGGGTGGGAGAAACAGGATCCTGGGGGTTTCTGCTAGGCAGTTTTTGGCTCCAATCCAGGAGTGAATTCTACCTCTCTCCCAGCTGTTTGCTCCAGACACTCAGGAGCTGGGGGCTGAGCAGCACTATACTCCAGCTGTCTCTGAGAGAAGGATCAGCTGAGCTCATCTCAGCCTGGGCTCAGGATTTCCACCGCAAAGGTCAGGGAGAGCAGATCTGGGAGGTCTGGGAGGGAGGAGCTGATCTCCCAGGAAGAAAAGGGGCATTTTAACTTCAGCCTTGGCCTGGGGGCTCAGAAGACCTGGGGACGGAGAGGAAATGCGGCCATTGGGGGAGCCTGCCACCCAGTCCCAGCCTGACCCCACTTACGGAACTGAATGAATTATCAATACTCTCGGTGCTGGAGGAGAGCTCCTGGGAAAGGGCCAGAGGGCAAAGGGAGAAGGAGGGGGTGGGAAGGGAGGGGAGAGAGACAAAGGTAAAGAATTTAGCTCCAACTTGGATCGTAACTGCTTCTCTAGTGAAGTTCTACCTTTCTGCTTTAATAAAAGAAAGTCAGCTCAGAAATGCTACTTGCCCAGATGCTTGACCACTTGTGGGAGATGCTGGAAGGGCAGCTCAGACTTTAAGGTCAGAAGGACTGAAGAGACAAAGCAGCCTCTGCTTTTCACTTTATTCCCTTCTATTCTCAACTGAGTGGATCTTCCTTCTAGGCCAAAGCTCTAAAACTGGGTCCCTAGGGCAGTAACTGCACTGCCAAGCTTCCCTGCTCTTTTTTTTTTACCCACTCAGATGCTCTCAACCAAATCCTTCTCCATGGGGACCACCACAGGACTGAACTTAATAAGCTGCATGGCTCCCATACTGGAAACCCCATGTTCCTCCAGCTTTTTGGAAACCTCAGGGAGGAAGAAAAGCTAAATTTTCAGTGGCAGGTATACCTCTTCTCTAATTGGCCGCATTATCACCCTGGGAAGCTGAATCCCAACCTTGAACCTGTGTGACAAAGAGCATGCTAGACCAATAAGCCCAAAATCTCTGGGCTGGATGCTGATGGGAGAGAAGGATAAATCAATCTCCTATCTACCAAAACTCCTTAGGCTTCCTATCAGGCTATCCACATGACAATCAATATATTACGATTTTTGATATAAGTTGGGGAGTTAGGTCCTAGCTATATCCATCTAGAAAGCTGACTAGCTGGATAGCAGCTGTCCTAGTTCCAGCCCAGAGGATTTATCTAAACATCACCCAATTCCTGTGCCATACGTGTCTGTGTGAAAAACAGGGGAAAGAGATGGTGTCAAACTCTCACTCAGCAGCTCTGAGGAAACACTCATGCACAGGGTTCATCCTGGGTTCTGTCCAACATGGTCTACCAGGGCAGGGAACGGGGCAGCACATGTGCACAAATCTAGGTTGGGAGGACGTTGGTGTTGGGGTGTTAGACTTAAAAGACAAAGTCCTAAGAGCTCCCAGGGCAGGAGGGCAATGGTCAGTGAGTTTCTACTCTGAAATCTGCTGAGTAGATTCACTTGAACTCAATTCCATGGTTTCAGTTCTATTCTAGCTGGAGGTCCTATACTCAGGTCCTTCCTTGAAGAATGTGGGGACTGGAGCACTTTGAGGGAGAAGCCACACTTGGAAACATGCCCCTAACGCAACAACTCTTCCATTTTGGGTAGAAGGTGGTGGGAGAATTAAGGCAGTGAGGATGTCAGAGTCTATTATGACTTAGTGGTTCTATTTCTACCTATGAGCTGGTTGAAGAAGGAACAGCAGGCAGGATATTGGCTCCCTGAGCAAAGCTCCAGCTGATTCTCACAGACAGGTCCTATCTGACTCATTAACAGCCCTGGGGGAAGGGAGGTATATCATGACCTGCTCCTCTCTTCCTACTCCCTGGGCTTGAGTCACTCATACTGAGTCAGCTCCAGGGAGTAAAGATGAAGCAAGAAGCTGACATCACACTACATCAAGCTAGAAGGGCCTACTGGGGCTTCCAGTGTGACATGTGGCAGATTTCTCTGTACAAAGGTTGCAGTTCTGAAAAGACAAAGCTAATCTACTAACAGTGTCATTATGTGGGGGAGGGTGTGGTACCTAAATCACTCTCTCCTCTTAGCTCCCCCATTCTATACCAAAATATTTGCCATTTGGTTACAAATGGGAGGACAAACTGCCTGAGCAGAGTTCCCCAACTAGGCTGACAAAATGGCTTTGAAGGGGCAGGCTTTGAGGAGCAATGGTGGAAAATGTGAAAAATCAGCGCAAAGCCTTCTGACTGTGGGAGACAGTGTAAAGGATTCCTCATAGTAAGAAAGAGAACGCTGTGAGAGCTGAGCAGAGAACAGCTCTGCAGGGAGACCATGGGCAGGAAGAGAACTGTACATGCTGACCCTGAGCCTCTTCTTTGAGGCCCAACCTCACCCTTGGGAGCTCCTCTACCACTGGTGGGAGCATAGTATTAAACTCAGAACCTAAAAGGAAAGCAAGAGACTGGAAGCAGAGTGTTAGGGTCTACCTAGAGATTCTCCTAAAGTATCTCTACTCAGGCGTTAATTATGTGCCTCATTTTAGTAAGCTGTATACTTCCTGCTTATGGCAGAAAACAATTTTTTCAAGAGAGTCACAAACTAAACAGTTTCCTAGATACTGAGGTTTTCATTATTACTTTACACGTTCCTAGAGGGGAGGATAACATTTTATCCCCCATCCTCCACAGCCTCTAGCACATGGCTTTGCACACTGTACAAGGTCAATAACTACATGTTGAGTGAATGAATGTTACATGAAAGGGAAGAAGGATGAGTAAACGGAAAACCAATTCCTTTGGTATTTAGGGGACAAAGGCCTTGACAGACATATCCTCAAAATGCCAAAGGGGCTGGGTCTAGTCACTTATGCCTGTAATCCCAGTGACTTGGGAGGCTGAGGCGAGAGGATCACTTAAAGCCAGGAGTTTGAGACTAGCTTGGGCAACACAGCAAGACCTCATCTTTACAAAAAAAATTTTTTTAATTAGCCAGATGTAGTGGTACACAGCTGTAGCCCCAGATACTTGGGAGGTTAAAGTGGGAGGACTGTTTGAGCCCAGGAGTTAAAGGCTACAGTGAGTTATGACTATGCCATTGCACACCAGCCTGGGCAACAGAGCAAGACCCTGTTGCAACAAAAAGGGCGGACAGACAGATGGACGGGTGGGCAAAAGGAAGGACGGACGGACGGACAGACGGAAGGAAGGAAAAGGGTTGGGAGAGACCCCTGTGCTGAAGACTCTAATGCTTAGAAACCTAGTGATATTCATGTTTCTCTCTGTCTCTTTCTTGCTCTCCCATTTTCTGAGGAGCCACAGTGAATTCAGGTATTTCATTCCGTCAGTATCAGATAACGCTGGAGTGCCTGGGAACATAGTATCTCCTTCCTTTCCTGCATCTAGTGACCCAAGATAAGGAGTCAGGTTGGAAAGAATGGCAGCTACAGAACCCACCCTAAATGATATAAGTATTCACCTAATACCTGCCTCTCAGTGCCATCCATAATCCTATCCTGGAGTGGGAGTTAGATGCAAGGAAAGAGGGACCAAGGATTAGCAGAGTAAGAAAAGTCCTGAGGCCTCAGCTTTTCTGGTCCTAAGACGAGCGCTACAAAATGGATACAGAGAAAAGCCAAGCCTGACAAGAGGCACCAAGGAATTCACTTCCAGCTGCTCACCCTCTGCTACAGGTTTGACCCCAAGATGGGACAGCTATCCAACCCTTCATGTTCCACCAGAATCTGGATGACTCTTCTTGTTCTGCAGCAACTTCCCTTCATGACCCAGGGCTCTGCTGCCAAGCTCAACCAGAAATGAAAATGGTCCATTCTAGCTCTGACAACAGTTTTGGCTTTGCCTGTGCATGGATGTGGAAGCTTAGATGGCCATAGACTGGGCCGTTCTTCCCCACATGGCTTCTGACAGCTGGGGACCTCGGGAAGTACATATCGAGAAATAACCAAGGCAGTTCAGCTGAATGATTATGAGCACCAGCTAGAGATTTGAGTCCTGGTCTGACATTCACTAGTTAAGGGACCTTGGGCAAAACATCTAATCTTTCTAAGCCTCAGTTTCCTCGTTGGTAAAATAATACCTGTCTCTCAGCATGGTTGTGAGGATTAAATGTAAAGTACTTGGCAAGATGCCTGGCACATAAGTGCTGAATAAATGTTAGTACTTTTAACTTTACCATTATTAAATTATCCTAACAAAATTCCAAATTTCCAGAGAGCAGGCTCTATAGTTTCCCTCCCTCTTCCTTTTCTCTAGTCTCTCTGACTTCCCTCTATTTGAAAGAAGTCCCATTGTATCAAAAACGTGGGTGGGTTATATGTCCCACAGAGGCAGATGCCAGGACCATAGCTATATGCATTTTTCAAAAAGTGCAAATTCCTACTTTTTTTCTCCCTTCTTGTCTAGGCTGGGCTGGAAGCCAGGATGGGAGCCTGGCCAATGGTGAGTCAGAGAGGAGGACTGGAGCACCATTGTCTAGCTGGGACACCAGGTCACTGACACTTGGTAGTTCACTGGGCAGCTTTCTCTGCTATCCGTCCAGATGTGGAGTGAAAAGTAGGTATAACCTATTCATGTGGCCATCTCTTCCCTGCTCTGTATCCTAAATTATACCTCCAACTGCTGTTGTAGCTTCCTCTTTTTCCCAGCCTCCAGGTCCTTGACTAGGCACTAGATTTACTTTATACTAAGAGTGCTTTCTCTTCCCTTTGTGCTTCTCCCAAATGGTATGGGAAAGATACCAGCAAGGCACTCTTTCCCACAAGGAAAGGCAGGCAATAAAGGCATTCTCCAGATACCTCAGTGATAGAGAATGAACCTTACACTTATGTCAACAAAAGGTAGGATCTTCAGGGGGTAGTGAAAAGGGATTAGATTGTGAGTAGGAGTGGCCAGGAGAATGACGCTGATATTTTATCTAACATCTCCCCTACCCCAGCACACACAAAGACAATAGCACCCTTTCCTTTCCCACAGATGCTTCTCTGAGAGGCTCTGGTAGCTATCTCAAGTCTCAGGTCAGGGTGTGGAGGGCTTCTGCCACAGTTCTCATTAACACAGTAGGTGTTAATGGAATGGCAGTTTGTTTGTTTATTCATTCGAGACGGAGTCTCACTCTGTCGCCCAGGCTGGAGTGCAGTGGCGCGATCTCTGCTCATTACAACCTCTGCCTCCTGGGTTCAAGGGATTATCCTGTCTCAGTCTCCCAAGTAGCTGAGATTACAGGCACCCGCCACCATGCCTGGCTAATTTTTGTATTTTTAGTAGAGGCGGGATTTTGCCATGTTGGCCAGGCTGGTCTCAAACTCCTGACCTTGTGATCTGCCTGCCTCAGCCTCCCAAAGTGCTGGGATTACAGGCGTGAGCCACCGCGCCTGGCCAGTGCAGTTTACTAAAAATGATTTGGGGCACCATCAGGAGCATCAGCCTTGCCATTACCTATATGACCTGAGGCAACTCACTTTTCTCTCTCTGGGTCTGAGTTCTTCCTTTGTAAACTAAGGCAGTCAAAATACATGAATTCTAAGGTCTTTCCATTTTAACATTCCATGCTTTTATCAGTGAAATGAAACAGAGAGAGGACAGAAAGAACAGCATAACCCTGTGTGTATATAGAAGGCATCCTGTCTCCATGAAGCCCTCTGCCACCTTTTGTCTCTGGCCCTCCCCAGAATTTTACCTCATCCTCATTCTCCACTTTAGGGTTGCTGGCTGTTCGTTTCAAGTTGCTGCTGAGACTTATGCTGGCAGTGGCATCTGACTTAGAGCGCTGGTGAGTCCTTTTGGAGGGAGACAGCCCTGTGTCAGGGGCCGGGCTCAAGGAGGGCAGCTCCCTCTTCCTGTGAGCTGGCTTTAGCTCATCTGAAAGGATCAGCTTCCGTAGCTTGGTCCCACGGGAGTGTCGCTGAGTGGAAATGTGCATGTCTGAAGAGTAGGCCCCAAGCAACAGGGCACACTGGAGGGAAAAGTTAATGCTCTGGCGGCAACGGTGGACTATGTAGGGCTTAATGGCATCACCCACGTCCTCATCCATGTGGATGTACATGTTAAGCAACTGGGGTAGATAGAAGTCCACGTCCTCATTGCGAAAGCAGAAGAGCCGGTTGCCGATGTAGGCTTGTACTCCAGGCTCCTTGGAGTTATACAGGTATGAAATGGCCATGGAGATGTCAAACAGTTTTGACTCAAACAGCCTCAGGAGCCAAGACTGTTTAGCTGAGTTGTTCTGCCGCCGTCTTCTTGCTCCTTTGGCTGTGCCTGAGGCCACTGTGGCCCCCATCTCATCTTCCTCCTCCCTGATCTGGGCAGGTGGATCATCTAGGCAACGGATCTCACTGTCCACACCATCCCCATTGACCAACTCCAGCGGGGTGCCTCTGCTAGAGACTGCCACGCCTCCACGCAAAAGCTTGACCTTCTCCAACACCTCCTGGCAGGCCTTCTGGGCCACCTCAGGATCAATCACTGATAATTCCCCGACCCCCTCCGTGATGACACTTAGCAGGGACCCCCCATTATTCCCTGGTGGGCCAGAAGTGGGCTCAGAAGTTGGCTTCAGGGGGGCAGGCTCCACTACTGTATCTCCCATGGCCACAGCCAGACTTCGAGCTTCCAAGCTACAGGAAGAGGGAGGGAGAAAAGAACAGAAAGGGAGATACATACACACACTGGTTAGTGGTACCATCCTCAGGTCTTCCCTTTGCTATGACACCTTCCCAGGCACCTCCTCTTTTTGTCTTCCTGGACTCCTTCAAAATCAGATAAGAAGACATCTCCTAGGAAGCTTTCCTGACTACTTCCACTTCTGATTACATTACTCATCATTCCTCCTGTACTTAGTTACTCAGCTTAGCCTCTGTTCTTAGCTTATATATGTGAAATATTGTTTTGTATAGGTTGTATTTACATAGATTTACAAATTCTTTTTTTTTTTTTCTTGAGCCAAGGTCTTGCTCTGTTACCCAGGCTGGAGGGCAGTTGCACAATCTGGGCTCATTGCAACTTTGACCCCTGGGCTCAAGCAAGCCTCCCACCTCAGCCTCCCAAGTAGGTGCACACCACCATGCTTGGCTTATTTTTAAAATTTTTAATCTTATTGTTTTTGAGACAAGGTCTTGCTCTGCTGCCCAGGCTGGAGTGCAGTGGCACGATCAGAGCTCCCTGTAGCCTTGATTTTCTGGGCTCAAGCAATCCTCCCACCTCAGCTTCCCAAGTATCCAGGACTACATACATGTGCCACCATGCCTGCTTAATTTTTTAAATTTTTCTGTAGAGACAAGGTCTCACTATGTTGCCCAGGCTGGTCTTGAACTGAGCTCAAGCAATCCTCCCTCCTCAGCCTCCTAAAGTGTTGGAATTACAGGCACAAGCCACCATGCCTGGTGATTTACAGATTCTTTGGGTAGACTGAGAAGCAATTCAGGTGTTATTCCCTTGCTCCCTAACTCTTCAAATACTTTTCTATCCGCTTGCTCTTCCTGTCTCCCTTTAAATGCCTGCTATAACCTTTTTCTTTTCCTCTTTAGACTATATTTCATTACTCATATAACATTCTACACACAGGTCCTGTGCATCTCGAACCTTTATTTTTGTTTTAGAGACAAGTCTTGCTCTGTTGCCCAGGCTGGAGTGCAGTGGTGTGATCATAGCTCACTGTAACCTTGAACTCCTAGGCTCAAGGCATCCTCCTGCCTTAGCCTCCCGAGTAGCTAGGACTACAGGTGTGTGCCATCATGCTCAGCTAATTAAAAAAAAAATTTTTGTGTACAGATGGGGTCTTGCTGTGTTGCCCAGGCTAGCTTTGAACTCCTGGCCTCAAACAATTCTCCCACCTCAGCCTCCCAAAGCACTAGGATTACAGGCGTGAAACACCATGCCCAGCCATCTTTATTTAATATTAAAATCTTGGCTGGGCATGGTGGCTCACGCCTGTAATCCCAGCACTTTGGGAGGCTGAGGTGGGCAGATCACAAGGTCAAGAGATCGAGACCATCCTGGCCAACATGGTGAAACCCTG
The DNA here is from genome assembly GCF_008728515.1 of Papio anubis. Classification (NCBI taxonomy): domain Eukaryota; kingdom Metazoa; phylum Chordata; class Mammalia; order Primates; family Cercopithecidae; genus Papio; species Papio anubis. The sequence continues at coordinate 121,851,319 of NC_044976.1, forward strand.
TCTCTACAAAAATACAAAAATTAGCCAGGTGTGGTGGTGGGTGCCTCTAATCCCAGCTACTCAGGAGGTTGAGGCCAGAGAATCACTTGAACCTGGGAGGTGGAGGCTGCAGTGAGCCGAGACTGCGCCATTGCACTCCAGCCTAGAGACAGAGTGAGACTCTGTCTCAAAAAAAAAAAAAAAAAATTAAAGTATTTATATATTTTTCTAGTTACAGGTATTTTTTACCTTCCCTTTTAAACTCAAAGCGCCCAGAAAATAAAGGCCAGCAAATATCATGCCAGGCTTCACTTAGAAGAAGGCAGCTCTAAAACAACTATCATCAACCCTGAAGAAGCTGTGCCATTTCTCTGGTTGTCTGACGTCATGACATCACACCCTCTTTCTCCAGTGCTGTGGCTGCTGACATATAATGGAAAGAGCTCTGGACTTGAAGGCAAATAGGCTGGGGTTCAAAATCCTCATTCAGCCTTTTAGAAATGTGCAACTTATGCAAGCCATGTATCCTCAACTGCAAATTGGGAAAAAACACTGCCTTCTCATTGTTGCTGTGTGGAACAAATACCATCACGTGTACGAATGAATCTAGCACAGTCTTTGGTACATAATAGTACTCAATAAATGCTAGTTGAGGCTGGGCGCAGTGGCTCATGCCTGTAATCCCAGTACACTGGGTGGCCGAGGTGGGTGGATCACTTTGAGGTCAGGAGTTCAAGATCGGCAAGACTCTGTCTCAAAAAAAAAAAAAAAAAGACAAAAAGAAAAAGAAATGCTAGTTGAATCCTCATCACCTAAAAGATTACTAACCAGTGTGTGTGTAACATAGAACTTATACTGTTCTATGAGGGAAGCAAAGAGTTCCAACTGTTTGAGAATCTTCCAAAAATACTTATGACATTATGACAGCTTTCTCTGCCCCAATACCACTCCCCCCACTGTCATACAAACATTCTAACAACTGGAGGGGCTGTGAAAAGGCAAAAAGAAATCAGGCTAGGACTTATAGATCTAGGCCTTCCAAAGAACAGGGAGGAACAGGAGTCACAAAACAAAGAACACCTTCTCTAGAGAAACTGTTGGAAGTTCAGTGAAGGAACACTGCTGACCAAAGACACTGCTCTGCAAGAGCAATCCTTCAGGGCCTCACCAAATCTGGAATCAGTGCAGAACAAGGGGAAATTTTATCAGATCAACCTGGCTCCAGAATCTGACTATAGCTAACAAAGGACTCAGAGGTCTCTTCACAAAAATGCTAATAGAGTGAGTCTAAGACACACTCAAGAGCATGAGCAAGAGGAAGAATTTTGTAGAGTTGGAATACAGGTAATTTCCAAATATTAGTGACATCACCTTCAACACTGGTGACACTGGATGCAAATACTTTTGGGTAGGTGGAATAAGGAGGCCTAGAGATTCTTTAGTCCCTCTGGGAGGCAGTTTTCCACCGCCACCCTTCCAGTGTCTATTCTTGTACCTCTGAAATGTTAAGGTTACTTTTTTTTTGAGATGGAGTCTTGCTCTGCCGCCCAGGCTGGAGTGCAGTGGCGCAATCTTGACTCACTGCAAGCTCCGCCTTCTGGGTTCACGCCATTCTCCTGCCTCAGCCTCACAAGTAGCTGGGACTACAGACGCCCGCCACCACATCTGGCTAATTTTTTGTATTTTTAGTAGAGGCGGGGTTTCACCATGTTAGCCAGGATGGTCTTGATCTCCTGACCTCGTGATTCGCCCGCATCAGCCTCCCAAAGTGCTGGGATTACAGGCATGAGACACCGCACCCGGCCCAAGGTTACTTTTCACTGCCCATTATCATATAGTCCAGCTTCCTGCCTCCCAGCAGTCACCACTAAAGTTTTGCAGAAAGACGGATGGGGAACTCTTCTGTTCTCAGAGAACACCAAAAAAGGCTATTTCTGTTTCTTTCTGCCAACTCTGCCAAGCAAGTTCATTCCTGAATTTAATATCCCTGATGCAGCTTGAGCTTGGTATTGGTAAGAAGGTGGCAACTCTTTCACTATGCTCTCTCCCAAAATTAGGTAGTGCCCTCTGAGCAGTAGACCCAGCATGGCTGCCCATGTGGATATGTCTCTACTCGCAACTGTGAGTTGCACAGGAATAATAAGAAGGAAGCTTTAATCATTCCCTGCCACGCCTTCATAGGGCACTCTCATCAGAGGGTCACTGATTCAACTGGGACCACTACTTTTTAGGTCTGCTTAGAAACTCATGTGATAGCCTCAATCATCTTAAACAATCAACTTCTTTTTCTCAGTCTCTATGGTTGGTACATCCTTTCCTCTCCCTCTATTCCACAGACTTTTAAGTCACTGAAAGCTCCTGGAAGTCCACTTTTCAAAACTTTCAGGGGAAATACAGTTCAGACATTCTCCCACATATAGTGTCTCAGACCTCACTAGAAAATTTAGCAGATGCCTGCCTCAATTAACTACGATTGGGATTATTACCAGCACCAGGAAGGCAAATAAGGATACTATCACCTCTTTTATCTCACAGGCAAAAGAAAAACTCCCAGGGCTCAGCTAAGAATCACATCACAGTATTCAGAGGATTTTGCTACGGAACAGACTCTCCCTCCCGGCAGCTTTTACTCCTCAGGGAGCCGGACAATGTTGAGAGCTGCAGGAAAAACAGACTCCTCTCCTACATAAGCAGCTCTGCCACTAGAAACCACCCAACTGGAGCTGGGCCTCTTCCCTGGCCTCTCAGGAACCCAGGCACTGCCTGCATCTGAAGCAAGTCATATAGAGAAGAAGGTGTTGAAGGGAATAGGGTTAAATTGCTTTAGTTATTTACTATTTTATTACTATTATTTTTATTTTACTTTATTTTTTTTTTTTGAGACAGAGTCTCGCTCTGTTGCCCTGGCTGGAGTGGAGTGCAGTGGCACAATGTCAGCTCACTGCAACCTCCACCTCCTGCGTTCAAGCGATTCTCCTGCCTCAGCCTCCCAAGTAGCTGGGATTACAGGCACCCACCACCATGCCCGGCTAATTTTTGTATTTTTTGTAGAGACAGGGTTTCACCACGTTAGCCAAGCTAGTCTCAAACTCCTGACCTCAAGTGATCCGCCTGCCTCGGCCTCCCAAAGTGCTAGGATTACAGATGTGAGTCACCGTGCCTGGCCTTATGTTTTATTTTTTTTGAGACAGGGTTTCACTCTGCTGCCCAGGCTGGAGTGCAGTGGCGTGATCTCAGCTCACTGCAACCTCCACCTCCCAGGCTCAAGCAATTCTCATGCCTTAGCTTGAGTAGCTGGGATTACAGGCATGCACCACCATGCCTAGCTAATTTTTGTATTTTTAGTAGAGATGGGGTTTCACCATGTTGGCCAGGCTGGTCTTGAACTCCTGGCCTCAGACTGCCAAAGTACCCGTTTCAGCCTCCCAAAGTGTTGGGATTACAGGCGTGAGCCACTGTTCCTGGCCTATTTTTTTTTTCTTTTTTTTTGAGACAGGGTCTGGCTCTGTTGCCCAGGGTGTGGTGCAGCGGTGAGATCATAGCTCACTGCAGTCTCCACTTCGTGGGCTCAAGTGATCCTTCCACCTCAGCCTCCCGAGTAGCTGGGACTACAGGCACGCACCACCACACCCAGCTAATTTTTATATTTTTTTGGTAGAGACGAGGTCTCGCCATGTTGGCCATGCTGGTCTCAAACTCCTGGGCTCAAAGTGATCTTCCCGGCTCAGCCTCCCAAAGTGCTAGGATTATAGGCATGAGCTACCACACCCAGCCTGCTTTAGCAATTTAAATAATAAAAGATGGCCAGCGCAGTGACTCACGCCTGTAATCCCAGCACTTTGGGAGGCCAAGGCGGGCGGATCACCTGAGGTTGGGAGTTCCAGACCAGCCTGACCAACATGGAGAAACCTCCTGTCTACTAAAAATAAAAAATTAGCTGGGCTTGGTGGTGCATGCCTGTAATCCCAGCTATTCGGGAGGCTGAGACAGGAGAATCCCTTGAACCCGGGAGGCGAAGGTTGCAGTGAGCTGAGATCGCGCCATTGCACTCCAGCCTGAACAACAAGAGCGAAACTGTCCCAAATAATAATAATAATAGTAGTAATAACAATAAATAGGCTAGGCACGGGTAATCCCAGCACTTTGGAAGGCCGAGGTGGGTGGATCACAGGGTCAAGAAATCGAGACCATCCTGGTCAATATAGTGAAACCCCATCTCTACTAAAAAGACAAAAATTAGCTGGACGTGGTGGCGCACGCCTGTAGTCCCAGCTACTCAGGAGGCTGAGGCAGGAGAATCGCTTGAACTCGGGAGGCGGAGGTTGCAGGGAGTCCAATCGTGCCACTGTGTGCTCTCCACCCTGGCGACAGAGCAAGATTCCATCTCAAAAAAAAAAATGGGAAAGGGATTCTCCAAAACCAAGATCCAGATATGGTTCTCAACATCAGTTCATTCATTTTCTTCAATTTTTTTAATTTAAAAAATTGTTTTATAGACACAGGGTCTCGTTCTGTTGCTCAGGCTGGTCCTGAACTCCTTGCCTCAAGCAGTCGACCTCCCAAAGTGCTGGGATTACAGGTGTGAGCCACCATGCCCAACCTGGTTCATTTATTTTTGAATGCCAAGAAAATATGCCTCTGTGGGCATATTTTTACATTACAGACGTGGTAGCTCTCGCCTGTAATCCCAGCACTTTGGGAGGCCAAGATGGGCAGATCACGAGGTCAGGAGATCAAGACCATCCTGGCTAACACGGTGAAACCCTGTCTCTACTAAAAATACAAAAAATTAGCCGGGCTGGTGGTGGGCGCCTGTAGTCCCAGCTACTCGGGAGGCTGAGACAGGAGAACGGTGTGAATCCGGGAGGTGGAGCTTGCAGTGAGCCGAGACTGCGCCACTGCACTCCAGCCTGGGCAACAGAGTGAGACTCTCTCAAAAAGAAAAAAAAAAAATGCCTTTGAGGGTAACTGTTATAAAGGAAGTGAAAGGACTAGAAAGCAAAAGAAAAAGTGAAGGAAAAAGTCCTGTATTCAACAGCCTTCCCCTTCTAAGTCAGAGGAATAAGAAAAAGTGACAGAAGACAATCTAAATTTTTAATATTAAATGACTCCTATGGCCTTCAAGGGAGTTCAGACAACTGAGGCTCTACGCTTCACACTGGGAACCTAAATTCTCCTTCCAGTTAGACTGGAAGGGAAATGGAAGAGGCCGCCCTTGTTCCACAGCCTAACAGCTGGCCCCTAGGAAAAGGGGGTGGAAGATGGGAAGTGTTGACAACTGACTGAGTTCCACAGCTCCCAACTGGGCAAAGCAGGGAATTCTGGTCTGAGTGACAAGGAATTGTTACAGGTCAGGCAGAGCAGCAGCTGGAGAAAACAGAGAAGATATACACTTATATTGGTTAACCTAGCTCCCCATTTCCTATCACCTCGAAAGATTCTAGGCAAACAACTTTCTACTCGCCTCCACTGAAGGACTTATTGGATCAGTCTCTGCTAGGACAGAATGGTAAAGAGCCCCAAATCAATCCCCTCATCCAGTTAATCACCACTCTCTTTTGCAAATCTTTTTCCATGGACTAGATAAATATGGATTGGTTTGAGCCAATTCTGATATGTTTATGTTTTTATATTTTCATATAATGCCTTTAAGAGATCATCTGATATAGTGCCCTGCTTCCAAGCAGGCAGGCAGGCTCAATTTTCCTCCTTTTAAAGCATCCTTTATTTCCCCACCCCTTGCTTTTTTTTTTTTCCTTTTTCTTTTTTAAGAGACAGGCTCTTACTCTGTTGCCCAGGTTGGAGTGCAGTGGTGGAATCATGGCTCGCTACATGATTTCTGGTTGGGGATGCTTCCAAGGAGAAAAGCTTCTTCCTGGCCTCAAGCTATCCCCACGTGGGCCTCCCAACGTGCTGAGATTACAAGGCATGAGCCACCACAATAGACTCTGCTATCCTTTTTTTATACATCTTATAATCCTCTGAGATGGATCCACAAGAGATGGAAAAACAGGTAAGGAAACCAATATCTGACATTCATTCTACAAGGTGAATTAAGAGAGACTGTCAAAAATTAATGGAAAAGAAAGAGAGGTTCAAATATATTAAATATTATTTAAAGTTACACAGGTGTCCAGTAGAAGAAATAAAAACAATGACATAATTATGTAAATGAGAGGTATATCCTCTAAAGCTAAATCCTTGTTTGTAACAATAAGTAAAGAAATAGAGGAACAAACAGCCAGGCGCAGTGGCTTGTGCCTGTAATCCCAGCACTCTGTGGGGCTGAGGTAGGTGGATCACCTGAGGTCAGCACTTTGTGACCAGCCTGGTCAACATGGTGAAACCCCGTCTCTACTAAAAAATACAAAAAATTAGCCAGGCGTGGTGGCGGGTACCTGTAATCCCAGCTACCTGGGAGGCTGAGGCAGGAGAATCACTTAAACCTGGGAGGCGGAGGTTGCAGTGGGCCGAGATCGCTGTAATCCCAGCACTCTGGGAAGCCAGGGCGGGTGGATCAACTGAGGTCAGGAGTTCGTGACAAGCCTGGCCAACATGATGAAACCCCATCTCTACCAAAAAAGGCAAAAAATTAGCCAGGTGCGGTGGTGGGCATCTGTAATCCCAGCTACTCGGGAGGTTGAGGCAGGAGAACTGCTTGAACCCAAAGGCAGAGGTTGCAGTGAGCCGAGATCCTGCCACTGCACTCTAGCCTGGGCGACAGAGTGAGACTCCATCTCAAAACAAACAAACAAAAACAACAACAACAACAACAAAAAAAAAAAACCAAAAAAAACAAAGAAACAGAGGAACTAGCATTTTATCTAAAGCTATGGTGACAACCTTCAGAACACTGAGATAATTAAAGAGGTTAACTCTGCGAGAACAGGAGTAGGGATGAACAGAAACAGGACTGTTGTTTTTCTTCATAAACTCTTTGAGTACCATTGGATTTGTTACCAAATGCATGCATTCCTTCAAAAAAAATTTTTTTTGAGATGGAGTCTCGCTCTGTCACCCAGGCTGGAGTGCAGTGGCGCCATCTCAGCTCACTGCAACTTCCGCTTCCCAGGTTCAAGCGATTCTCTGCCTCAGCCTCCCGAGTAGTTGGGATTACAGGCACACGCCACCACATCTAGCTAATTTTTGTATTTTTAGTAGAGACGGAGTTTCACCATGTTATCTCGAACATGCCAGGCTGGTCTCCAACTCCTGACCTCAAGTGATCCGCCCACCTCGGCCTCCCCAAGTGCTGGGAATACAGGCATGAGCCACGGTGCCAGGCCCAAAAATAATTTTTAAAGAGAGGTTGCTCCTCAAAAGAGACTCCATATCATCTTTGGCTGCCTGTTCTGCTGTTGAGGAGTACCTCCTCAAGTCTTAAGGTCTAATTCAAACCTTCCTTTAAGTATGTCTCAACTCATCTCTCCCCTTTGACCTCAATGGTAAAGGTAGAGATTGAGCACTCCTTTTTCCTTATAGAAACTCAGGGCCCGGTAGTGAAGCCAGCTCCAGCCCTACCAGGATCCAGGTAAATGCTGACACAAGGCCCAAGAGAGTGCGGGCATTAGAGGAGAGGGCATTCTCAAGAAACTAGCAGGAGGGTAGGGAAGGCAGTGGTCTCATGGTAGTTAAGTCAATATTGATTCAGGCTGAGAACTCTGTGCTGAGCCATGGAGCTGGTATAAGCAGATTCCAGCCGGACAGCCCAAGCCAGCTCTGGGAGCCACTACTGAAACAGACAGATGGCAAAGAAAGCAGCCTGCGCACTCACCTCTCTCTGAATTGTTCCTCCCTACTGCGGGTCCCAAATACACTTGGACTGGGTCCCCTCTTGTCCCATGCCAATTATTGAAGGGTTCCTCCCAAATCTCTTCCCCAAATCAAGGAATCTCAATTTGCTGCTTTGCATGGTGTTCAGCATTCTCATGGAGTGTGGACCCAACTCTAAGAAGAAAGCAGGGAAATGAGAGCAAATACGATTTCTGGTTGGAGATGCTTCCAAGGAGGAAAGCTTCTTCTCCTTTTTTCTTTTTTTTTTTCCCCCCTGAGACAGAGTTTCACTCAGTCACCCAGGCTGGAGTACACTGGCATGATCTCGGCTCACTGCAACCTCCGCCTCCTGGATTCAAGTAATTATCCTGCCTCAGCCTCCTGAGTAGCTGGGATTACAGAAGCCCACCACCATGCCTGGCTAATTTTTTGTATTTTTAGTAGAGACGGGGTTTCACCATGTTGGCCAGGCTGGTCTCGAACTCCTGACCTCGGGTGAGCTGCCTGCCTCAGCCTCCCAAAATGCTGGGACTATAGGCGTGAGCCACTGCGCCCAGCAGGAAAGCTTCTTCTAATAAGGGGAATTATGAGGAGATTGTACCATGGCTAACAACAAGGAAGAGAAAGGAAGTGGGATAAGATGACATAACTACTCCCAAACAGGCCTAGAATTAGAAACTGAATGGAATCTTATGTGCCCTTTCACTATCACAGGCTGAGAGAAACATGGCAGCAACTAGTTGCCTAAGTCTCAGTTCACTCCAAGTTCTCTTTTCCAGCCAGTTTCCTTGAAGTGCTTTCCCACAAACATACTTTCCACCTATAGAATCTGGAGTTATGGATCAAGTACATGAGGAACAGCACAGAAAATCAGCCACTTAATGCACTGGGCGAAAAAGCAAAGCAGATGAAAGAAGCAGGCCTGGAGCTTGTCTTTCAAAATGACTTACACCCCTGGTTGTGGACTAGAAACATCCGACAGAAAGATCAAGGTGAAGGAAAATTCTCTGGATGACTAAACCCTCACTAATAAACACCTTTTGCCTGGGGAACCCAAAATGTTTTGTAAACAAAGAAACCAAATCTGATTTTTTTCCCCCAACCCACGTCCTGCTACCAACTTATTACTGCACTGATGCCTATAGAGAGTGGGCCATTTTCCAAAAGGATCGCTTTAGAGGTCAAGTGAGGAAGTCACATGCTGAACCCAGGAGTCCTGATTGTGAATGTATAAGCTCTTTCCATTGTCTCATGTTCCTTTTTCCAGTTACACCCTTACCCCACTCCAGGCCTGAGTTCTTATGGAACCCCAACCAAAACTATTCTAGTAAACCACAAGAGTAAACCGATTCCTCATGGATCTGGACAGGGGTGGGAAGGCACTCTATTCTGTGATTCCTTTAACAAAAGCCTAAAATTAAATAATCTGAAACAAGATTTCTCACAATCTCATTCAATTTCCACGCAGGCCTGTTCATCCCTCCTAGTGGCTGCTCCGGAGTAGTCAACCAAGTGTAATCTGATAGGGACTTCTTCAAAACTTGCTCCGGCCTTCAGAAAAACCCTTCTGTCCTGAACGGCCTGAGGCAGCTGAGGCTCCCCCTGTTCACAACACATTTTTCTTCTTAGTTCAAGGTTTAGTTGATCCTGAAATAAGTGGTATGTGGAGATAAAGAGTGTGACAGAGAACGCAAGAAGACCACGGGAAAAACAGAACCAAATGTCACAAGGATCAGCAAAATCCTTGAAACTCGAGGGAGGTGTCAAAGGTGGAAATCCTGAATGGGAAGGGCACTGTCAAACCTCTCCCCTACAGACAGAAACCTCTAGAAGGTTGGGTGATTGAGGAGGCAGAAAGAGAAGCTACAGAAAGTTAAGGGTAGGGATCATAATGCATCCAGAGAAGGGTGAGGACTAGGTTCAAAGTAAGAATGTAAATGGCACTTTGGGATTGATGACAAGGGCCCGAGATCCCTTGAGGAGAAGGGAACAGGCAATTCTTGGAAGCCAGGAGCTGGCTGGGTGGGTGGGTGACGGTGAGGTAATGGAATCAGAAGCAGCACAGGAAGACAGGGATACAATCCCTGTCTCAGGGAAATGGGAACCCAGTGCTGGAGTTGCACAGGGACATCGGAAGAAAAGGGCAAACCAAGAAAAGAGATAAAGGTGGAGTCCATGGAATAGGTTTGGGGCAGGGGCAGAGACGACGAGGAAGGACAAGGATGGGCCTATGGGAGTCGTCTGATGTGGAAAGGGTTCATGACTTAAAAAAAGAATAATTCGAGATGTAGGCAACAGGGATAAGAGTAAGGGAGGGGGGAATCCCCGAGGCAGAGGGAGGAGCTAATAGAAGAGGAAGCCAAAAAGCGGAGGAGGACCCCAGGCCTGAGAGGAAAGGGTGGAGAAGGAACCCGGGGTGCAGCTGACACCAGGAGGGCAGTTTCGTAGTCGAACTCAGGTGGAGAAGACTGTGCGGGACAGGGTGGGAGAGCGACCACCCCCCCAACAGGGCAAAGGTGACTCATGGAGGAGGAGTAGCTTACCTCTGGGGGACCCCCGCGGAGGGGGTGCGGGCAGTCGCGGTCGGACTGCCGACACCGCCGCCTCAGCAGCAGCGACCGCTCCCGGGTTCCATTGGCCGCCTGCGCTTCCCTGACAGCGGCCGCGGCGGCTGCACCAGGCCCCGGCTGCGGGGCTGCCCGCAGCGCCGCCTGAAGGGGCCTTCAGGCTGCCACAAGTCGACCGGGCCACACAACCTCCTCTTCCTCCCTCAGTACAACCAAGACCAAAATAATAACAATAATAATAAAATAAAATAAAATTCCCCAGCAGGTCTCGATGTAGTATTCTTCTCCTAAGTCCAACCAAGCCCTTCTTCCCAGGATAAGCTTTCCTGCTTCTCCAACGCTCAGGACCCTACCGATCCCATAGTAATCTAAGGAGTCGGGTGAGCTGCCCGGAACATGCCTGTTCAGAAATAGAAAAGGGGGCGGGGAAAAGATGTTTGGAAGCTCGCGAGGGAGAGAGGGCGAAGGGAGGAGCTTACGGGTGGGAGGAGGGGACAATCTTTAGGAAGCGGGCCTAAGCGATAGCGTTTGCGAGGCTAAAGAAGCCGAGAGAGAAGTAAAATTTGCTGCGTAAGTAGGGTGAGCTGGCGGGCGTGGGTGCCCTGTTAGAGAAGTATGGACATATGCATACTTCCAGAAGTATATTAACATGCAAATTATATGTAAATGACCGTTTGAGTAACCAACCAAATTACCGTAATCAATGACTTTTCCCCATCCCCTACGCTACAAGACTCCCTTAGTAAATCAGGCCGTGGGATGAACGCTGGGTTTCAAGAAGGGCGAGCAGGAAGACGGCGGACGGGGAAGACGTTCTCCCTCACTGCCCTTTTCCTACTCATCTTTGAGGACGATGCGGAGGTTAAACCCCTTAACGTTTCGGGAATGGCGCGGTCCGACCGCGTCAGTCTTTCGCCGTTAGAGAGGCCCGACTCGAGGCCGTGGTTCTGCCTCCGAGGTCACCACCAGCCTGGGCAGCCTGTGACCTCCAACATCCATACGCCGAGCCCTCCTGGGAGGGGCTGGACAGGGCCAGGTTGGGAGAGGTGAGTGAAATGGCAAAGGCTTGGAGGGCACAATCCCTTCTTCCAAACAAAACGAAGCCATATTAGGCGAAACAAATAAACAAAAACACGCCATGCAAATGGGCCTCTGGTGTTGCTTTTGTGTAATTTTCGTTTGTTGGTTTTGTAAAGACAGGGTCTTGCTATGTTGCCCACGCTGGTCTCTAACTGCTAGCCTCAAGCAATCTGCCGGCCTCAGGTACCAAAGTGCTGGGATTATAGGCCTGAGTCACCTCACCTAGCCAGCTTTGTGTATTTTTTGGTTAACATTGTTGATTTAGAGCCCTCTTTGTCCTCAGAACCTCTGTCTCAACGTCTTTCCTAGGCTTTACTTAATATTCAATGCCCCTCGTTAGGGCCTTACATAATACATTGAGGCTAGTTACTTGAGCCCGGGTCTTGAATGCCATCTTCCCTGCCACTTACAAGCTGTTTGATTTGGAATAACTAATGTAACCTCTTTGAACCTCAGTTTCTATGTCTACAAAGAAGACATATGGATGAAGTAATATTAGCCCATTACAGGGTTTTGTGAGGATCAAGAGAGTACAAGTTGCTACTATAATACTTTATTATTAATTATTGGGACAATCATACAGGATAGATGATGAAAGAGTCACTACTTACAATGTTTAATTGGAAGGCAGAATAAAGTGTAATAGCTTGAAAATGCCTGTGTAAAACATGCAGAATGTACAACAGTAGAACAAATGGGGTACCTAACCTAATTGTTGAAGGAACATAGTAGAGTTTAAGTTAATTTGGAAGGCCTATATGTGTATGGACACACACACATACACACACACACACACACAGAGACACATCAGTATATGGTGAATGAATGAATGGAAGGCTTCTTAGAAATATTGTGAGTCAGGTCTTAGAATAGATATTGGAGGCCGGGCGCGGTGGCTTAAGCCTGTAATCCCAGCACTTTGGGAGGCCGAGATGGGCAGATCACGAGGTCAGGAGATCAAGACCATCCTGGCTAACCGCGGTGAAACCCCATCTCTACTAAAAAAATACAAAAAACTAGCCGAGGCCGAGGTGGTGAGCCTGTAGTCCCAGCTTCTCGGGAGGCTGAGGCAGGAGGAATGGCATGAACCCGGAGGCCAGGCTTGCAGTGAGCTGAGATCTGGCCACTGCACTCCAGCCTGGGCGACAGAGCAAGACTCCGTCTCAAAAAAAAAAAAAAAATAGATATTGGATATAACCCAGCAAAATAAAAGACGAGTGAGCATTCTGAAAGCAAAAAAATTGTATGTTGAAGAACAGAAATGGGAATTTGTTCATATCATGAGGAGAGGGCAAGCAGACAAGCTAGGTTAAAGCGGGAGTACAGTATGAAAGATGAACAAAGAATGGGGACAAGAGTGCCAAAGATAGTTTAAATTTGTCGGCTGGGCTCAGTGGCTGACACCTCTAATCCCAGCACTTTGGGAGGCTGAGGTGGGCGGATTGCTTGGGCTCAGGGGTTTGAGACCAGCCTGGGCAACATGGTGAAACCACATCTCTACAAAATACAAAAATTAGCCTAGCTGGCATGGTGGCATGCACCTGTAGTCCCAACTACTTAGGAGGCTGAGGTAGGAGGATCAGTTGAGCCTGGGAGACAGAGGCTACAGTGAGCCGAGATCATGCCACTGCACTCCAGCCTGGACAATGGAGTGAGACCCTGTCTCAAACAAAATAAAAAATTATCGGCCTGGCATGGTGGCTCATGTCTGTAATCCCAGCCCTGCACTCCAGCCTGGACAATGGAGTGAGACCCTGACTCAAAAAAAAAAATAAATTATCGGCCTGGCATGGTGGCTCAACGCCTGTAATCCCAGCACTTTGGGAAGCCAGGGTGGGTGGATCAACCAAGGTCAGGAGTTTGAGACCAGCCTGACCGACATGGTGAAACCCCATCTCTACTAAAAATACAAAAATTAGCTGGGCGTGGTGGCACATGCCTGTAATCCCAGCTACTCGGGAGGGTGAGGCAGGAGAATCACTTAAACCCGAGAGGCGGAGGTTGCAGTGAGCCAAGACTGCACGATTGCACTCCAGCCTGGGCAACAGAGTGAGACTCCATCTCAAAAAACAACAACAACAACAACAATTCTCACCACTGGTCTGGAGTAGGGGGAATCAGCAGTCCACATGTTAGGCCCACTAGCTCTTGGCCAGTTTCCAATCAGCTGTCCCGCAAATATCATGAGGTGATGACCCTGCTTTAGCCTAGAGTTTAAAATGTCATGTATCCCCTCAAGGGATAGCTTTCCAAACAGCCACAAGACTAGCCTTTTGAAACACTGTAGAAAGACATGTGACAACCTTTTTTATAGTAGGAAGTTTTCTTATTTTCCAATGACAGAAAAAATTTCAGGAACATCTCTGTTCAAATTTGAAGCAGGAACTTTTTATAGCTAGTCAGTTATAGACCACCCCACTAAAAATACACACACACACAAACATAAGTAGAAGAGTTTAAGCTTCCTATTTATAGCTCTAAGGGTTCATATGTGTAAATTCCTTCCCTCCCTTCCTCCCTTCCCTTCCTCCCTTCCTCCCTCCCTTCCCTTCCTCCCTCCCTCCCTTCCCTTCCTCCCTCCCTTCCCTCCCCCCCCCCCCCCTTCCCTTCCTCTCTCCCTCCCTTCCTTCCCTCCCTCCCTCCTTCCTTCCTTTGCAGAGTCTCGCTCTGTCACCTAGGCTGGAGTGCAGTGGCGCAATCTCGGCTGAAGAGATCCTCCGCCTCCTGAGTTCAAGTGATTCTTCTGCCTTAGCCTCCCAAGTAGCTGGGATTACAGGCATGCGTCCCAATGCCCAGCTAATTTTTGTATTTTTAGTAGAGACAGGGTTTCATCATGTTGGCCAGGATTGTGTTGATCTCTTGAACTTGTGATCCGCCCGCCTCGGCCTCCCGAAGTGCTGGGATTACAGGCATGAGCCACTGTGCCAGTCCCATATGTGTAAATTTCTTTGCATCCCTTTATGACTGTCTTTCTGCCTTTTTCTGGAGGTTTTTTTTTGTTTGTTTTGTTTTGTTTTTTTATCATCTTCTGTTTTTTGTTTTTGTTTTTTCTGAGACAGGATCTCGCTTTGTTGCCCAGGCTGGAGTGGCATGATCTCAGCTCACTGCAAACTTTGCCTCCTGAGTTCAAGCGATTGTCGTGCTTTAGCCTCCCAAGTAGCTGGGATTACAGGTGAACGCCACCACACCCAGCTAATTTTTGTATTTGTAGTAGAGACAGGGTTTCACTATGTTGGCCAGGCTGGTCTTGAGTGATCCACCCGCCTCGGCCTCCCAAAGTGCTGGGATTACAGATGCACAGCACCATGCCCAGCTAATTTTTGTATTTTTAGTAGAGACAGGGTTTCACCATGTCGCCCAGGCTGGTCTCAAACTTCCAACCTCAGATGATCTGCCCACCTTGGCCTCCCAAAATGCTGGGATTATAGGTGTGAGCCACTGTGTCTCTACCAAAATCACAAAAATTAGCCAGGCGTGGTGGTGTGCATCTGTGGGAAGTCTTAGGCAGAAGAATTGCTTGAACCTGGGAGGTGGAGGTTGCAGTGAGCTGCAGTCATGCCACTGCACTCCAGCCTGGGTGACAGAGTAAGACTCTTACACACACACACACACACACACACACACACACACACACACAAAGACTGAATGCAGAAGCAGATATGAGAACCATCTGACATTAAAGAAATTTCCCCCTTTAAAAACAATGCCAATTGTCTCACTGATTTTTTTTCTTGTTTTGGAAAATATAGTTATTTTTCAAAAATGATTTAGTTAAAAAATATATATGTATACATATATTTTTTTCTTTTTCTTTTTTTTTTTTTAATTTGAGACAGAGTCTCACTCTGTTGCCCAGGCTGGAATGCAGTGGCACCATCTGAGCTCACTGCCAACTCCATCTCCCAGGTTGGAGCCATTCTCTTGCCTCAGCTTCCTAAGTAGCTGGGATTACAGTCACCCACCACCACACCTGGCTAATTTTTGTATTTTTTGTAGAGACAGTGTTTCACCATGTTGGCCAGGCTGGTCTCAAACTCCTGACCTCAAGTGATCCACCTACCTCATCCTCCCAAAGTGCTAGGATTACAGGCATGAGCCACCACGCCCGGCCAAAAATGGTTTTTAAATAAATATTTTGAGTAAGTTATGTTTTCCTTCCCCACATTTGTCTTTTTTCTCCTCAGTCTCCTTAGTTGTCAAATTGTAAAACTGAATGCTATTCTTTCCCCCCATGTTAAATTTAAAAGCATAACATTTGTGGCTGGGAATGGTGGCTCATGCCTGTAATCCTAGCATGTTGGGAGGCTGAGGTGGGTGGATCACCTGAGGTCAAGAGTTCAAGACCAGCCTGGCCATCACGGCAAAACCCTGTCTCTACTTAAAAAACAAAACAAAACAAAATAAAAATTAGCCAGGCCTAGTGGTGGGTGCCTGTAATCCCAGATACTCAGGAGGCTGAGGCAGGGAGAATTGTTTAAAACCAGGAGGCAGAGGTTGCAGTGAGCCAAGATTGCATCACTGCACTCCAGCCTGGGTGACAGAGTGAGACTCTGTCTCAAAAAAAAAAATTAAATTAAATTAAAAAGCTTAACATTTGTGATATGCTCTAAAATTTCTCACTTCACTGAACCTATTTTTAGAAAATGATCTTTTGATTAAAAAAAAAAAATCACTCATCTCTATGTAAGATCCCAAGGAGCCACTATAGGTGTAGATGGTTTTGCACTTGGATGGTGGGTGACCCTATGGGAACCTATGCTATCCTGTGTACACACAGAGCCTCTAGCTTTGGTAGGAAAGTATGTATGTTTTGCACATTGAGGTGTGGGGAGGGCAGGAAATTACCAACAGAATAAGATAATGTCATTTATTTGTCTTGTTTACAAACTGGGGAAAGAAGTTGGCTTATTCAAAAGTCAGTAAAATATGACTCTAGTTATATCTTTTTTTTTTAAGACAGAGTCTCATTCTGTTGCCCAGGCTAGAGTGCAATGGTGTAATCTTGACTCACTGCAACCTCTGCCTCCCAGGTTCAAGCAGTTCTCCTGCCTCAGCCTCCCCAGTAGCTGCAATTACAGGCATGAGCCACCACTCCCAGCTAATTTTTGTATTTTTAGTAGAGACAGGGTTTCACCATGTTGGCCAGGCTGGTCTCAAACTCCTGGACTTGAGATCTGGCCGCCTCAGCCTCCCAAAGTGCTGGGATTTTATATTCTGTAACTTACCTTGGATATCTAAATCCGTTTTGTTGTTTTCTGCTGAGTCCTGTTCATGGTAGCTTGTTTACTTGTGTATTTTATATTTTGGGGTTTTTGTTTTTTTGTTTTTTGTTTTGAGATGGCGTCTCACTCTGTCACCCATGCTGGAGTGCAGTGGTGCAGTCTCAGCCCACTGCAACCTCTGCCTCCTGGGTTCAAGGGATTCTCCTGCCTCAGCCTCCCAAGTAGCTGGGATTACAGGCGCACGTCACCACACCCGGCTAATTTTTGTATTTTTAGTAGACACAGGGTTTCACAATATTGACCAGGCTGGCCTTGAACTTCTGGCCTCAAGCGATCCACCTGCCACGGCCTCCCAAAGTGCTGGGATTACAGGCGTGAGCCAGTGTGCCTGGCCTATTTTATATTTTGGGGTTTTGAACTCATATTTTGTTTAATCTGTGGGAATCCTGAGGACCTTAATTAGGAATACTTCCCTCCAGAGAGGATTTGCATTTGCATAAACCTGGAACTATGTTAGCCCCTTCAAGAATCCAGGTTTAATTCAGGAGTTGCAGGTTTTTCTTCCCTTCCCTTGGCTTAGGCCCAAGGCTTAGACTATGATCATAATGCTGACACTGGCATTTGTCCTCAGGGCAAACCTGCTTCTACTACTCCATGTGGCTCTTCCTTTATATAGGTTTCAACTTTTTTTTTTTTTTTTTTTGAGACGGAGTCTCGCTCTGTCGCCCAGGCTGGAGTGCAGTGGTCGGATCTCAGCTCACTGCAAGCTCCACCTCCTGGGTTCACGCCATTCTCCTGCCTCAGCCTCCCAAGTAGCTGGGACTACAGGCGCCCGCCACCTCGCCCGGCTAGTTTTTGTATTTTTTTTAGTAGAGACGGGGTTTCACTGTGTTAGCCAGGATGGTCTCGATCTCCTGACCTCGTGATCCGCCCGTCTCAGCCTCCCAAAGTGCTGGGATTACAGGCTTGAGCCACCGCACCCGGCCTAGGCTGGTCTTGAGATTCCTGATATTGTGATCCGCTTACCTCAACCTTCCAGAGTGCTGGGATTACAGGTGTGAACCACGGCACCGGGACTTTTTTTTGAGACAGTCTCGTTCCATTGCCCAGGTTCAAGCAAGTCTTCCATCTCAGCCTCCCAAGTAGCAGGGGTTACAAGCACCCACAACCATGCCTGGCTACGTTTTTTTTTTGAAACGGAGTCTCACTCTGTCTCCAGGCTGGAGTGCAGTGGTGCAATCTCGGCTCACCGCAACCTTCGCCTTCCGGGTTCAAGTGATTCTCCTGCCTCAGCCTCCCAAGTAGCTGGGACTACAGGCGCCTGGCACCATGCCCAGCTAATTTTTGGTATTTTTAGTGGAGACGGGGTTTCACCGTGTTAGCCAGGATGGTCTCGATCTCCTGACCTCATGATCTGCCCACCTCGGCCTCCCAAAGTGCTGGGATTACAGGTGTGAGCCACGGTGCCTGGCCTGTACTTTTTTTTTTAAATGATTTATCTTTCTAATGAACTCAGCAATGTGCTAAAAAGTATGTTTGCTGTGATTTATCTAGAACCTAGTTGTATTTTAATGGGATAGCCCTTTCTCTTATCCATGCTGTCAGAAGTAGGAGTCCTTTCCTGTGGTTTTGATATTTTCCCTCTTGTTTTTTAAGTATCAGGCATTTTTTAGAAGCTGGTTTACTCAGACCCCAACTTCAAACATTCTAGCTGGGGAGACGGACAAATAAATGATCACAGCACACTGTGAGTTATATAAGTAGTGAGCACAGAGTGCTAAGGGAGCCCAGAGAGAGATCATGTGTGTCAGGCAAGAATCAGAGATGACTTCCCTGTAGATGTGAGTAGGAGTTAGCTGCACAAGTCAAAACTCACAAAGCAAGGACAAAACAACATAAGACATATTGTAAAACAAAAAGAACTAAGTCATGATACTCTACCGCATAAGAGCTGTAAATTCAGAGACATCAGCTTGGGCTGTATATATACATATACGGTTTAAAAAATCTATAGCAGATAATAGACATGAAAATTAAGGACAGTGGTTACTGCTAAGAAGAGGCAGGGGACAGGCTAGGGAGGAACACAAACACAATGGTATTTCAAATGTTTTAATGTATAAATTGTGTTGTGGGTCATAGGTACTCATTAGTATGCTTCATAATTTATTCACATTAGATATACTCTTTATAGATACCAAACATTACATATTATAATTTCTTTAAATCTGCTCTGGTGGAAATAAATGAACACATGAAGTCTCCCTGAAAGAAAATCAGTGTTTTGGGGGAAAAACCAAGATTCCCTGACAGAAGCTACCCTATGTAGAGGACAAAGTAGGTCTTCAATAAATATTAGTTGGTTTACTGCTTTTCCCAAGGATACATCTGGAGGGTCTGCATTCCGTTCTCATTGCTGCTGCCTGACCACAGAACTAGCTCTTTCTGTGACATCTAACCTAAACCCCGCAGTCCTAAGTCCTGACACGTATGACAAGATGCTGCCACCTGGTGGCTACAGAATAGATTTAATGGCTAGGAAGTCTTTCATGCTAGCTGGTGGAACTGGCAATAGGGAGAGATAGGGAAGCAGGAATGAGGAGAAAACAAAAATTAAGAAACAGGAAAAGGAGCTCCATCTCTAAGATGGAGGCAGAAAAAAAGGGACTATTGTCTAAATGAGACTGGAGAGTCCCTACAGGAAAATGGCTTCCCTCTCCTTCATTCTGAGACTAGAAACAAGAGGAAAGAGGCTATAGCTTGTATTGAGGGAAATGCAAGACTGAGGAGAAAAAAAAGCAGGTCTAGCTGATCTCAACTTAGCAAGCTAAAATAATAGTAGCCTGGTGTCAGCGGCCACCCAAGCAACTGCATGCTCCTAGTTTCCACTTGGGGAATCCATGTGATTTTGGGGAGGCTGACCCCACCCTTTTCCCCAAAGGTGTAGTCCATGGTGTGGAATAAGCAAATTAGCATGTACCATCCTCCTGGCCACAATGATTGGTCAGGGGTGGACATGTGACCCAGGCCTAATCAGTGTGAATGTTGGGGCTTTTGCTGAGATTTCTGGTACAAAGATGCCTTCTTTTTCTGATTGGACATAAATGGGGAAACGTGTAATCCTAGGAATGCTAGCAGCCATTAAGTGGCCCAGACTTAAGATGGTCCTACAGAAGACGCAACAGTGAGAAAAAAAATCAGTCTGGTATTTAGAGACATACTGAGCTACTGGGTCAGGCTTCACCTGGAGCCAGCACTACCTATGGACTTTCCAGTTACATGAACCAATAAACCCTTTTTATTTTAAGCCAGTTTGAATTAGGTTTTCTGTGATTTAAAACCAAAAGATCCCTAACCTATACATTCATCATAGCCCATTCCTACCTTCCCACAGGATAGCACAGGGAATACAGGTAAGGTCACTACAGATTTATTGGTTATACTAAAGCCAAGGGTATCAAGCTGAAAAGGTCAGAGGCAGCAACCAGGTAC
Source organism: Papio anubis (assembly GCF_008728515.1). Taxonomy (NCBI): domain Eukaryota; kingdom Metazoa; phylum Chordata; class Mammalia; order Primates; family Cercopithecidae; genus Papio; species Papio anubis. Next base: position 121,871,432 of record NC_044976.1, read on the forward strand.
TAAGTAGACTGGATGACTCAGCTGTCTGTACAGAAGAGAATGGACTTCTTTAGGAAAAGAATAGCCAAATGAGAAGCAAGTGCAGAGAAGGGCCTCCACTAGGCAAAGTTAATGTAGGGATATAAACACTCTTCCCCACAGACCTATATCATGGGGGTGTTGCTTTGGGGTCTTTATGCTCCTGGGATAAGGAATTTTGAAGCACATGCTCCTTTAAGTCTTTATTACCCTGTGGTGCAGTGCCTACCTCTCCCTTTGCCAAAGGAAAAGCCTCCTTTTGGCTTCTGCTGCCTCTGATGACACTCACTTTTGAGGGGACCAAGGGAATTTTATCTTCTGCTTCTTTGGTATGCCGGGAACTGGGGCCCCTTCCTCCTTTGAAAACAGTACCATCTTCCTGACCCTGGGCAAGCACTGCCCCCTTTTCAGCCTCTCCCATTGGCCCTGGCCTTTCTGCCCCTCCAGCTGAGTTGCCTTCCCCTCCTAAGCCCCATGTCTCCCATGGTAACCTTGAGGACTGGACAGAGTCCACGGCAGCTGCTGACTTCTGAGGGGTAGAATTCCTTTCCCCACTTCCACCTGACTTTTTTCGAGGGCGCCCCCGTTTCCTTTTGGCATCACTTGCTGTATCCTCTATATCCTGCTTTGCTGCTTTAGCTGGTGGATCCTGCCCACTGGCCTCACTCACAAGTACTTCAGCTGTCCTCTTGACACCCTTGTCATGTGGTCCTGGGTCACCACCTATGCCTACCTCTCTGTTCTCTGTGCCTCGGGGCTGAGTGAGTCCCCCAGGTGGAGCTCGCCCAGGCCCAGGCCCAGGCCCAGGTCCAGGTCCAGGCAAAGCAGGAACAGTTGGTAAGATCATGTTAATGATGGGTACAGCTGCTGAGGGTGCCCCGGCCCTACTAGACAGAGGCAGTGTAGCCACTTTCAGGGCACCTGAAGAAAGCCTGGGGGCCAGAATAGGTGGAGAGACTGGGATTGGTGGAATAAGCGAGCGAGGGGCCCGGGGAAGGAGCAGAGGCAGCCGAGCCACTAGGGCGTTAACCTGCAGGTTATTGGCTCCTGGGGCTGAGCTCTCAACTACACTCTTCTTCCGCTCTCCACGTGCGAGAGGGCCAGCCCCAGTTCGGGCTTCCAGATCCTTAGGAGGCTAAAAGGTAAAGAGAGGAACACAGTAAAGTGTGAAGACTGAATACTGGAGGAAACATAGACACCAGAGGCACAGGAAGTGGAAAAGCATGGGACCCAATAGGAAAAGGATATACTAAACCCCCAGCCCAGGACACCGAAGTCAGGGCCACTGACTTCCTTACCTGGGCCGGTCTCTCCAGCTTCTTGTGGGCTTGTGAACCCTCTGGGTTCTCTACACCATTCTTTGGTTTAGATGACCGTTCCCGAGGTGCATGTTCATCCTCTTCTGCAGAGGTGCCAAAAAGGTAATAGAGTGAAGGTGAGGAAGAAACTGAGGAATAGGGGAGTGAGGCAATTCTGATTCACTGACTGGTAGAGACAGGAAATGGGGTGCTAAAGCATGTCTTAGAAGGGTCTCCAGGAAGAGAGGGCAAATCCAAGGTGTCTCTATTCTGTGTGTGGGAGGGTCACTGAAGCTGAAAGTGGGTCAGGGTTGCTGAGACATAAGAGAGGGTCCACCCACCAGCAAGCCCCATGGCCTTAAGCACATGGGCATGTGCAGATCGGGCAGAGATGAGATGCTGCTGTAGCAGGAAGCGGGCGACCTCAACGATGGAACTGAAGGACCGTTTCAGGATCCGCTCTGCCCAGTCACACGTCAGGGCACAGGCTGCCTCCACCAGTTCATCTCGAGGTGCTGGGGTTACTTCTGGGCCCATTTCTGGCTGAAGTGGGGAAGGACATGCCCAATCACTCTCCAAATTAAATAACCCTTGTCCCCTCTCTTGAAGTGACCAAAGACTGTTGACCAAAGCTGAGACCAGACTGGGGACGGGAGTAGCCTCTACCGATCCCACTGCAGAAGCCCACAAGTTCTCTTCATCCTCTGCCTCAGCTGCAGGGTTGGCAGAAGGGAACATCATACCTAGAAGCTACGTACATAATGACTGAGGCTGTTAGCCCTCAAAACATGCCCCAAAGACCTCTGCCTTTTACCTGGGAGAGAAGAGTAGAATTAGAGGGTGATTTGGTACTTACACTCTCAGAACCCTTTAGGTCAAGTCCAGGCAGGGGTGGCATAGACACCAAGGTCTTCCTTCGTATGCCACTGTAGCAATATCTGATGCAAGTTAAAGAGCAGCCAACACATGGCAATCTCCAAACCCCTTGAGCAAGTTAAGCTGTTCCACTCCTGGGTCTCCACATCCTAAGTCTTCCTCCCAGGTCCTCCACCCCCAACCTCTCTAGTCAAGGATACTTGGACTGGCCCCGGCCACCAAGCCTTCGAGCTTTGATGTCAGGGAAGATCTCTCTGATGATCTTGCCAAAGTTGGCTGTGCTGAGTGGGCGGCAACAGGCGAGACTCTCACAGTACTTCCTGAGTGAGAGGGGAGCAGAGTGGGAACATACTCAGAGAAGGAGGCCATGGGTAGGCTCGAAGGGTCCCTAGGGATCAAGTGTGAGGAACCCTTTAAGAAGACAGGCTTTAATCAAGGCAGGAAGCTCTTCATGGGTGAGGGGGTCCTATGCCAACCAATCCACTCACCCCACCACCCACCCTTCCACCCACCGATAGGCATCATAAACACTTTGCTTTGGCAGACAGGTGTCGGTGTGCTCTTCCAGGTGGTTGCGGATCCACCTATAGGCATACATGTACTCCTCATTGCTCAGTGTACTTGGCTCTGAGCTACAGAAACAAAAGGAACAAGCATTACTAAGACCCTAACAGTTGTCCTGGTTCTTCCCAAACTACCACTTCAGTAGTGCTGGACCAAAGTAGTTCACCCAGAATCTACCTTTCCCTGGTAAACCAAGTCAGGGTGGGGACCTTACCTCTTCATCAAGGACAGCAGCTACGAGTCTTCCTATTTACCTCACCCCTTCCCAGTGAACCTTTCTCGAAGAATCAGAACCTCTGCCATCTAAAACTACCATCAAACCTACCTTTTGTCTCCAGTGCTGGGTCCTGAGGGGAGCTGAAGGTAGAGATACAGCTTGTCATTGTCAGAAAATTTCTGTACATCTTGCTGAGGTAGGACAAAACAGAGGCAGGAGAAATAATAAGGCCAAGAAGGACCCAATGTAGGACCCTCTGATTCCCACCCCAACGTCTAGCTGACTTAGAGGGTGTCAGACTGAAAAAGGACCTTAGAAATTATTTGATAAGGCTGGGCGCGGTGACTCACGCCTATAATCCCAGCACTTTGGGAGGCCAAGGCAGGCGGTTCACAAGGTCAGGAGATCGAGACCATCCTGGCTAATACAGTGAAATCCCGTCTCTACTAAAAATACAAAAAAAATTAGCCGGGCGTGGTGACGGGCGCCTGTAGTCCCAGCTACTGGGGAGGCTGAGACAGGAGAATGGCGTGAACCCGGGAGGTGGAGCTTGCAGTGAGCTGAGATCGCACCACTGCACTCCATCCTGGACCACAGAGCGAGACTCCGTCTCGAGAAAAAAAAAAAAATTATTTGACACTAGGTGCTCTGAGGGGCCCTGTAGGCTACCACAGCGAGGAGGGGAGTAGAGGAGATCAGCTCTGAATTCATCTCTGCTGGGCTTCTACACAAGCGCTCACAGAGATCGAGTGAGAGGCACAAAGTCAAACTGGCAGCAAGTTTGCAAAGCCAAGGATCTTCTGACAAGATAGACCCTACCTCTCCCACATCAATGTTTTGTTGATGCCCATCATCCTCACATCCTCCTCCCTCAGCATTTCCATCCCTCTATTGCCCTCTTCCCCAACACACTTACCAGGATTCCCTCTACTTTGTTCTGCACGGCCTTGCTGTGGGGAATAGGAGAAAGCTGGAGGTCACACACGAGGTTTTCTCCCTCTCTTTATCTGACTGCTAAGGAGGGAAAAGGGCTGAAATGCCCAGCACGTGCTCAGGCATTGCTACCATGGCCAAGAATCTCCCTCTGCTCCCATGCCCTTGCTGAGAGGCAGTTCATCTACAGCCAAAGTGAAGTGCTGCAGGGATCTATACTCAGGTCTTGGACAGGATTTGGAGATGTGATCAGTACTTACGAAATGGTACCTCGGAGCCTTTGAAGAAGGGTGGTAGGTTCCCCAGCCTCAGCACCACCTGGAGGGGGCCTTCCCCCAGTCTTGGGGCTCTTAGCATCAGGCTCATCTTCTGCCATCCCGGCATGAGGGCTAGAATTGAGAGGGACCGGCATAAAGATGTAACTCACACTGGCCTTCCCTTCCCATGAAGGCCCCAGGGCACTCCTCATCTCTTTACCCAGAAAGGCAGAGAAACAGAAACAAAGCCTCCGAATTTCCCCAGTGGTCTTTTTCTCACCACTTGCCTTCTCCGAAAATTAGAAATTATTCCATTACTTCGCCAGAACCATATATACCCAAAGAGATCTTTGCCATCTCCATTCTATCTGCCCCACCTTTTTGAAGTCTCCTAAATCTGGAAAACTGTAAAGGAAGAGATAGGGGGATTGGGAATCCATGTTAGCAAGAAATTTTCATTTCTGCCTCTGACCCCATACTGCCCTCCTCCCCCTCAAAAACAACAATAACAGCCACAAAACAAAGTTCTCTAATTCTCAAAAATACTCCTCACCATTGCATATGCTTGGGAGGTCAGAAAGGATACGAACATATTCTGCCTTTCTAGGCTTGGAAAAAAAACTGGGCCCAAGTTCTCATTACTTAATCTCTCCACGACTTCCCCCGCTGCTCCCCCTCCCCACGTCGCCGGTCCCTACGTCATCTCCCACAACAGCCCATCCTGAGGCGCGCCCCCACCTCCTTCCCTTCCCCCTCCATTCAATCCCCGGTTTCTGCAAAGTGGAGGGGGGGTGGGGCGGGGTAGCGGAACTCATGGGCTGGGCGTCAGAAACCCGGCAGGGGAATGGGGTCCCAGATTCCGGGCACGTGCACATGGGTGAAGAAGCTGTTGAAAATACAGCTACAGTCTTTTTCTGCTCTCCTCCCAACTCATCTTGCCCCCTCCCTACCTCTGAACAGTCGCCTTCCAACACAAGCAACAATAAAGGTAAGGGAGAAAGAGAAACTACCTCGTAGCCACCTCCACTCCGGCCCAGCCCCAAGGTCCTGGCCCAGCCGGCTCGTGCGTTGCTTTATTTTCCTTTTTCTGAATGGTTGTAACAGCCGCGATCTGCCTAGATACACGGGCGGCCTGCTCTGTCATTGGTCACTGCTGCCACCCCGGAGACAGAAGGCGCCGGGCTCGTACCGGCGGCCGCTGAAGTCTGCCTGGTAACAGAATCTGATTGGTCAATAGGGGAGGGAAAATCCAAAATTGGTCTTATTTGAGTCAAGAGGGGGAAGTCCGGGTTGGGTTTCGGTTAAAACTGGGGTCGGTTGGGACTGCAGGTCCCAAGAGATTCTTCTCTTAAAGGGACCGCAGGATAAAAGAACGAGTGCTCGTCTCCCTTTGAAACTGTCTTTTCTTTTGCCCTCCCCTTTTGTGTTTCAGTTTAGTCTACGGTCCTCAGAGCTACCGGAAGAGAAGAATCAATGGATGATAAAATAACTAGAAAATGATGGATAGGAGTGATGGAAGTTCGCTGTAAGCTCCTATAACCCCCCATCCATCACAATCACCACATGCCTAACACAACCTGCAGACACACTCACTCGCAACAGACCTGCAGTCTGGGCTCTTTCCTTCTTGATGGAGGCCGCAAAACCTCAGCAGTTGTACCACATTAAACTAAAATGCTTTTTCCCTGTTAGTGTTTCTTGATTTCCCGTGTGTACTTTCCTTCCAAGGAGTTGCAAATGCATTTGCATCCCCATAGTTCTGCAGTCGGTGAACCCTGGAATTTTGATGGACTCCCACGGGAGTGCTGGATGCCAGAGGAACTTTTTACCCTCAGGGAACATTGTACTGAACAGGTTATGGGTTCTTAACCCTTTTCCTTAAGACGTTTTAAGGTTATGAATCAGATGAAAGCAATGGACCCTCTACCATGAAAAATGCACACACAGACCAAGTTTTGCATCTAATTTCAGAGAGATCATGGACTACAGGTTGAAAGTCTCTTAAATGGATATATTTTGTTTTGCACAGCGGACATGTTACAACCAAAACTGTATTTGCCATCCTGACATCTAATACGTTCTCCAGGCTCATCATTAATGTGCTTTTGTAAAGAAGACAGCAGTGCTGCCTGAGCTCATCACCATTGCCCTTTACAGCCTGCCTTTCCCTATTACCAGCTTCTATGAGTACTGGGGGAAGCCAGGAGATTGTGGAGTTGGGGGAATAAGGATATATTGGCAAGAAGGTTTTCTTTTTTCTTTCTTTCTTTTTTATTTCTTTGAGACGGAGTCTCACTCTATCGCCCGAACTGGAGTGCAGTGGCGCGATCTCGGCTCACTGCAATCTCCGTCCCCCAGGTTCAAGCGATTCTCCTGCCTCAGCCTCCCGAGTAGCTAGAACTACAGGTGCCTGCTACCACGCCCAGCTAATTTTTTTTTTTTTTTTTTTGAGATGGGAGTCTCAGTCTGTTGCCAAGCTGGAGTGCAATGGCACAGTCTTGGCTCACTGCAACTTCCACCTCCTGGGTACAAGCGATTCTCCTGCCTCAGACTCCTGGGTAGCTGGGATTACAGGCGCCTGCCACCACGCTGGGCTAATTTTTGTATTTTTAGTAGAAATGAGATTTCACCATGTTGGCCAGGATGGTCTCGATCTCTTGACCTCATGATCTGCCCGTCTTGGCTTCCCAAAGTGCTGGGATTACAGGTGTCAGCCACCGAGCCTGGCTAATTTTTTGCATTTTTAGTACAGATGGGGTTTCACCATGTTGGCCAGGCTGGTCTCGAACTCCTGACCAGCCAGAGTCAGATTTATTAAGCAACAGAAAAGCTCTCAGCAAAGAGGGAGCCCAAAAGAGGGTTGCCAGCTATGAGGCTGAGTGGGAGGGTGAGGAGGGCGGCTTATGGAGTGGGAAGGGGAGGAGTGTGCTGACCGGGCCTGCAGGCTATCTTGGAGAAAGCACCACTCAGAAAGAGGTATGATAGTGTAAAGAACCAATTGGAGGCAGAGGTGAAGGCTTGGCTCAACAACTTGGCCTGGAACCAATCAGGGGCTGAAGTGAAAGCTTGGGCCAGGACCTTGGCCTGGAACCAATCAGGGGCTGAAGTGATGATTCACCCTATGTAAATAAAGACTCCCCCTGTGGCCAATCACAGAAAGATAAGCATATGTAAAATAGGTGAAAACTAAGAGACTAAGGTGTGCCAAAGAGAGAGAAATATGTCCAAAAAGGGAGTGGTATTTGTTCATCTGGGACACTATTACACATTGCCTACTAAGATTGGGAGTGATTTATTTTTTATTTTTTAAGACGGAGTCTTGCTTTGTCACCCAGGCTGGAGTGCAGTGGCACAATCTCCGCTCACTGCAACCTCCACCTCCCGTGTTCAAGCAATACTCCTGCTTCAGCCTCCCGAGTAGCTGGGATTACAGGCTCATGTCACCACACACAGCTAATTTTTTATATTTTTGGTAGAGATGGGATTTCACCATGTTGGCCAGGCTGGTCTCCAACTCCTGACCTCAAGTGATCCGCCCATCTCAGCCTCCCAAAGTGAGCCTCCCAAAGTGTTGGGATTACAGGCGTAAGTCACCGTGTCTGGACTTCTTTTTTTTTTTTTCACCGCTGCACTCCAGCCTGAGTGACAGTAAGACTCTGTCTCAAAAATAAATAAACGAACAAACAGCTGGGCACAGTGGCTCATGCCTGTAATCTCAGCACTTTGGGAGGCTGTGGTGGGTGGATCACTTGAGGTCGGGAGTTCAAGACCAGTCTGGCCAATATGGTGAAACCCCATCTCTACTAAAAATACAAAAATTAGCTGGGCTGTGGTGGCGCGTGCTTGTAATCCCAGCTACTTGGGAGGGTGAGGTGGAAGAATCACTTGAACCTGGGAGGCAGAGGTTGCAGTGAGCATAGATGGTGCCACTGCACTCCAACCTGGGCAGCAGAGTAAGACCCTGTCTCAAAAAAAATAAGTAAAAAATAAATACAATACAATACAATAATAAAAAATAATACAAAGACGAACTGCAAATTGGGAGAATATATTTTGAAGACATATAACTGACAAAGGATTATTATCTGGAATTTTTGAAGACTTCCTACAAAAGAAGATAACCACCTGGGCATGGTGGCTCACTTCTGTAATCCTAGCACTTTGGGTGGCTGAGATGGGCAGATCACTTGAGATCAGGAGTTCGAGACCAGCCTGGCCAACATGGTGAAACTCCATCTCCACTTAAAATACAAAAATTAACATTAGCTGCGCATAGTGGTGCACACCTGTAGTCCCAGCTACTTGGGAGGTTTAAGTAGGAGAATCGCTTGAACTCGGGTTGCAGTGAGCCAAGATAGCACCACTACACTCCAGCCTGGGCAACAGAGTGAGACTGCCTCAAAAAAAAAAAAAAAGAAAGAAAGAAAGAAAAAAGAAAAAAAGAAAGAAAAAGAAAAAAAAGATAACAAACTAGAAAAATGGATGGGAATTTCACAAAAAAGCAGAAATGGCTCATAAACATATGAAAAGTTATTCCCTATATGATAATCAGGAAAATGCAAATTTTAAAAGATACCATTTCACACCCACTAAATTGGCTTTTCCTTTTTTTCTTTTTTTTTTTTTTTTTTGAGGCAGGGTCTTGCCCTGTCACCCAGGCTGGAGTGCAATGGCATGATCATGGCTCACTGCAGCCTTGACCTCCTGGGCTCAAACAATCCTCCCACCTCAGCGTCCTGAGTAGCTGGGATCACAGGCACGCCACCACACGCAGCTAATTTTTTTTGTATTTCTTGCGTAGACGGAGTGTCACCTTGTTGCCCAGGCTGATCTTGAACTCCTGAGCTCCAGCAATCTGCCCACCTTGGCTTCCCAAACTGTTGGGATTACAGGTGTGAGCCACAGCAAAAGTTTTAACGTCTGACAATATTGAGGGTTGACATGGTAATGAATCAACAAGAGCTTTCATTCACTGTTGTGGGAGTGTAATTTGGTGTAACTGTTTTGGAAAATAGTTTAATATTACTTGGTGAAGTTGAATATGTGAGTATTTCTTTTTTTTTTTTGTTTTTGTTTTTGTTTTTGTTTTTGTTTTTTTTGAGACGGAGTCTCGCTCTGTCGCCCAGGCTGGAGTGCAGTGGCGCGATCTCGGCTCACTGCAAGCTCCACCTCCCGGGTTCACGCCATTCTCCCGCCTCAGCCTCCGAGTAGCTGGGACTACAGGCGCCCGCCACCACGCCCGGCTAGTTTTTTGTATTTTTAGTAGAGACGGGGTTTCACCATGTTAGCCAGGATGGTCTCGATCTCCTGACCTCGTGATCCACCCGCCTCGGCCTCCCAAAGTGCTGGGATTACAGGCTTGAGCCACCGCGCCCGGCCGAGTATTTCAATTTACATTTAATATATCGGTAGTTGCTCTCTTAGACATATGCCCAAAAACACAGGCAGTAAAGTTTATAGTCTCACTACTTGCATTAGTAAAAACTGGAAATGATCCAATATCCATAAACCCTAGAATGATAAGTTGTGATATAGTCACTGGATGGAATGTCATAGATCAGTGGAAATTAATGAGCTACAGCCACACATATCCACTGGATGAACTTCAGAAAGTTAAAAAACCAAAACACAGAAGAAAACATACAGTGCAATGCAATTTATAAATATTTAATGTCAGGCAAAACTGAACAATATATTGTTTATGGGTAAATACATATGTGGCAAAAATAATTAATAAAAAGCAATAGAATCATGACCATAAAATTAAGGATAGAAGTTACCTATGATGAGCAAGGGAAAAGAGGTTTGGGAATGGTTGGTTGGCAGTTAGTAACACCTTACATAGCATCTAATTTAATATGCTTGTTTTCCAATGAATGGCCAGTCATTTCAATATATACTGCCATTTTCTTCTTCTTATAACTGTTTCCTTTTGCAGTTTTATCATATGCTTTTATTGTGTACTAACTTTCCTTGTATAGTTGGGTGTATTTCTGGACCTTAGCCTCTCTTTTTAAAAAATTTTAATTTTAGGTTTTTTTTTTTTTTTTTAAAGACAGAGTCTCACTCTGTCACCCAGGCTGGAGTGCAGTGGCAGGATGCTAGCTCACTGCAGCCTCAAACTCCTGGGCTCAAGTGATCCTCCCACCTTAGTGACCTGAGTAGCTGAGATTATAGGCGCATGTCACCATGTCCAGCTTGTTCTCTTGTGTTGATTCTTTTTGTCTATTTCTGCACCCATAACACAGTTTTAGTTAATGTAATTGTATAGTATATTTTGAAATCTAATGCTGAGAGTCTTCTGTTATTGGTTTTATTAATTAAAATAATTATTCCTATATATGGAAGATTGTATTTTCCAAACGTGGCCACAATGTTTCTGGTTCCACACACTATTTCAGAATCTTACAACTTCCCTGTCAAGAGGTGGAGTCAGCCGAGCGTGGTGGCTCACGCCTGTAATCCTAGCACTTTGGGAGGCCGAGGTGGGCAGATCACTTGAGGTCAGGAGTTCAAGACAAGCTTGGCCAGCATGATGAAACCCTGTCTCTACTAAAAATAGAAGAATTAGGCTGGGTGCGGTGGGTCACACCTGTAACCCCAGCACTTTGGGAGGCTGAGGCAGGTGTACTCCCTGATGTCAGAAGTTTGAGACCAGCCTGGCCAACCTGGGGGAACTCCGTCTCTACTAAAAATACAAAAAATTAGCTGGACATGGTGGCGGGTGCCTGTAATCCCAGCTATGTGGGAGGATGAGGCGGGAGAATCACTTGAACCCAGGAGGTGGAGGTCGCAGTGAGCCAAGATCATGCCATTGCACTCCAGCCTGGGTGACAGAGTGAGACTCCATCTCAAAAATAAATAGATAGATAGATAAATAGATAGATAGATACATAAATGAAAGAAATGGAGTCTAGTCCCTGTTTCCTTGAACCTGGGAAGGCCTTTGTGACTGGCTCAGTAATTGGAATGTGGTGGAAGTGATGCTGTGTGACTGCCAAGTGTCCGCTGGAGTAGGTGACACGCCTTCACCTTTGCTGCTCTCTCTTGGAACCCAGCTACCATGTTGTGAGGGAGCCAAGCAGCCATATGGAAAGGTCATGTGTAGATGTTCTGGCCCCAGCCCCAGCAGAAGGTCCGAGTGACAGCAGCGTGAGTCTCCAGACATGTGAGTGAGTGAGCTATCAGATGATTCTAGCCTCCAGCCTTTAAGCTGCCTCCACTGACACCGAGCAGAGACAAGCTATTCCTGCTGAGCCCTGTCCAAACGACAGATCTGTGGACAAAGGTGATGTTGTCATTGCTTTAAGCCACTAAGTTTTGGTGTAGTTTGTTACACAGCACTAGGTAACTGGAACACTATACATTCGCATTTCCGGTCTAGTTTTAGAAACAGCTTGTCAAGTTTCATAAAAAATCCTCACCCCTCTGAGGTAACATGTTCTGATAAGTATCCTCCCGTATTCACTTCCATGTCATTGCAAACAGGACCACTTAAATAGAGGGGTTTTTTTGTTTTGTTTTTTGAGATAGAGTCTCGCTCTGTTGCTCAGGCTGGAGTGCAGTGATGCAATCTCAGCTCACTGCAACCTCTGCCTCCCAGGTTCAAACGATTCTCCTGCCTCAGCCTCCTGAGTAACTGGAACTACAGGTGTGTGCTACCATGCCCAGCTAATTTTTGTGTTTTTAGTAGAGATTGGGTTTCACCATGTTGGCCAGGTTGGTCGCAAACTCCAGGCCTCAAGTGATCCGCCCTCCTTGACCTCCCAAAGTGCTGGGATTACAGGCTTGAGCCACTGCGCCTGGCCTTAAATAGAAGTTTTTGTTGCTATTGTGGTTGAATTTGTTTTTAAAACTGGGGATTATACTATAGTTATAGAGTTATTCACACAACTCTATGATTACTTTTTTCCATGAACAATGTGTTGCACACATTTCTCTAGGTCAGATAGTATTGAGGGTAGAGAGTCTGCCACACATCAAAATCAGGAAGTCAGGGAAGGGACTCCTAAGAGCATGCCAGAGGATGGCACGGAGCAGATATCCAGAGCATGGAGCCAGCTGGTCAAACACTTGGAAGATGAAAGTGGGAGGGCTGGATGCAGGAATGCGAGAAGGATTCTCTGAGATGAGTGCAATTGCCCGATGCTGTCTTTTAGAGACTTACTGGAGAGCAGTGTGTGAGATAATGCTTGAAGGACCAACGATGGGATAGACATCTCCCAATGCTCTCTTATCTCCTTTGTCCTGACGGACTGGCAGTACAGCTTTTCTGAGGGTGTCCTTGAGCTCAACAAACTTTCTAGAACCTTCTACATGGCCTTATAAGCCATGGTGTTGGCAGGAGATCCTAGGTGATATGGTAGACTTTTCCCACAGCACACTCCCCAGCTTTGCTATTCTTGCTCATCTAGCCCGGTTCTGGGGTGTGGGGTAGAATCTTTGTGAGTGCAGTACAGAGAAGTGGGTGCAGCTACTCAGGAGGCTGAGGCAGGTGGGTGGGTACCCTTTCCACATTGCTGGTGCCTGGGTTGTGTGTTACAGGAGGGCCTCTTGTTTTTGGAGTCTGTTTCGGTGACATAGGGTTAGACATAATGAGAGGACGCCAAGATCAGGATAAACGTGAATAGGATTTTAAGCTTTTATTATGAAAAAGATTTCTTTCTTTAAAAAAATTAATTTTATTGTGTATATTTAAGATATACATTATGTTACTATAGTGAAGCAAATTAATATATACATCATCTCACACAGTTACTCTTTTTTTTGTTTTTGTTTTTTGGGAAGAACAGCTAAAAACTATGAAAAATTTCAAACATGTAAGAGGAGAAGGAAGAATGTAATCAACACCCACATGCTGCTTGACCACATCCTGCTTGAATGATCATCCACATCTGATCATCTCTTTTTTTTTTTTTTTGAGACAGTCTTGCTCTGTCGCCCAGGCTGGAGTACAATGACATGATCTCCACTCACTGCAACATCTGCCTCCTGGGTTCAAGGGATTCTCCTATCTCAGACTCCCTGGTAGCTGGGATTACAGGCATGTGTCACCACACCCGGCTAATTTTTTGTATTTTTAGTAGAGAGAGGGTTTCACCATGTTGGCCAGACTGGTCTCTAACTCCTGACCTTGTGATCTGCCTACCTTGGCCTCTCAAAGTGTTGGGATTACAGGTGTGAGCCACAGCGCCCGGCCCCTTTTTACTTTTTCTCTCTTTTTTTTTTTTTTTTTTTTTTGAGATGGAGTTTGGCTCCTGTCGCCTAGGCTGGAGTGCAGTGGTGCAGTCTCGGCCTGCAACCTCAGCCTCCTGGGTTCCAGCGATTCTCCTGCTTCAGCCTCTCAGGTAGCTGGGATTACAGGCACACACCACCATGTCTGGCTAATTTTTGTATTTTTAGTAGAGATGGGGTTTCACCACGTTGGCCAGACTGGTCTCGAACTCCTGACCTCAGGTGATCTGCCCACCTTGGCCTCCCAAACTGCTGAGATTACAGGCGTGACCCACTGCGCCTGGCCCTGATCTTTTTTTGTTTTGTTTTGTTTTGTTTTTTTTGAGACAGTCTCGCTCTGTTGCCCAGGCTGGAGTGAAATGACGTGATCTCGGCTCACTGTAATATCAGCCTCCCATGGTCAAGAGATTCTCTCGCTTCAGCCTCCTGAATAGCTGGGATTACAGGCGTCTGCCATGAAGCCCAGCTAATTTTTGTATTTTTAGTAGATACGGGGTTTCACATGTTGGCCAGGCTGGTCTTGAACTCCTGACCTCAGGTGATCTGCCCACTTCAGCCTCCCAAAGTGCTGGGATCACAGGCGTGAGCCACCGCGCCCGGCTGAGCCACTGCACCCGGCTGATCATCTTGTTTTATCCATGCCTTCCCACTCTAAGTTACTATAATGCAGACATTCATTATATTGTATCATCTTTAAATACTTAGGTATTTACAGTAAATAATTTAATGTGATTAAAAAACAAAGACTGTCTTTTTAAATAATGTCCAATGCCATTATCACACCTAAAAATAAAAAATTATTTCTCAATATCATTACACATCCAGTCACTGTTCACATTTCTCTAGTTTTCTCAAAAACTGTATTTTTCTCTTGATAGGTTCAAATCAGGATCAGCAAAGGTCACACACTGCATTGTATTTGGTTCGGTTAATGTGTTTCCCAATTCTTTCTAATCCATAGTCTGTCTCTCTCAATGGGTCTGTTGAGGAGACAGGTCATTTGCTCTATAAGATTTTCCACATTCTGGATTTTTATTATTGTATCTTTATAGTGGTGTGTATTTGTTTGTTTGAGACAGGGTCTGGCTCTGTCACCCAGGCTGAAGTTCAGTGGCATGATCACAGCTTACTGCAATCTCCACTTCCTGGATTCAAGCAATTCAAGCAGGATGATGGGTATGTGTATGTGGACGTTTATTACATTCTTCCTTCTCCTCTTGTATGTTTGAATTTTTTCATAGTTTTTAGCTGCTCTTGCCAAATAAACAAACAAATGAGTAACTATTAGAGATGATGTGTGCCTGTGGTCCCAGCCTCAGCCTCTGGAGTAGCTGGGACTGCAGGCACATGCCACCATGCCCAGCTAATTTTTGTATCTTTTTGTAGAGAGGGATTTTTTGCCATGTTGGCCAGGCTGGTCTTGAACTCCTGAGTTTAAGTGATCTACCCAGCTTTGTTGCGGGAAGTCAGGGACCCCAAACGGAGGGACGGGCTGAAGCTGCGGCAGAAGAACATAAATTGTGAAGATTTCATGGACATTTATTAGTTCCCAAAATTAATACTTTTATAATTTCTTGTACCTGACTTTACTGTAATCTCTGAACATAAACTGTGAAGATTTCATGGACACTTATCACTTCCCCAGTGAATACCCCTGTGTTTTCCTATGCCTGTTGTTACTTTAATCTCTTAATCCCGTCATCTTCTTTGTAAACTGAGAAGGATGAATGTCGCTTCAGGACCCTGTGATTGTGTCAACTTCACAAATTGTTTGTAGAGCATGTGTGTTTGAACAATATGAAATCTGGGCATCTTAAAAAAAAGAACAGGATAACAGCGATGTTCAGGGAACAAGAGAATTAACTTTGAACTGGCCCCCAGTAAGCTGGATGGAACAGAGCTATATTCCTCCTCTTTCATAAGCAAATAGGAGAAATATCGCTGAATTCTTTTTCTCAGCAAGGAACATCCCTGAGAAAGAGAATGCGTCCTGAAGGTAGGCCTATAGACGGCCCCTTTTAAGGTGTCCCGTCTTTTATGGTTGAAGCTGATGGGATGAAATAAGCCCTGGTCTCCTATGGTGCTCCCAGGCTTACAAGGATGGGAAAATTCCCACCTAACAAATTGTGGTCAGACAGGTTACCTGCTCTCAAACTCTGTTTCCTGATAAGATGTTATCAATGACAATGTGTGCCGAAACTTCATTAGCAATTTAATTTCTCTCATCCGGTGGTCCTGTGATCTCACCCCGCCTCCATTTGCTTTGTGATATTTTATCACCTTGTGAAGCATGTGATCTCTGTGACCCACACCCTATTCGTGCACTCCTCTCCTTTTGAAAATCGCTAATAAAAACTTGCTGGTTTTACTGCTCGGGGAACATCATGGATCCTGCGGACATGTGATGTCTCCCCCGTACACCCAGCTTTAAATCTCTCTCTCGTGTTCTTTCCCTTTATTTCTCAACCCAGCCGAGACACTTAGGAAATAGAAAAGAACCCACGTTAAACATCGGGAGCGGGTTCTCCCAATACAGCTTGGCCTCCCAAAGTGCTGGGACTACAGGCGTTAGCCACCGCGCCTGGCCTATAGTATTTTTAAACTTGTTCTTCTGTTCCTTGTATCTCCTGTAAACTGATGAGAGACCTAGAGGCTTGATCAGACTCTTTTTTTTGAGATGGAGTTTCGCTCTTGTTGTCCAGGGTGGAGTGACTGCAGTGGCGCGATCTTGGCTCACTGCAACCTCCCGGATTCAAGTGATTCTCCTGCCTCAGTCTCCCAAGTAGCTGGATTACAAGTATGTGCCACCAGGCCTGGCTAATTTTTTGTATTTTTAGTAGAGATGGGGTTTCACCATGTTGGCCAGGCTGGTCTCGAACTCCTGACTTCAAATGATCTGCCTACCTTGGCCTCCCACAGTGCTGGGATTACAGGCGTGAGCCAACACACCTGGCTCCCTTTTTTTTTTTTTTTTTTTTTGAGACTGAGTCTCATGCTGTCACCCAGGCTGGAATGCAGTGACATGACCTCAGCTCACCAAAACCTCCACCTCCCATGTTCAAGCGATTCTCCTGCCTCAACCTCCCAAGTAGCTGGGACTACAAGTGCACGCCACCATACCTGGCTAATATTTGTATTTTTGGTAGAGATGGGGTTCGCCATGTTGGTGAGGCTGGTCTCGAACTACTGGCCTCAAGTGATCCACACGCCTCGTCCCCCCAAAGTGCTGAGATTACAGGTGTGAGCCACCAGGCCCGTCCCTTTTGCTCGTTTTCTAACTGGAGTGTTTGTTTTTTTACTGTTGAGTTTTTAGAGTTTTTCATGCATTCTAGATACAAATCTTTTGTCAGATATGGCATGAGTCCTTTAGACATAGCCCCAGTTGTCTTTTTTTTTTTTGGAGACAGAGTCTCGCTCCGTCGCCCAGGCTCGAGTGCAATGGCGCAATCATGGCTCACTGCAAGCTCCACCTCCCAGGTTGAAGTGATTCTCCTGCCTCAGCCTCCTGAGTAGCTGAGATTACAGGCGTGTGCTACCATGCCCCGCTAATTTTTTTATTTTTAGTAGAGATGGGGTTTCACCATTTTGGCCAGGCTGGTCTCGAACTCCTGACCTCGTGATCCACCCTCCTCGGCCTCCCAAAGTGCTGGGATTACAGGCGTGAGCCACCACTCCTGGCCGCCCCAGTTGTCTTCAGTAGTTTCCCTGCCTTTAGGTATGGCAATTGCTCTTACCAGAATGAACAAGATGAATGGGATGGAATATTGTTGAGTGGAATTTTAAGCTTTTAGGAAGAGATAGAAATGATGTAGAACTACATTATCCTTTCTCATTCTGAAGAAGTTTGATTATTGAAGAGAACAGGGCAGAGACTAAGGAGAGAAACTTATGGTAAAACCTTGTAAATCCCAAGGCTCCCTGTAACTCCCTACTCATCTTGAGCACTTCCTTTATATCCATTTATTCATTAAAGCATGCTAAGTGCCAACATCCAAGCTAGGTACTGGGAATTAACAGAGAGTTTCGATTCAAAGAGACATGTGTTTATGATGAGGTTAAGTGCAGCAGGCTTTGTGGGTGTTAAGATGGGCCCCTGGCCTGGAGGAGCCAGGGAAGGAGGTTTCCCAGAGGACATGGAAATCTGGCTTGGATGGCAGGTGAGGCAGAAGGAGGGAATCGGGACTCCAGTTGAGGTGGACGTCTCAGAGAGTGTGTTTAAAGGCCTCAAAGGGAAAGTATGGTGTATTCCTGGGGTGGTGAGACCATACTGGGGGTCCTAGGCTGCTCCAATGTTTAAAAGAAAGATACCTTTTCAGAAGACTGAAAAGAATGTAAGTCAATACCTGAATGTTATTTAATATTGTCTAGGTAGAGAATAAAGGAGTCAGTAGAATTACCATTTGGGCTGGGCACGGTGGCTCATGCCTGTAATTCCAGCACTTTGGGAAGCCGAGGTGGGCAGATCTCTTGAGTTCAGGGGTTCGAGACCAGCCTGGCCAATATGGTGAAACCCAGTCTCTACTAAAAATACAAAAAGTATCCAGGTGTGGTGGCACATGCCTGCAATTCCAGCTACTTGGGAGGCTGAGACAAAAGAATTGCTTGAACCCAGGAGGCAGATGTTACAGTCAGCCAAGATTGTGCCACTGCACTCCAGCCTGGGTGACAGAGCAAGACTCTATCCAAAATAAAATAAAATAATAATTACCATTTGGCTGCTGTCTCTAAAGGTCCTGACATTTCTATTAGATTCCTTCTATAAAGAATTGAGCCAGGTGTGATGCTTACGTTAGGCTGCAGCGAGCTGCAATTGTGCCACTGCATTCCAGCCTGGGCACCAGAGTAAGGCCCTGTCTCAAAAAAAAAAAAAAAAGAAAAAAAGAATTGAAGGCTGGTCATGGTGGTTCACTTGTGTAATCCCAGAACTTTGCAAGGCTGAGGCAAGATGATCACTTGAGCCCAGGAGTTTGAGACCAACCTGAGCAATATAGGGAAACTTTATCTTGAAGAAGAAGAAAGAAGAAAAGAAGAAGAAGGAGGAGAAGGAGGAAGGAAGGAGAAAAAGAGGAAGAAGAAGGAGAAGAAAGAAGAAGAGGAGGAGGAATAAGAAGGAGGAGGAGGGCCAGGCGCGGTGGCTCAAGCCTGTAATCCCAGCACTTTGGGAGGCCGAGACGGGCGGATCACGAGGTCAGCAGATCGAGACCATCTTGGCTAACAGGGTGAAACCCCGTCTCTACTAAAAAATACAAAAAGCTAGCCGGGCGAGGTGGCGGGCGCCTGTAGTCTCAGCTACTCGGGAGGCTGAGGCAGGAGAATGGCGTGAACCCGGGAGGCGGAGCTTGCAGTGAGCTGAGATCCGGCCACCGCACTCCAGCCTGGGCGACAGAGCGAGACTCCGTCTAAAAAAAAAAAAAAAAAAAAAAAAAGAAGGAGGAGGAGGAGAAGAGGAAGAGGTGGAAGAGGAGGAGGAGGAGGAGGAAGAGGCAGAGGGAGAAGAGGAAGAAATGAAGAAGAGGAAGAAGAAAGAAGAAGAAGAAGAAGAGGAAGAGGAGGAGGAGGAGGAGGAGGAGGAGCACCTAGCACAGGGAAAGGAGACATCTCTGAGTAAGGTTCTAAAATACCATCTGGGTGAGGAGACAAGAGTGCCATGGCCTGGCCTGTTGGATTGGTTCACCATGGTGTTCTTACCCCTCCTGTGTGTTAATGTTTCTGTATTCTAGGTAGAGGTGACACATTTAACCTCCTGATATGGTTTGGATCTGTGTCTCCATCATATCTCATGTTTAGTGGTAATCCCTAGTGTTGGAGGTAGAGCCTGGTGGGAGGCCTCAAAGGTATTTCAGAGACCTTTGCAGCAGCTCCTCCCATCACAGGTCCAGAGGCCTAGGAGGACTGAATGTTTTTGTGGGCCATGTCCAGGGCCCCCCTGCTCTGTACTGCTCCCTGCATTCCAGCTGCTCCAGCTCCAGGTGGTGGCTCAAAGAGGCCCAGGTATAGCTTGGGCCACTGCTCCAGAGAGTGCAAACCTAAGCCTTGGCAGCTTCCACATGGTGTTAAGCCTGAAGCTGTGCAGAGTGCAAGAGTTGAGGCTTGGGAGCCTCCACCTAGATTTCAGAGGATGTATGGAGAAGCCTGGGCTCCAAGCAGAAGCCTGCTACAGAGGCAGAACACTTATGGAGAACCTTTACTAGGGTGGGGTGGAGGAGAAATGTGGAGTTGGAGCGCCCACACAGAGTCCCCACTGGGGTGCTGCCTAGTAGAGCTGTGAGAAGAGGGCCACTGTCTTCCAGACCCCAGAATGGTAGATCCACTGCCAGCTGGCACCCTGCAGCTGGAAAAGCCACAGGCACTCAACACCAGCCCATGAGAGCAGTCATGGGGGCTGAACCCTGCAAAACCACAGGGGCAGAGCCCAAGGCCTTGGGAGCCCACCCCTAGCACCAGTGTGCCCTGGATTTGGGACATGGCATCAAAGGAGATTATTTTGGAGTATTAATATTTAACAACTGCCCTGCTGCGTTTTGGACTTGCATGGGGCCTGAAGCCCCTTTCATTTGGCTCATTTCTCCCTTTTGGCATGGGAGTATTTACCCAATGCCTATACTCCCATTGTATCTTGGGAGTAACTAACTTGTTTTTTATTTTACAGGCTCATAGGTGGAAGGGACTTGCTTTTTCTCAGATGAGACTTTGGGCTTCGGACTTTTAAGTTAATGCTGGAATGAATTAAGACTTTGGGGATTGGCCGGGCGCGGTGGCTCAAGCCTGTAATCCCAGCACTTTGGGAAGCTGAGGCCAGGTGGATCCACGAGGTCAGAGTCAGAGACCATCCCTGGCTAACAGGTGAAACCCGATCTCTACTAAATACAGAAACTAGCCCGGAGGCCGAGGTGGTGAGGCGCCTGTAGTCCCAGCTACTCCCGGGAGGCTGAGGCAGAGAATAAGTGAACCAGGGCCAGACTTACAGTGAGCTGAGATCCGACACTGCACTCCCAGCCGGGCAAGAAGGCTGAGACTCCGTCTCAAAAAAAAAAAAAATCAAAACTAGCCGAGGCCCGAGGTGGCTGAGCGCCTGTAGTCCCAGCTACTGGGAGGCTGAGGCAGGAGAATAGCCTAAGCCAGGGCCGGGCACAGTGAGCTGAGATCAGGCCCTGCACCCCAGCCTGGGTGACAGAAGCGAGACTCACGTCTCAAAAAAAAAAAAAAAAAAAAAAAAAAAAAGACTTTGGGGATTATTGGAAAGGCATGATTGTATTTTGAAAGGTGAAAGGGGCGGGCGTGGTGGCTCAAGCCTGTAATCCCAGCACTTTGGGAGCCGAGGCAGGTGGATCCGCGAGGTTAGGAATCAAGACCATCCTGGCTAACACGGTGAAACCGTCTCCTACTAAAAGTACAAAAAAAACTAGCCGGGCGAGGTGGCGGGCGCCTGTAGTCCCAGCTACTCGGGAGGCTGAGGCAGGAGAATGGCGTGAACCCGGGAGGCAGAGCTTGCAGTGAGCTGAGATCCGGCCACCACACTCCAGCCTGGGTGACAGAGCGAGACTCCGTCTCAAAAAAAAAAAAAAAAAAAATGAAAGGTGAAAAGGATGTGAGATTTGGGAGGGGGCAGCAGCAGAATGATATGGTTTGAACCTGTGTCTCCAACAAATCTCATGTCAAATTATAATTCCCAGTGTTGGAGGTGGGGCCTGGTGGGAGATGACTGGATCATGGGGGATGGGTTTCTCATAAATGGTTTAGCACCACCCTACCTTGGTACTATCCTCGAGATCATGAG
Source organism: Papio anubis (assembly GCF_008728515.1). Taxonomy (NCBI): domain Eukaryota; kingdom Metazoa; phylum Chordata; class Mammalia; order Primates; family Cercopithecidae; genus Papio; species Papio anubis. The sequence continues at coordinate 121,892,606 of NC_044976.1, forward strand.
TGGGTTCTCCTGAGATCTGATTGTTTAAAAGTGTGTGGCACCTCACCCTCACTCTCTCTGTCTCTTGCTCCTACTCTGGCTACGTGATGTTTGTGCTCCTCCTTCACCTCTGCCACGACTGTAAGTTTCCTGAGGCCTCCCGAGAAGCTGGGCAGATGCCAGCGTCATGCTTCCTGTAGAGCCTGCAGAACCATGAGCCAATTAAACCTCTTTTCTTTATAAATTACCCAGTCTCAGGTATTTCTTTACAGCAATGCAAGAGCAGCCTAATAAACCTCCCAACAACTGAGTTCTCCCAGTAGTCTTGCCATCAGTGGAAATTTATTACACTATACAGAACAGGGGTCCTGGGGTCTCCTGTGTGTGAGGGAGCATATTACATTGTCTTGGGAGTGATGGGTGAGATTTTTAGGTTCATTAAAAGAAAGCATGGGTTAAAAAAACAAAACTTCAGAAACACCAATTTACATTCTCTACCCCCAGGTCTCCTTGTGACAATCATCCCCAAAATTTTCAGATTCTGTCTGGCCGTAAAAGTGAGATTTTGGCATTATCAGCATCACTGGTGTGAACTAGTTACCATAACCCCCCCAGAGGCCTCTTTAGCCTTTTCTTGTACAAGATACAAAGCGTAGACAGAAGAGGAGACACAGGCCTCAGGCCCCCAAAGACAAGGCCATCTGAAGAACAGGGTCAACAGTTTATTTCTTGGTGCCTCCAAGAGCTCATGGAAAAGCAGCACAGTGAGCAACAAGCAACAGTGGTCAGTAAATGGATACCACTCAACACGTTGCCACAGTCTCAGCTTGGCTGTGTGGTACATGCTGCCAAGGGTTGGGTGCCAAGAGAGAGCGGAATGAAGCCAGGTCCCCAAGGAAGTGAGGGCTCAAAATATGGACTGAGGGTGATGAGGGTGGAGTTCAAATCCAGATGTCAGAGCTACAATCGCCCCCAGGGTAGCGGAGTTCATGGGCGAGGGCTGGGCCTAGAGGCTCCTTCCCGAAGTCCACCAGGAAGTTGGGGTTCAACTTCAGCCCTCCTTTTACTGTGTCTACATCAACCTGCAGCATCACAGAGCCTTCCCTGGTGGAAAAGGGGAATGGGGTAAGGGAGAAGTCAGAGATTTTAGGGGAAGGCTCCTGAGGAACAAGGAATGACCAGGGTCTTGATGGGCCATCTGTGTGGTGGGGTACAGGGGTCTCCCTAAGGAGTCTTCAGAAAGCCAAACGACCCCTCTGGAAGAGGAGGGCTGGGGAGGTGAGCCCATGTGTCTGCTTCTCACCTGATGAGATCAGGGTAAAACTGCTTGTCCCAGGCGCTGTACAGCGACGTGGTCACGTAGAGGCGCTTCCCGTCCAGGCTGAGCTGGATCATCTGAGGGCCTCCAGCCACCCGTTTTCCCTTGGGAAAACCAGGGGTCAGAGCCCAGGGTAACACACAGATCCTAGGCACCACCCCAAACCCAAGAGCATGCTCAGCTGCTCCCCCACATATTCCTCAAGCATGGGTCTGAGGGGTCCAGCAAGTAGGGGGAGAGGCTCTTACCTTGACCACCAGGGGCTCTGGCTGGGACTTTAGTTCCTGGTCCTCTAGCACTTGCACGGGGCCTCCCTTAACGATGCTGCCCCCGAGGAAGAGCTGGATGGGGAGGTGCAGAGGATAAGGAGGACCGTAGTGGGAGGCGCACATGTTGCAGGAAGAGCAGCTTGCCTGACTGGGATCCCTCTTTCCTTTCAGACATGCTCTGCATGCCCATCCCTGGCCTAGACAGTCCTGGGCCTGCGCTGTCCCGCAGCCCACATGTCTGCTTTTCCTGCACCTCCCTCATCATCCGCCAGCTGCTTCAGACCATCCACCCCATCCCCAGATTCTCTTATCCTTCCTTCCTTCCTTCCCTTCTGCTCCTCCTGCCAGGGCCCCCACCTGTCCTGTGAGGCGGGGCCTCTGTGGATCAGAGACATCATACTGCCTCAGGTCCCCGTGCAGCCAGTTGCTGAAGTACAGGAAGCGGTCATCCAGGGACAGCAGGATGTCGGTGATCAGGCCTGGGGGCGGGGGTGAGTAGAGCCTTTAAGGACTCTTGTTTGCCAGGCCAAGAATCAACTTTCCCGTGCCCTAGGCACTCACCTGGCATTTCGGGCAGCAGCCAGCCCTTCACTTTCTTGGGGGGCACCTGGATCACCTTCTCCACTGACCAAGTACCTCCCTACATTGAGGGGTGGAGGGTTAGGTTAGCTGGCAGAGAGGTGAGCCTATCAGAATTGGGGACTGAGGGTTAGATCTGGGTTGCCCAGACCTGGGAGGGAGAGAATAGATGACCAGCCTTCTTGCCACTAGGATCTAACTCCATGCAAGCCCCTTTAGGCAGGGGTTGTGTCTGCTTCATCACTGCATTCCCAGAACATAGCACAGTGCCCAGCACAGAAATTCACTGAGTAGTTTTTGAATGAATGAATAAATATGGCCAGTTAGGGTTCAGGCAGAAGTTGGCCTACCACTGAGAGAAGAGAGACAAGGCATGCAGCCTCGTTTTTTTCGTTCCTGGAGATGCCTGGGAGCACCATTACAGAAGCCTGCTTAGGTAGAGCTGCTGACAAAACTACTGGGAGGGGAGGGCCAGAGGGCGTATGTCACCTCGTTCTTGTAGAAGCGCTGGATGGTGGAGCTGAGCGCGCAGCCCACAAAGCCTTGGGCAGCATCTGGGTTGTGCAGGAAGCGGATCTCCAATGGAATAAGCCCATCTTTTAGAGACAGGGTCTGCACGATCTCATGGCGCTGCCAGTCCCATACATATAAGTGGCTCCCGTACAGCCCTGGGGTGGGAGTGGGGCCGGAGGATAGGCTCAGCATCGGGGGTTGGAAGGCATGGGCAGACAGGCCACTAATCAGGGCAGAAGGTTAAGAAATGGATTGGAGGGATCAGGAGGACGCTTGAGCAATCTGAGCATGCAGTGCATCCTATGCCATCTCCCTCAGATTCTGGAGCCACAGGAGGGAAGTGCGGGGCTGGGAGATTTGGAGCAGAAAGCAAGGGGATGTGGGCCCAAGGCTCCTGCTGGCCCGTGGGGGGATTCTCACCAGCCTCCACATCAGCGGGATTGAAGCCATCTCGTAAAACATTGGGAGCTGCCCACTCAGTGCTGATCATGACATTGTGTCGAGGCTGGTACCAGAAGTCATAGCCCAATGGCGCAGCACCCCCAGGTCGCTCCCATGTCCCCTTCACCTCGAATGTCTCCCCATCCAGCAGCACAAAACCCCCTGAACAGGGAAGGAAGTAGGGTGGCAGGTAGAGGCAGTAGAGACACTAACCCCACCCTCCAGCCCTCTCCCCCAGGCATGTCTAAGACGCTGAAAGCCCATTGCCTCCACCTCCACTGCTGGATTTGCCAGCTCCTTAAATTCAGGCATCCATGGCTGGGGGCACAGTGGCTCATACCCGTAATCCCAGCACTGTGGGAGGCTGAGGCGGGCGGATCACTTGAGGTCAGGAGTTCAAGAACAGCCTGGCCAACATGGTGAAACCCTGTCTCTATCAAAAATACAAAAAATTACCCAGGCATGGTGTCACGTGCCTGTAATCCCAGCTACTCAGGAGCTTGAACCAGTGAGGTGGAGGTTGGAGTGAGCTGAGATTGCGCCACTGCGCACCAGCAGCCTGGGCAACAGACCGAGACTCCATCTCAAAAAAAAAAAAGGAAAAGAAAAAGTAAATAAAAAATTCAGGCATCCAAAGGGTCTCACCCAGGCATTCAAAGGTGGCCAGGTGGCAGGGGGTGCTTTACCCTAGTGCCCCTGTCTCCTATCAACTTCATCCCTCTCTCAGACCACAGCAGAAATGTTTCTCCTACGATATCTTCTGGGACTCAGTACCCGGTATTCTGTTGTCCAGCCTCCCACTTTTGGAGTGGGATTCCTCCCAGAGTCTAAGCTCCATTCTGCTCACTACATTTTTTTTGAGATAAGGTCTCACTCTGACGCCCAAGCTGAAATGCTGTGGTTCAATCACAGCTCGTTGCAGCCTCGACCTCCCTGGGCTCAGGTGATCCTCCTACCTCAGCCTCTTGAGAAGTGGGGGTTACAGGCCTGCACCACCACACCCAGCTAATTTGTGTATTTTTAGTGCAGAGTTGCCAGTGCCAACTCTGTGTTATCGGCAGACGACACACAGACGGGATTTCACGATGTTGGCCAGGCTGGTTTGGAATTCCTGAGCTCAGGCGATCCGCTGGCCTCGGCCTCTTGAAGTGCTGGGATTATAGGTATAAAGCACCACACCTGGCCTGTTTTGACTATAACTTTGAACTGAATTCATCAGTGAAGACTCATCTTAATAGAAATATTCAAAACTGAAGTTACTTGCTAACATTTAAAATACTGACTGGGATCCAGCTCACTGGTTCTCCTTGGAAAGTCATTCCATCCCTCCCCTTCCATTCTGCTCCTCCCACAGAACAATGCTTTCCACATTTCACAGCTATGGAAGTTTTCATGAGCACATATGCTGGCAGGTACCTTTGCCATTGCCCTTGAGGTCTCCCAGGGAGCTGATCATCACCTCCCCGCTGGCCAGGCAGTGGCTGGTGTGGAGAAAGGCCAGTCCGCACTTGGCATGGATGTCCTTGGGCTCAATGACCTGGAAGGGGTGGGGAATGGTGTCAGAATCATACGGGACTGGGAGTCCCTGCTCTTAACCGCCATACTCCTCCTACTTCTATCTGCTGACTCTGTCATCTTTTCCTTCAAAACATGGACACAACTCTCCCTGTGGGAATATGACAGAGATTCAGTCTGGTAACTTCTACAGAGCAGCAAGGGAAAGTCAGAGAGATTGCTAATAACTGCCCGGGCAGGAAGCGCTGACCTTTCCCCGTGTGTCCTGAAGGCACACGCAGCCCTGTGAAACCATAAGCTCCTCCCGGGCTGGCCCAGACCTGTGTTAACTCTGTATTACCAGTAGACAACACAGTACGTGCTCGGCACCAAGAGTGCACTAAACAAAGTGTTGGGAGGGACTGGAGTTTTTAAGAGAAGCCCCGAGCTCCTAACCGCATAGGGGGAGTAAATGGCTCCCCCCCTCTCTCAGAGTAAAACAAGAAGCCTCCTCCCTCTTCTCCAGTGCCCTGGTCACCGTGCTGGAGGGTGATGACCCAGAATGCCTGGGTAGACTCTGCTCTGAAGTCCAACCTCCCTCCCTGCTGCCGAGCCAGATCCTGTGTAAGAGCTGGAGGCTGCTGGTTTAGGTCTGGCTTCCTGCCCGTAGGCTGCCTGGGGTGGCAGGTGTCTTGTGGTCTACTGAGCTGGCAAGGGCAGAAGACATGCCTTGTGCAGCTTTGGGGCCCGGGGCTCAGAGCTCACGTCCACCACATAGATGCGAGAGGAGATGAGACTGGGCAGCACCAGCTTGGTGCGCGACTTGCTGCTATCACCGAAGCAGCTGCTGCAGGTGTTCCATCCTGAGTGATGCAGCTCATCCTTCAGGTTGGGCATGGGCAGCCGGTGGATGACCTAGGATGTGGGGAGATGGGGTGCTCTTCCAGGCCACGCCTCTGTCCGCTTCTGGAAGAGGGGCCCCTGTGGACCTATTTTGGTTTGGAAGCACAGCACAGGCTGGATTTCAGCACTCCCCTTGTCCCAGGTTGAGCCTGCACATCCATACCCAGGGAGGGCCAAGAAGGATAGAGCTGGGAAGGGGGGCCCCAGGGCCAGGGAGGAAGGCAGCTACACTCTTAAAGTAGCTGGTGCCCAAGCCCTGCCTTACCTGGCAATACTGGGGAGACTTGGGGTCAACATCCACAGTGGCCAGGTAATCTGGGGCCTCAGTGCCGGTGTTTCGGTAAATGCAGGGCAGGTAGACGATCTCTTCTCTGGGTCCTGCAGGGTAGAAAGCAGGCAGCAGGGACGGCAGGGTGGGAAGGAAGGGCAGGGGAAGTGCTGGGTGTGCCAGAGGGTGGGGGCTAGGTCTGAAGTCCCTCCACCCCTGGCTGTGGAATCAGCAGTAGGGCACTGGCTCTCAGACCATGGCAATTACCTTTCATAGCCTCCAGAGGGGTGGAGTAGCCGGGTCCACAGTTCCCACATTTTGTAGCTGTGGAAGCAATGGGGCACATTGGTTGGGCCACACTCTGGAGGGTGAAGGCTCCCTCCCCACATCCTGCAGCATACATCCCAGTGGGCCACGGCAGTGCGGCTGGCCTACGTCCCCAATCCAGCCTCATTGCTCTGGCCTGTCCTCTCTGCCCCCTCAGAGCCCTGATGAGGGTGAGGTTGTGCTGGGAAGAGCTGGAGACACATGACCTGAAGGTAGACAGACAGTCCAGCAGGGCCCAGGGAGGGCCGGAGGAGGGCTGATGCAGCTGGGGTCGTGTGGTGTAGTGAATATGACACAGACTCGGAGCCCAACCCCAGCCCGCCACTGACTAGCCAGGGGAGCTTGGGCAAAGTACTGAAGCTCCTCGACCTCAATTTCTGCATCGTCTGTAAAACGGAGATGGTAAGAATTCCACAGTGGGCTTTTACGAGAAGTAAACACAAGGATGCAGTTGGTGTGCAGCTCTCTGCTTGTCTGGCCAAAGCCCAGGCACCGTTCTTGGGGAGCCACTCTCAGGGAGAGAGCGTGGCGCCTGCTCAGCTCCCTTCACCAAGAGGTTTCTATATCAGGGGGAGGCCAATTCCTGCTTTTCTCTCCCCTGGGTCCTGATCCCAGGCTGCTAGCCAAGGGCTGGAGTACATAACTGAGAGTCTGGGGCTAATAGCAGCTGGAAGTCCTCAGGCCGGTTTCTACCCCTGGGTGTGCCCCACTTCCTTTATCTGGAAAGTGAGGTGTTTGGCCCAACTCTGGAGAGCTCAGAGGCCTGCCCACCAGAGAGGTAGGGAGCAACCCTTCCTATCTCTGAAGTCTGGCAAGAGGGGTCACACTAATCTCCAGGAGGGAAGTCAGCAGATGTGCAGCAGGGCTGGGACATCACAGCTGCCAGCACCCCAGCATCAGAGTTTGGGGCCTGCTGGGGAGCAGGGGCTAAAGAATAACCCAGACGGGGCGGCAGGCTGAAAGAAACCCTGGAGTGGAGTCCACAGGCCTGGGCCCTGTCTCCTGCCTTGTCCTGCGGCCAGTCCAGCCTCTGCCTTCACAGCTGGGCCGCAAGTGAGGAGCCAGGAGTAGGCAGAGTGGGGCCACCACTGGGGCTTGGGACTCCCACTCGCAGCAGCCAAAGGACTTAGGAAGCTGAGAGGCAGCAACAGCGTTCAGAGTCTGGAAACCTGGTTTCAAGTCCCAGGTCTGATGCTCCGTTTCTCCAGTTTCTCCTCTTCATTTATGAAAAGTGGGCAATAATGATATTCTACCTACTTCTCTAGGTAGATATGGAGGACAAATAAGACTATGTATTTCAAAGTCGTTTCATAAAACTGAATTAGGCCATGTGCGGTGGCTCACACCTGTAATCCCAGCACTTTGGGAGGCTGAGGCGGACAGATTACCTAATGTCAGGAGTTTGAGACCAGCCTCGCCAACATGGCAAAATCCTGTCTCTATTAAAAATACAAAAATTAACTGGACGTGGTGGCGTACACCTGTAATCCCAGCTACTTGGGAGGCTGAGGCAGGAGAATGGCTTGAACCCGGGAGGTGGAGGCTGCAGTGAGCCGAGATCGCACCACTGCACTCCAGTCTGGGCTACAAGAGTGAAATTCTGACTCAAAAAAAAAAACAAACAACAAAAAACAGCGAGTTACTGTGTAAATATGGGAAGGGCTGTGCCAGAGGACAGGAGAATGCCAGAGAGTGCTTGATGCCCGGAGAGAGGGCTGGAGGTGAGGCAGGGAGAAAGAGAGAGAGAGATCCAGTTCTGCTACATAACCTTGCTAAGTCGGGGCTTGGCACCAGATGCCAGGGGGTGGGGAAGGAAGTTGCTGGATACAGAAGGGAAAGGAGGTTAAAAAACTCCAAGACATCAAGACAGAGATACAAAAACTACAAAGCCAGGGAGAAACTGAGAGGGAAGTAAAGGTGCAGAGGAGGAGCTGCCCGCTCTGCAGCCTCTGCTCACCCCCCACCCCAACAACCCCAGCAACCCCAGCAACCCCAGCAACCCCAGCCCCAGCATTTCGCAGGGTCAGGCCCAGCATGCCACCGCAGCCCCAGGGAGCATCATTCCTCTTTCTGGGGAATAGCCCCCATCTGAAGCATCTCAAGCAAGATCTCAGAGCAGCTTTGGGTTTGGGATGGACCCAGGGAAAGCTCAAGTGGGTTTTCCATGCCAGGCTGGCTGCTGGGCATTCGGCCAGCTGAGGAAGAGCCAGCCCCAAGTGGGGAAGGACTTCCCAACCAAACCCCAATTCCTTCTCAGCCTGTCACCCAGGAGCCCACGGATGGAGGAATAGCAGGGCCAAGGGGGATTTAGGGGTGGAGGAGGCATTGAAACAGGTCCCCAGTGAAAGAGCGCGGGGGTCTCTGATTTCCCTCCCAAAGAGCTTTGCTATGTGGGGTAGCTAGAGAGTGACCTGGGCACAGAAAAGCTTGGACTCCCTACCTCCCTCCCTGGAGTGCAAAGTTGGCCCAGGGCTGAAATCAGGATCATCTCTTTCCTATGTGAGGGCCAGGGACCGAGTGGTGTTCTCTAAGAGCGCCCCCGTCTGATTTTCCCAGCTGCAGAAAGGCACCCTGGCCCCAGCCTCTGCTGAATGGAGCCAAGTCAGGGCCCAGGATCCCACTTCCCAGCAGTGCCTCTGCCCACCTTCCTCAGAAAGTTTGGCTAAGCTGGGAAATGCAGTGGGGTGGTGGGGGAGGGGTGTGCAGACTGGGGACAATGAAGCAGAGTCCACTGCTCCCTCCCCAGCTACCCCCTCAGGTTTTCTAGCATTTTCTGGGGGAGGGCCTTCCAAGTTAGGGGCAGACAGAGCAGGCAATGCGTGATTGGAAGCCCCTCTCCTTACCCATGCTGCCAACTGGTACACTTTGATCCTGGCGGGTTTGCTGTGCTGGTGTTAGAGGCCGTTGTTCCAGGGAAGGAGCAAAGGGAGGGAATTTATACAACCAGCTGGGGGTGGGGCAGAGAAGGAGGAGGGCCCGGGCTGTAGCCCAGAGTGAACTACTCAGGGCAGCTGGCCAGGACACTCTCAAGTGGCCTAGGGCAACTGGTGTTTGAATTATGGGGTGTGCGTGTATGTGTTTAAGTGTGCATGTGTGGGAGCCTGTCCTTCCTTCCTTCCTTCCTTCCTTCCTTCCTTCCTTCCTTCCTTCCTTCCTTCCTTCCTTCCTTCCTTCCTTCCTTTCCTTTCCTTTCCTTTCCTTTCCTTTCTTTCTACAGGGTTTCACTCTTGCCCAGGCTGGAGTGCAGTGGCGCGATCTTGGCTCACTGCAGCCTCCGCCTCCTGGGTTCAAGCAATTCTCCTGCCTCATCCTCCCGAGTAGCTGGGATTACGGGTACCTGCCAGGTGTGCCAGGCCCAGCAATTTTGTATTTTTAGCAGAGAAGGGATTGCACCATGTTGGCCAGACTGGTCTCAAACTCCTGACCTCAGGTGATCCACCCATGTCAGCCTCCAAAAGTGCTGGGATTACAGGTGTGAGCTGCCGACCCCGGCCAGCTCATGCTCTTTAGTGGGTGCCTGGGTGTGTGTAGATGTGTGTATCTGGGCATGTGTGTGTTCCTGTATACCTGTGTGTTGCTCGTGCATGTGCCTGCATCAGTGTGTATCTGTGCCTGTGTGTGAATTTCCACCTGTGCGAATGTGCCTGTGAGTGTGCTTGTGTGTATTTGTACGTGTGTGTGTGTGTGCGCCTCTGTGAGTATGTGCCTGCCAGAGTATCTACACCTGTGTGGACATGTGCATAAGTGCCTGTGTATGTGTAGCGTGTGGCTATGTGGCTGTGTGTGTGCTTGTGTAAGCCTGCACATGTATGTGCTCCTGTGTCTCCAAATGCTCATCTTTGTATTTGGATCTGTCTCTTGGCATTTAGGGACACCCGGGACTGTGGGCCCATTTGCTCCTACCTCCACAGCCAGGGTCACCTCTTCCCTAAGATTGCCCTCTTATTCCAGATATTCATACTCTTTGGATAAAAGCTCTGGGGTGAAGTTTTTATTGGTTAGGAAAAAGAGTAAAGTCTGGGCTTGAGATCGCAAGTAGAATACAAGGTTTCCAAACCAGAGTGGAGGGAAGGGGAGCAAAATTGGGCCTTGATGCATTGGGTGTCTGTCTTCCTGGCTCCCATCAGTGAGGGATCATGTGCCCATCAAGGAAGACTTCCTGTGGCTGCCCAGGGCAAGGGTCTTCTCTTTTTTTCTTTTCTTTTCTTTTTTTTTTTTTTTTGAGACACAGTCTCGTTCTGTCGCCCAGGCTGGAGTGCAGTGGCCAGATCTCAGCTCACTGCAAGCTCCGCCTCCCAGGTTCATGCCATTCTCCTGCCTCAGCGTCCTGAGTACCTGGGACTACAGGCGCCCGCCACCTCCCCCAGCTAGTTTTTTTGTATTTTTAGTAGAGACGGGGTTTCACCGTGTTAGCCAGGATGGTCTCGATCTCCTGACCTCGTGATCTGCCCGTCTCGGCCTCCCAAAGTGCTGGGATTACAGGCTTGAGCCACTGCGCCCGGCCAAGGGTCTTCTCTTATCCCCAGTGCCACTCAACCCCTCTTGGCTCCATCCTGCGTCTATCATCCTCACCATTGTGCCATCAGCCTGCCAGGCATCACAGAGAGCCTTGTGTGTACAGCTGCCCCACAGGGGAGGCTCCAAAGGCTGCTTCCTTGTCTTTGTCTGCTTCCTCCTGTCCTGGCTACCTCCACTCACCCTACCTTCACCCTTCCCTCTGGCCCTCCCTTCTTCCTCTTCCTGAGGTCTCCATCTCCTGCCTCCTGTCTGTTCTCCAGCTTCTTGGCTTGGGGTAGTCCACCACACAAGATCTGAAAGAGAAAGAAACTTTATCCCCACCTTCTCATAAAAAACTATTCAGTCATTAACTAAAAAAAAAACAACAAAGCTGTTATTTTGTTTGTTGTGGTCTGTCATTGACTACCTCTTTCATGCTCCTGAGCTCTGACTTGGCTGGTCTCTGCAGCTCCTCCATGGCACCCCCCACCTCTGCCTGTGGATTTCTCCCTGAACTCTTGCTCTACAGCCAGCAAGGTGGTTGGGGAAGTTGTCCTAATCTAGGTTGCAGATGGAGGCAGTGAAGGTAGAGGGGTGATTCTCCTGCCTCAGCCTCCCGAGTAGCTAGGACTACAGGTGTCCACCACCACACCTGGCTCATTTTTGTATTTTTAGTAGAGACAGGGTTTCACCATGTTGGTAGGCTGGTCTCGAACTCTTGACCTCAGGTGATCCACCCACCTCAGCCTCGCAAAGTGCTAGGATTATAGGCCTGAGACACTGTGCCCAGCTGACCTGGCTAATTTTTAATTTTTTTTTTTTTAGAGATGGGGTCTCACTATGTTGCCCAGGCTGGTCTTAGACTCTTGGGCTCAAGTGATCTGCCTTGGTCTCCCAAAGTTAATTTTGGATTTTTTTAAAAAAAAATAAGTACTGCTTTTGTAACTAAAAGCTCAAATAAATCTATTAAAATAAAAACTATAGGGAAGATGAAAGGAAGGATGGAAGGTCACATGCAGTGCAGGTGAGGGCTACAGTGAGGGCCCATGCTGGGGAGAAGGACTAGCCCCAGTCCCTTTTGAGCTACAGCTCTCCCACCCAGCTACCCGTCCTTTCCTCTGGAAGACACGCATGTGCATGGCCATTCATTCATTCATTCATTCTTGTAATCTACAAACCTTTCTGGAGCACCTCTTTTGAGCCAGATATGGTAGACAAAGTAGTGAACAGGGCAAAGTTGCTACCTTCATAGAGACGACTTTTTAGGGGGAATAACTGATAATCATGCAAATACACAAACAAATAAAATCACTTCAGATAAGTGCTATGAAGTAGGGTAACGTAGGGGTGACTGATGCAGCATTAGGTGGGGTTGCCTGGTGTGCATGGGTACAGAATTATATGCAAACAAACAGCATAAAAGAACTAAAACAAACAAACCAAAAAGCACAAAGGTGTGCAAAATGCCTGTAAGGCATAAAGGTAGCAGCCTGTGGAGGTCTGAGGCAGGACTGGCTGGACAGGTTGGGATTTTCACCAGCTAAGTAGAGTTTCGGAGCCCTGTTCTGCTCATTTCTCCTTATATTAACAGACCAATTCCTCAGGGGTATGTAGGAGATGTGAAGGGAGTAGCATTTAATGAGAACCTGCTACCAGAGGTGACTGGTGCCAGGCCAGGCCCTACACACTAGCAATTAGCTCAGGTTCTGCCCATGGCACACCTGGAGAAGCTAAATGCCTTTTTCTTTTTCTTTCTTTCTTTTTTTTTTTTTGAGACGAAGTCTCGCTCTGTTACCAGGCTGGAGTGCAGTGGCGTGATCTCGGCTCACTGCAACCTCCGCCTCCAAGGTTCCAGCAATTCTCCTGTCTCAGCTTCCTGAGTAGCTGGGACTACAGGCGCCCGCCACCTCACCCGGCTAATTTTTGTATTTTTTAGTAGAGATGGGGTTTCACCATATGGACAGGCTGGTCTCAAACTCCTGTCCTCGTGATCCTACCTTAGCAAGCTCCCAAAGTGCTGGGATTATAGGCGTGAGCCACCACACCCAGCCTGTAAATGCCTTTTTCTTCGTCTTATATTCAGGAAACAGAGTTTTTCCCAGTTCACTCTGTTGCCCACACTTAATGCACTGTCTCTGAATGACAGTGGGTTCAAAGCCTGCTGCTCAGGATAATAACGGCTCAGAGAAGAGAAATTTTTTTTTTTTTTTTTTGAGATGGGTGGGTCTCACTCTGTCACGCCAAAGGCACCGAGGTGAGAGAGAGTGGCCGCGATCACCAGGCTCCACTGCAAGCTCTGCCTCCCAGGTTCACGCCATCCTCCTGCCCCAGCCTCTCGAGAGTAGCTGGGACTACGGAGTGCCAGCCACCCGCGCCTGGCTACTTTTCATATTTTTATTAGAGACAGGGTTTCCCGTGTTGCCAGGATGGTCTCGATCTCCTGACCTTGTGATCCTTCGCCTCAGCCTCCCAAAGTGCTGGGATTACAGGCGTGAGCCACTGCACCTGGCTGAAATAATTTTTTTTTTTTAAATGCCCTCTGCCAGGGCTGTCTATAAAAAGCATGATTTGAGAACCACTTGGAGGACTTTCTCCCCACCGCCAATCCACTCAGAAATGTCCTCCCTTTGGCCTGCCATCGATGCTTGAACCTTCACCAATAGCAGTTTATTTCTTCGTGTTACTACGAGATGGCCTCTTCTCACCTCCTGGCTACAGTGAATGTCTCTGGAGTGGTAACACTTTAAGCTCCTAGTACTGCAGCACCGCTCAGTTTTATCAGAAGCATGCCTCCCAGTGGGTAACGCTGAAGAGTGGCTAATCATATCCAGGGAGATGCTAAGGTTGGGGACAGAAGGTGTTTAAAACGCAAATGTTATCGTCTTGACTACTTTACCTCTATCGCTTAAAGAGAAGGAAGAATAAACCAGTGATGTGGCTCACACCTGTAATACTAGCACTTTGGGAGGCTGAGGCAGGTGGATGCCTTGAGCTTAGGAGTTCCAGACCAGCCTGGGCAACACAGTGAAACACTTTCTCTACAAAAATTACAAAAATGAGCCAGGTATGGTGGTGTGCACCTGTAGTCCCAGCTACTCAGGAGGCTAAGGCGGAGGATCACTTGAGCCTGGGAGGCGGAGGCTGCAGCAAGCTGTGATTATGCCACTGCACTCCAGCCTGGGTGACAGAGGAGGCTCCATCTAAAAAAAATTATAAGCCATTTTGTTTCAATTATGCCTCCTAGCCTCCCTCCACCCTGAATTTTTTGAAACATTGCTTTAATGTTTCAGAATATATCTCTTTAAAATAGGAATTCTGGGCGGGTTGTGGTGGCTTAAGCCTGTAATCCCAGCACTTTGGGAGGCCAAGACGGGCGGATCACGAGGTCAGGAGATCAAGACCATCACAAGCTAGCTACAGTGAAACCTCTACTACAAAAAAATACAAAAACTAGCGAGGCTGAGGTGGCGGGAGCCTGTAGTCCCAGCTACTCGGGGCTGAGGCAGGAGAATGCGTGAGCCCAAGAGGTGGAGGCTTGCAGTGAGCTGGATCAGCCACTGCACTGGCCTGAAGTGACAGGCCGAGACTCTGTCTCAAAAAAAGAAAAATAAGAATTCTGGATTGGGTATGGTGACTCACTCCTGTAATCCCAGCACTTTGGAAGGCTGAGGCAAGAGGATTGCTTGAGCCAGGGAGTTCAAGACCAGCCTACCTGAGCAGCAGCATAGGGGAGGCAGCTATCTCTGAAAAAAAAAAAAAAAAAAAAAATTACCTGCAGTCCCAGCCATTCAGGAGGCTGAGGTGGGAGGATCACTTAAGCCCAGGAGTTTGGGTCCAGGCTGGACAACATAGCAAGACTCTTGTCTCTTAAAAAAAAAAAAAAGGAAAGGAAAGGAAAAAGAAGGGTCTGACTAGAACAGAAATTATGCATCTTGTTACACATTTAATGCACAAGAAGAAAAGAGGAGATAGGTTTGAAAACCAATTATGCAGACTAGAAGAGGTAGCAGCAACTTTGGTTACAAGGACACAGGTGATGCTTGCCATCACCAACCCCCCCCTCCAGCCTTTCTCCTGTGCCAAGCCTGGCTCCAGAAGAGCTGAGACAAGAGCCATAAAATGGCTTTCATGCAATAATCTCCACTTTGACAGAGGCCCACTTGGCTAGCACCCATTCATTTAAGAGTCCCGAGAAGAAAGAATTACATCAGTCTTGGTTGATGGCCCAAATTAAGCCATCAAAACCCCTAGTAAAGCTTCTATTTTGAACATGTTACAATACTTGAAATAAAATTTCCAAAGGAAAATAAAAGCCCTTCCATTTGGGGGTGGGAAGGATCGTTGGTCCCTGGGGTCATATCCTTGAGTCACAGTTTCTCTGCTGAGGCTCAGGACGGGCAGAAACAAATCCCCTTCTTTGGGGAGCCCAGGCCTCCACTTTCTCACCTCAGCTCCCACCAAGATCCTGCGAGGAGAAGAAGATGAGGGGTCGCCTGCTCCCAGCGTCCCAGCAGGACAGGAGGCCGGAGACTTCGGGAGACATGGCCTCAGGTCTACATGGAATCGGGAAGAGGCCCGGGGAAGGGCTTCACTGCCCATCCTGCATCTGCTGTCTTTGCTGCATCATACCTACGTGGCTGGTTGCCTTTAAAATCTCCCCAGGGTCACGTCCATGTGCAGGAATGCTAACAGTGCTATGGGATATGGGAGCCCCAGATTTCCTTTCTCACCTTTTCAAAAGGCTGCTCAGAAACCAAAGTTTAAAAAGGCTTAAACTGAAAATAATAGCTGTTCCTAATATACAGTGATCTTTAACAAATCAATGGGAAAAAGATAAATTACACAAAGAAAAACATCCCAAGGATATGAAAATGCAATACAAATGGCTAATGACCGTAAGAGAAAACATACCTGGTCTCATTAGCCATTAGAGAAATGCTGGTTAAGGCAACAAAAAGATACGATTTTTCTTTTTTTTTTTTTTTTTTTTGAGGGCGGGTCTGCGGCTGTGTCACCCGGGCTGGAGTGCCAGTGGCCTTGATCACCGACTCACTGCAAGCTCCGCCTCCCAGGTTCAGGCCATTCTCCTGCCTCCAGCCTCCAGTAGCTGGGACTACGAAGCCCGCCACCACGCCCGGCTAGTTTTGTATATTTTTTAGTAGAGCGGGGTTTCACCGTGTTAGCCAGGATGGTCTCGATCTCCTGACCTAAATGATCCAGCCCGCCTCGGCCTCCCCAAAGTGCTGGGATTACAGGCTTGAGCCGCAGCCCGGCCCAAAGATCGGTTTTCAAAGTAAAAGATTGAAATATTCAGGATCAGAAGGAGTGTGGGGAAAAGGGCCACTTGTGTATTCTACTGACAAGACTATAAAATGGTGGAACGTTTTTAGAAGGAAATTTAGCAACATCTAGCAACATTTTAAATGGAACTCCACCTCTAGTGATCTACTTTATGGAAATCGATAAGTATATAAATGTATATATATAGGATGTTCATTGCAACAATGTTCGTAATAGTGAAAGGTTGGAAACAACCAATAGGGAAATGGTGAAATATATTACGGGACATCCATAATACGAAACACCAAGCGCCTTAATGTGTAGTTTTCTATATACCAACACAGAAGGCTATCAAGAAATCTGGTGGAGGGTTGGGGGAAACCAGAAAGCATAATCTCATTTTTTTTTTAATTTTTTTTTTTGAGACAAAGAGTCTCACTCTGTCACCCAGGCTGGAGTGCAGTGGTGCCATCTTGGCTCACTGCAACCTCCGCCTCCTGGGTTCAAGCAATTCTCCTGCCCCCGCGTCCCAAGTAGCTGGGATTATAGGCATGTACCACCATGCCTGGCTGAGGCCACACAATATTTTGGTAGAGACGGGGTTTCGCCATGTTGGCCAGGCGGTCTTGATCTGCCTGCCTCAGCCTCTCAAAGTACTGGGATTACAGGCGTGAGCCACTGTGCCTAGCCTCATTTTAATTAAAACTATGTGAAAATGAAGCTATATAGTTTTAATAAGTTAAATTTATATTTATTTATTTATTCATCCATCTATATGTTCATAGAAAAGGATTTGGCTTGTGATGCCAGTATTTTGGGAGGCTGAGGCAGGCAGATAGCAGGCAAGGTGTAGGCTCCAGCCTGGGCAACATAATGAGACCCTGTCTCTATAAAAAATTAAAACAATTTAGACCTGGCAGGCTCCTGTAGTCCTAGCTACTTTGGGGGCGGGGAAGGTGTGCTGAGGTGGGAGGATTGTTTAAGCCCTGGAGGTACAGGCTGCAGTCAGCCGTGACTGCACCACTGCACTCTAGTCTAGGTGTCAGAGTGAGACCCTGTCTCAAAAAAGTAGGCAGACCGCGGTGGCTCCTTTCTTGTCATCCCAGCACTTGGGGAGGCCAAAGTGGGCAGATCCTAAGGTCAGGAGATTGGCCACCATCCTGGCTAAGGTGAAACCCGTCTCTACTAAAATACAAAAAAAATTAGCCAAGAAGAGCGTGGTGGCGCCCTGTAGTCCCAGCCCAACTACTTGGGAGGCTGAGGCAGGAGAATGAAGCGTGAACTGATGGTGGAGCTTACAGTGAGTGGAGATCGTGCCACTGTGCACTCCCAGCCTGGAAGCGACATTAGAGACTCACGTCCTAAAAAAAAAAAAAAAAGTAAAGAAGAAAGAATCTGTAGAGATAAAACTTTATATCATGCAAATGTAGCTAACATTAGTTACCTCAAAGAATTGGATCACAGGAGCGTTTTATTTTTTTCACATATGTGCTCAAACATATATTTAAAACTTTATTAAGTTTGGAATACATGTATAAACAATTATGAAACAGTGAAAAGAATACAGTAGCATAAAAAGTGCATTTAGACTTGGGTCCCATCCCAAGATACCTTATAATATGTATATATATAAAAGTTTCCAAAATCTAGAAAAAAATCTGAAATCTGAAACACTTCTGGTCTCAAGCATTTCGGATAAAGGATATAACCTGTAATAATAAAAAAATAACAACAGCTGGCGGTAGCTGATGGCTCCGCCTGTAATCCCAGCACTTTGGGAGGCGGTAGGATCACAAGGTCAGGAGATGAGACCACGAGTGAAACCCGTCTCTACTAAAATACAAAAAAAAAAGTGCTTGAGCTGTGGCGCCTGTAAGTCCCAGCTACTCAGGAGGCTGAGGCAGGAGAATGAAGTGAACCAGGTGGAGCTTGCAGTGAGCCGGATCGGCGGCGCCACTGCACTCCAGCCTGGGCAACAGCAGCGAGACTCGTCTCAAAAAATAACAACAGCTATCATTTTAATGCAATATGTGGTACTGTTCAAAGCACTTAGGGATAAAGAAAATAAATGAACCACATCCACATATATAAGAAGTTTTCAAAATTATTGCGGGTACTTCTCTAAGGCTCTTTGCGTATTCTGCCTTTATTTACACAAGGTTTTGTTGTTTGTTTTGAGGCAGTCGGCTCTGTAAGCCCAGGCTGGAGTGCAGTGGTGGCGATCTGGGCTCCCGGGCTCATTCTCCAGCCTCAGCCTCCGAGTAGCTGGGACTACGAGAGCCACCACTGCATGGCTGGTTTTGTATTTTTAGTAGAGGCGGGGTTTCACCATGTTAGCCAGGATGGTCACCGATCTCCTGACCTGCGTGTCCCACCCGCTCGGCCTCAGTGCTAAGGATCCCAGAGCTTGAGCTCCCACAGCATCTTCCCTAAGGTTTAAAACATCCTATGAAGTGGGTATTTTTTCATTATGTCCAATTTGCAGATAAGGCGGACTACAGCATAGAAGAGGAAGTAACTCATGCAGAGTTACAGCTAGAGTAGCAGAGTAGGATCTGAAGCTAGGCAGTAGCTTCAGGCTCTGGCCTGGGACCTCTATGCACAGTTCGCAGCCCTTTCCAGACAGAATGCTTTTTTTTTTTTTTTTTTTTTTTTTTGGAACAGAGTCACCAAGCTCTGTTGCCCAGCCTGGAGTGCAGTGGCGCATCTCCAGCTCACTGCAAGCTCCATGCCTCAGGGTTTTGCATGTTCTCCTACCTCAGCCTCCCAAGTAGCTGGGACTACAGAAGCAGCCACCTCGCCCGGCTAGTTTTGTATTTTTGGTGAGGCGGGGTTTCACCAGGTTAGCCAGGATGGTCGATCTCTGACCTGCGTGATCCGCCTGTCGGCCTCCCAAAGAAATGCTGGGATTACAGGCTTGAGCCACGGCGCCCGGCCCAGACAGAATGCTTTGTGTTTGTTGCTTGGGTGGCTGGCCGCTTTGAGCTGCTATATTGGGTGGGAGGCAAAGGCCAGTCTCACCTTTCCAGGCCTCAGGCCTCCTTGCTGCTAGGAGCAAGCATGTGACTTGGTCTTGGACACAGCCAGGTGTGCCCACTGGGGACTCTGACACAAAGAAGTAGGGAATGGGTTCTGGTTGCTGCAGGGAAGGCTGGTGTGCGGGTGGGTCACCATGCTGCAGAAGCTCCCAGGGTCCAGCCGCATGTCGTGGTGCCATGGCAGCACATAGAATTTGAGGGGCAGAGGCAGTGTCCTTTGAGTGGGATCTAGGACAAGAAAGGGCTCTCTGGCTGCAACCACTTTTACCACTGGGGCGTTATGATCGAGCAGATCCAGTGATGCTTGGTGAGTTGGGGTGATCCATGGGATGAGGCAGGCAAGAGCCAGAAGGAGAGTCCCCAGGGTGACCCCAAAGGATTGAGCCCAGCCCATTTCAGCAAAGAACAGTTCTCTTGAAAAACAGCCTCTTCTGAGCTTCTGGGTCTCAAGAGAAAGCAAACACGAGAGGATGGGACACCAGGTGGCCTTTGACTCAAGCCTCCTTATCTGACCCACCTAGCCCAGGAACAAGGCCAGGAGCTCCTCATCCTCAAGTAGAACTGGGCTTAGCCTGAAAGGAACCCTGAGAGCGAAGCTGCCAACAGCAGAGAGAAGCCGCGGAGTCGCCTGGCTAGCCCTGTCTTGCCAATACCCTCTCGCCTCAGTCCACCCCAAGAGCTTCAGAAGTTATACATGAAGGCTACGGAGAAGAAAAACATTCTAGGCTGGGTTACAGGTGTCTGGCTCTCCACTATATACCATCACCAGCCAGAAGTGGTCTATTATTAAGAGATTAATAACACAACAAGAATTTTAGAACCAGACTCTGTGTGAATCCCACTTCTACCAGTTACTAGCTTTATGAATCTGGGCAAGTAATTTAACCTCGCTGTACCTCAGTTTCCTCATCTCTAAAAGACATAAAACAAAATATCTACTCCCCTCATAGGGTGTTTTGAAAATTGCATGATGATATACATAAAGCTCTTAGACAAGCACCCAGAACCTAACATACGCTGTGTTATTGTTGTTGCAGCAATACAGCCCTCTGAGAAAGTTCTAGAGATCTGTTGAACAACAATGCGAAGCACCTAACACTACTGAGCTATACATTTAAAAATGGTTAAGATGATAAATTTAATGTTTTGTGTTTTTTTTGTTTTGTTTTGTTTTGGTTTTTGAGTTTCGCTCTTGTTGCCCAGGCTGGGGTACAATGGTGTAATCTTGGCTCACTGCAACCTCCGCCTCCCGGGTTCAAGTGATTCTCCTGCGTCAGCCTCCCAAGTAGCTGGGATTACAGGCTCATGCCACCACGCCTGGCTAATTTTTTTGTATTTTTAGTAAAGATGGGGTTTCACCATGTTGGCCAGGTGGCTCTTGGACTCCTGACCTCAGGTGATCCACCCACCTCAGCCTCCCAAAGTGTTGGGATTACAGGCATGAGCCACTGCGCCTGGCTGAAAATGGAAGTTTTTAAACATAGAATTTTCTAATTACGTTTTTCACTTTCAGGCTGGGTGTGGTGGCTCACTCCTGTAATTCCGGTGTTTTGGGATGCCAAGGTCAGTTGAGGTCAGGAGTTTGAGACCAGCCTAGGCAACATAGAGAGACCCCATCTCTTAAAAAAAAAAAAATTAACCAGGCATGGTGGGGCACACCTGTAGTCCTAGCTATTTGGGAGGCTGATGCAGGGGATTCCTTGAGCTCAGGAGTTTGAGGTTACAGTGAGCTGACAGTGCCACTGCACATCAGCCTGGGTGACAGAGCAAGACCCTGTCTCTGGAAAAAGAAAGGAAAGAAAATGAGTGGTCTTTTTATTAAATTGCAGATAATCAGAAATGCCTCTTTATTTAAAAAAATAATAATAAAGCCGTTTTGAAAGATGGCCTTAGAAGTTACTGTCACTGCATTGGCCACGTTGCCTTGGAGGAGACACAGTCTGAGGGTCTGCCCTGACTCATGAGCAGCACCGATGCTTTGCTGGGTGGACAGACTTGGATAGAACAAAATCAAAAGGCTGGTGAAAGGGGGTGTGGGAAGAAGGCCTGTGAATGGACCTCACAGGAAGAGCCCAGAATGCAAGAGTATTTGTGTCTAGCGTGGCCATTCAACCAGCAGGCCCTGTCCCTGGAGGATGCTTGTGACGATGGAGGGTGAGGCGAACCTGTTCTGTGCATGTCATTGTTTTCTCACTAGGTAGTCCGTGAACAAAGAGGTCGTGGTGGCCAGAGCAGAGGCTGCACATGGCCTTGCCAGCATGGACCTCCTCTTTCTGAGTCAGACTCAGCTGGAGCCACTGCTGAAGACACAGAAGCTACCACAACAGTCCACCACCTGGGGAAGGGTTGTTTCCGCTACTCTCTGCCAACAAGGAGGGAGCAGCAATGCATTCTCTTTCGAAGGCAGTTTCATATTTCTAGGTTTGGATTTGCTTTCTCTGGCCCGATACTGCCACCATCACCATCTACAGACATCCTGGGTGTCTCATACACCATCACAGTGCCGCACACTGAGTTACCACTTCTGACAAAGGGTCTCACTGTACAGTGAAAGACGGGTAATGATACCCAGCGTGTGAAGAGCCCTGCAGGTGTTAACCCATCTTCACAGCAAACACAGAGCTAGGCACTATTATCAGCTCCATTCTACAGATAAGGAAACTAAGTCACAGAGAAGTTTCATAAATTGCCTGAAGTCAATTGTAAGTGAGTAGTGAGGCCCGTGTTTGAACCCAGATACTATGGCTCAGAGTCCATGCTGTGAACCCGTGGGAGTCATGGATCTTATCAAGCACCTCGTCCCTCAGAAGCAGCTGACCTTAGGGAAGACTCAGTTATGGCAAAACCTTCTGAGGCTGGAGTGCTGGCCACAGAATGCAGTTTATGTCCTGAACCTGCAACCATTCTGCAGCAGCATTTCTCTCTCAGCCGGAATTCATGGTGGGCCCGGGAGCAGAGAGGTGGAAGCGGAAGTGAGGTCTCTCGCTACTGCACCTGATGACTCATTCACAACACTTTCACGTGCAGTCCCATGACGCCGAGCTCTGCTAGGTGGGGGTTTGATGCCCCACAGAGATTTGCTTCCACAAAAATAAGCATTGAACTGGAACCTGAGACAGCTACCTTGCTCTTCTGGGCTCCTTATGCCACCAAGTGAACAGGCAGACAAGGAGGAGAAGATGTGAGCTGTGGTGATCAATCTTGACATCTTGATGATTTACAGGAAAAACAGTTGCTGTTACACAGCAGGGCCAGGGAGGAGGATGGGTGGAACCCTGAGAAGCCCCCAGGAATATCTTGTACCACCATGTCCAGTGGTTAAGGTTAACAGAAGATGAAAGTATGAGATAACCAACAATACTTCAGGTCCTCTAGGAGCAAAGGTTTAGGTCACTCCATGAGGAAAGAATCCCAACCATCTTCAGTCCTGGCTGTGTTAACATAGTGGTTAAGAGGTTGTGCTCTGGTCCCAGACTGGCTGGGGTTCAAATCTGTGTGCTAACTCTGCTGGCTGTGTGCATTTCCTTACGTTAGTTTGCACATCTATAAAATCGAGATGATAATAATTAATATCTCAAATGGTAATTTTGAGAATTAAATGAGTTAATACTTGTAAAGCACTTAGAACAAGTTCTGGCATGTAATAAACACTCTATAAATGTTACCTATTATTAAGTCAAAGGAATGAGAAGCAAAAGGGAAAAGTCATAAATACCAGCTGCAGCCTCAGGATCAATTGGGAAAATGAGACTAGGACACACAAAACCCTGTACAGAAATGTCTATGCCAGTTTTATTTGTAATAGCCAAAAACTGGAAAGAAAAACCTCAGATACCCTTCAATGTGTGAATGATTAAATGAACTGTTAAGTCCAGGCCATGGTGTATTACTCACCAATAAAAATGAATGAATGATTGATACATGCAGTGACCTGGCTGAATTGTCAGAGAATCATGCTGAGTGAAGAAAGCTAATCAAGAGGTTTCATACTGTGTGATTCCATCTAAAGAACTTTGTTTTTTGAGACAGTCTTCCTTTGTTGTCCAGGCTGGCATGCAGTGGCATGATCATGGCTCACTGCAGCTTCAACCTCCAAGGCTCAAGGGATCTTCCCGCCTCAGCCTTCCAAGTAGCTGGGACCACAGATGAGTGCCACCACACCCAGCTAATGTTTAAAAAAATTTTTTTTGTAGAGATGGTGGCTGGGCATGGTGGCTCACGCCTGTAATCCCAGCACTTTGGGAGGCTGAAGTGGCACATAACATAAGGTCAGGAGTTCGAGACCAGCCTGGCCAACATGGCGAAACCCCATCTCTACTAAAAATACAAAGATTAGCCAGGCGTGGTGACGCATGCCTATAATCCCAGCTACTCAGGAGGCTGAGGCAGGAGAATCGCTTGAACCTAGGAGTTGGAGGTTGCACCGAGTGGAGATCACTCCATTGCACTCCAGTCTGAGTGACAGAGTGAGACCGTGTCTCACACAAAAAATTTTTTTTGGTAGAGTTGGGTTTTTGCCATGTTGCCCAAGCTGGTCTCAAACTTCTGGGCTCAAGTGATCCTCCTACTTCAGCCTCCCAAAGTGCTGGGGTTACATACGTCAGCCACCACACCCAGCCTATAGAACAGGGGTCCCTAACCCTCGGGCTGCAGACTACTACTGGCCGTGGCCTGTTAGGAACCAGACTGCATAGCAGGAGGTGAGCCGCAGGCAAGCTTTACAGCCTGAGCTTTGCCTCCTGTCAGATCAACTGCCACATGAGATTCTCATAGGAACGCAAACCGTATTGTGAACTGTGCGTGCAAGGGATCTTTGTTGTGCACTCCTTATGAGAATCTAATGCCTGATGATCTGAGGTGGAACAGTTTCATCCCAAAACCACACCCCACCCCCCGCATCCGTGAAAAAATTGTCTTCCATGAA
The DNA here is from genome assembly GCF_008728515.1 of Papio anubis. Taxonomy (NCBI): domain Eukaryota; kingdom Metazoa; phylum Chordata; class Mammalia; order Primates; family Cercopithecidae; genus Papio; species Papio anubis. Next base: position 121,916,436 of record NC_044976.1, read on the forward strand.
ACCCATCCCTGGTGCCAAAAAGGTTGGGGATGATTGCTATAGAACATTTTTGAAATGATAATATTATAAAGATGAAGAACAGACAGTGGTTGCCAGGAGTTAAGGGAGTGTGGGGTTGGGAAGGAAGTGCATGTGGCTGTAAAAGGGATCCTTGTGATGGTAGAAATGTTCTATATCTTGACTGTGTCAATGTCAACATCCTGGTTGTGATAAAGTACTATAGTTTTGCAAGATGTTATCAGTTGAGAGAAACTGTGTAAAGGGCAATCTTTCTGTTATTTCTTACAACTTCATGGGAACCTATAATTATCTCAAAATACAAAGTTTAATTTAAAAAAATGAGAACAGTTATTTATTTATTTATTTATTTTCCTCTCGAGAGGAAGTCTCGCTGTGTCGCCCAGGCTGATCTCAGCCTGGGTGTGATCTAGGCTCACTGCAACCTCCGCCTCAGGGTTCAAGCAATTCTCCTGGCTCAACCTCCCAAGTAGCTTGGATTACAAGTGCCTGCCACCATGCCTGATTAATTTTTTTTTGTATTTTTAGTAGACACGGGGTTTCATCATGTTGGCCAGGCTGGTCTCAAACTCTTGAGCTCAGGTGATCTACCCGCCTTGGCTTCCCAAAGTGCTGGGATTACAGGCATGGCCCACCTCACTCAGCCGAGAACAGGAATTTCTACTTATATTTCTTTCCTTACTGTGTTGTGTGTGTTTGTATGTGTGTGTGTTTAATTTGTAGCATTTGCCAGTTTCTGTGGTGTAAATACTAAGTAAGCCTCTGGGAGGTGGAGATTGCAGTGAGCCGTGATCCACCACTGCACTGCAGCATGGCCAACAGAGCCAGACCCTGTCTCAAAAATAAAATAAAATAGGCCAGGCGCAGTGGCTCACGCCTGTAATCCCACCACTTTGGGAGGCCAAGGCATGTGGATCACCTGAGTCAGGAGTTTGAGACCAGCCTGACCAACATAAAGAAATCCCATCTCTACTAAAAAATACAAAATTAGCTGAGCATGGTGGTGCATGCCTGTAATCCCAGATACTTGGGAGGCTGAGGCAGGAGAATTGGTTGAACTTTTGAGGCGAAGGTTGCAATGAGCTGAGATCACGCCACTGCATTCCAGCCTGGGCAACGAGAGCAAAACTGCATCTCAAAAATAAATAAATAAATAAATAAAATAAAACTTAGCCAGGCGTGGTGATGCACGCTTGTGGTCTCAGCTACTCGGTAGGCTGAGGCAGGAGGATCACTTCAGCCCAGGAGGTTGAGGCTGCAGTGAACCATGGATTGCACCACTACACTCCAGCCTGGGTGACAGAGCGAGACCTTGTCTCAAAAAAAAAAAAAAAAAAAGTTCATAATATATCTGTGCTGTGGAATATTGTGAAGCAATTACAAGTTAAGTAGACTATACAGGAAAGGAGGGCCAAGACATTTGAGAGCAAAAAGCAGGCTGCCAAACTGTATATAACACGATTCCATTCCAAAAAATAAAACAATTCTGTTTGCATGTGGATAAAAACAGTCTAGAAAGACACAATAAGATATAAATGAAGGTTACTTGGGAAAATAGTGAAGTTGGGTAATTTTTACTTTGTATATTTATTTATTTGAGAGAATTTTGCTCTTGTTGCCCAGACTGGAGTGCAATGGCGCTATCTCAGCTCACTGCAACCTCTAACTCCCAGGTTCAAGCGGTTCTCCTGCCTCAGCCTACCGAGTAGCTGGGATTACAGGCACCTGCCACCATGGCCAGCTAATTTTTGTATTTTTAGCAGAGACGGGATTTCACCATGTTGGCCAGGCTGGTCTCGAACTCCTGACCTCAGGTGATCTGCCTGCCTTGGCCTCCCAAAGTACTGGAATTACAGGCATGAGCCACCACTCCAAGCTTATTATTATTATTATTATTATTATTATTATTATTATTTTGAGACAAAGTCTCGCTGTGTAGCCCAGGCTGGAGTGCAGTGGTGCAATCTCGGCTTACTGCAACCAACCTCCACTTTCTGGGTTCAAGCGATTCTCCTGCCTCAGGTTCCCAAGTAGCTGGGACTACAGGCGCCTGCCACCACACCTGGCTAATTTTTTTTTTTGTATTTTTAGTAGAGATGGGTTTCACTGTGTTGGCCAGGGTGGTCTTGAACTCCTGACCTCGTGATCTGTCCACTTCAGGCTCCCAAAGTACTGGGATTACAGTCATGAGCTACTGCGCCTGGCTGTACCTATCCTTCTTGGGAAGGCTTTCCAGGTATTTGAAGGGCCTTGGGTGTTGTCATCTAAGCTGTCTCTGCATTAGGCAGCACCCCAAGCCCAGTAATGCTGTGGTCCCTGCAGCCTCATAGAGTACCACCTTGGTGGTCTTGAATAAGAGCCAAAAGAATTCTTTGGATTACCAGGTAGAAATTCCTATTCTCTCCTTGTACTTTCTTCCAAACAAAGTCTCTCTCAAAGTCTCAAAGCCATGTGTAGTGGCATAATGATCTTGCCTGTGAATAGCCACTGCTCTCCAGCTTGGGCAACATAGTGAGAACTCATCTGTCAAAAAAAAAAAAATTTACAGTAATGCTAAAATCTAAAATCGTATTATAACCTCTCCCAACCCACCATTTCCCTCTCCAGGGACCAAGTTACTCCCTTCCTCCCCTTTCCCCAGGAAAGCCTACTTCCTGCTTTAATTCCATTATAATTGGCAGATTTCATATTTATTTATTTATTTATTTAGAGACTGAGTCTCGCTCTGTCGCCCAGGCTGCAGTGCAGTGGCACGATCTCTGCTCACTGCAAGCTCCGCCTCCCAGATTCACGCCATTCTCCTGCCTCAGCCTCCCGAGTAGCTGGGACTACAGGCGCCCGCCACTATGCCTGGCTAATTTTTTGTATTTTTAGTAGAGATGGGGTTTCACCGTGTTAGCCAGGATGGTTTCGATCTCCTGACTTTGTGATCTGCCCGCCTTGGCCTCCCAAAGTGCTGGGATTACAGGCGTGAGCCACTGCGCCGGGCCACTTTCGTTTATTTTTTATTGCTGGAAAATGTTTCAGAAGTTCCTTCATTTTTTCCCAGAGTGTCATTATAAGTAAGACTATACAAAACTCATTTTCAACTGCCACCATGAGCCAATTTTACACACATGCTTGTGTGCACACACACACACACATCCTTAGTGTTGTTTTGTGTGTTTAAATTAGCACAAATGGTACCATATCATATATGTCATTCTGTCGTTTATCTGGTTCACTCAACAATGTGTTTGATATACTAGGCTCCTTCCTTTAAGCTACCTTGTAGTACTCTTTTGTAATAATATATTGCATTTTATCTACTCCCCCCCTTGATGAGCATTTAGACTGTTTCTATTTTTTTGCTATTACAAACAATGCTCTAATGAAAATTCTGGAATCTATTTCCTAACGTGTACATGTGAGTGTCTCTATGTTATAGGTTTATTGGGTAATTTAGCATGTATAGTTTTCAGTTTTATTAGGTGTTATCAAGTTGTTTTCCTTTTCTTTTTTTTTTTTTTTTTTTTGAGACAGAGTTTCACTCTCGGTGCCCAGGCTGGAGTGCAATGGCACAATCTCGGCTCACTGCAACCTCCGCCTCCCAGGTTCAAGTGGTTCTCCTGCCTCAGCCTCCTAAGTAGCTGGGATTACAGGCACCCACCATCAAGCCCGGCTAATTTTTGTATTTTTAGTAGAGACGAGATTTCATCATGTTGGCCAGGCTGGTTTTGAACTCCTGACCTCAGGTGATCCGCCCGTGTTGGCCTCCCAAAGTGCTAAGATTATAGGCATGAGCCAGTGCGCAAGGCCTTAAACATTGCTTCAGACCTCAGTGACCTTTGCCTAGAGGTGTAAAGCTTGACTCTAATCTACCCTGACTAAAGAACAATGACTCTGGAGCATAATCTTGGCCAGAAGCATGTTAGAACTGCCCTTCTAATTGCCAGTCTCTGATTTTGTTCAATTTAGCACAGATTAGTGAGAAATCTGAATATCCATCATCAGACAGGTTCACTGGTCAGAGAAAGGTGTGGAGGTTGAGCACAAAATTTCCTCTCCCTATTCCAGAACTTGAGAGTTACACAGTTCAGTGAACCCTTGAAGGTGGAACATCAGAGGAACAGAGGGCACAGAACTGGATGTGTAAACTGTTGATCTTCCAGGCATTCCTGGTTGTGAACTTTCCCAGTATGAGAGGTGCTCAGCACGGGGTGGGCCGGGCCTAGTGGTTCAGGGGAATAACATGTGTTCTGAACGTGTGTTTATTCTTTTCAACTTTATTATTTTTATTTATTTATTTTTTATTTTGAGACAGAGTTTCACTCTGTTGCCAGATTGGAGTGCAGTGGCATGATCTCCGCTCACTGCAACCTTCACCTCTCGGGTTCCAGCGATTCTCCTGCCTTAGCCTCCTCAGTTGCTGGGATTACAAGTGCCCACCACCATGCCCAGCTAATTTTTGTATTTTTAATAGAGACGTGTTTGCACCATGTTGGCCAGGATGGTCTCGATCTTTTGACCTCGTGATATGCCCTCCTTGGCCTCCCAAAGTGCTGGGATTAGAGGTGTGAGTCACCACGTCTGGCCTTATTTTTGTTCCTTATTTTTGAGCCAGAGTCTCGCTCTGCCAACCAGGCTGGAATGCAATGGCACCGTCATGGCTCACTGCAGCCTTGGCATCCTGAGTGCAGGCCGTCCTCTCACCTCAGTCTCCTGAGTAGCTGCGACTGCAGGCGCACACCACCAGGTCTGGCTAATTTAAAATTTTTTTTGTAGAGATAGGGTCCCATTATGTTGGCCTTGAACTTGAACTGCTGGGATCAAGTGAACTGCCAGCCTTGGCCTCAGAAAGTGCTGGGATTATAGGGGTGATTATATCAGAAAGTGCTGTGCCTGACCTTATTTTAAACAATGTCACCAAAGGGCTGAGGAAGGAATGAGGACTAGATGAACTAAAATTTCAGAGAGGGGAGAATTTTTCTGAGGTGAGTTGAGTATATGTTTAGGATTGAGTTTAACCTAGACACAATGCCTCTCCTTGGGAAGACCACCAAAAGTTTCTGGTGGTCATGCAAAGCAACTTGGAAACTTAGGGGGCCTCTAATTATGGCCAGTTTTACCTATGGAATATTTGCTGAACACTGGGAATGTGCAGGAGCCCGGCCAGTTTTACCTATGGAATATTTGCTGAACACTGGGAATGTGCAGGAGCCTGGAGAGTCAGGCTAAAAACTCCTAAAAGGCAGACTGAATCTCCTATGGTCTGTAATTACTGATTTTAAAAAGTAGATCTGCTGAGGCAGGGCAGGGAGAAGAGCCTCAATTACTCAACTGGTCTTCTCCTCCTCAAGATATTTGCCAGATTCTGAGTCTGCATGAAGTAGAAGCCTGGAGAGCTAGCTCAATATCATTCCGTATTTCAGGGCAGAGAGGATGAATACCTGTCCAGTTTTATTTTTTATTTTTTTATTTTTATTTTTTATTTTGAGACGGAGTCTCGCTCTGTCACCCAGGTTGGAGTGCAGTGGCCGGATCTCAGCTCACTGCAAGCTCCGCCTCCCGGGTTTACGCCATTCTCCTGCCTCAGCCTCCCGAGTAGCTGGGACTACAGGCGCCCGCCACCTCGCCCGGCTGGTTTTTTGTATTTTTTAGTAGAGACGGGGTTTCACCGTGTTAGCCAGGATGGTCTCCATCTCCCCACCTCGTGATCCGCCCGTCTCGGCCTCCCAAAGTGCTGGGATTACAGGCTTGAGCCACCGCACCCGGCCCAGTTTTCAATTAAAGGTTGTGAGAGGCCGGGTGCAGTAGCTCACACCTGTAATCCCAGCACTTCAGGAGGCTGAGGTGGATGGATGGCATGAGTTCAGGAGTTCGAAACCAGCCTGGGCAACATAGTAAGACCCCCCACCTCTTTAAAAAAAAAAAAGAAAAAGAAAAGAAAAATTAGCCAGGCATGGTGGCACGCACCTGTGGTCCCAGCTACTCGGGAGGCTGAGGTGAGAGGATCACCTGAGCCCAGGAGGTAGAGGTTTCAGTGAGCTATGATTGCACCACTGCACTCTAGTGTGGGTAACAGAGCAAAACAACAATAAAAGGTTGTGAGAAGAGGGGTGAACCAGGCTGAAACAGCAACCCAGTCCTGACACAGTCTAATCCCAGATTTAATTGAAGTGATCAAATCCTTACTCTATCTGCCTAATAGAAAAAAGGGAAAACTCTCTCTGGTAGAAGATAATATGATATGACTCCTCTACATTTACTCATAATTTCTGGCAAACAATACAAAATTGTAAAACTTGTAAAGAGAAAAGTAAACGTGACCAAACGTGACCAAAATAATAAAAAGAAAAAAGATAATAGAAGCGGACTAACAGATGATCCAGATATTAGAGTTAGCATTCAAGAATGTAAAATAACTACTATTAACATGTAAGGAAAATAGAGAAAATGATGAATATATAGATGAAAATATGGATCATTTAAACAGAGAAATGGAATCTATAAAAAAGTCAAATGAACATATTAAAACTGAAAAAAATCTGAAATTAAGAACTCAGTGTACAGGTTTAACAGCAGATTGGGTACAGCAGAACATAGGATTAGTGAACTTGAAGACAGATCAGTAGAAAATACTCAAACTGAAGGACAGAGATTTAAAAAAAGAATAAAAAAGAAAAAGAAAGAAGGAAAATTGGGGTAAGCTAAATTATCTAGCATACATACAACTGGAGTCTCAAAAGGAGAGAAGAGAGAATATTGGGCAAAAGCAATATTGGAAGAGATAAAAACAGTAGTGCAGCCATGGATAAGCTGGACATATTTTCTTTCTTATCTTCCTTTTATAGCCCCTGAGGCCAGATAATTTTCCAAACTGATGAAAGATATCAACTCACAGAGTCAAGAAGCTCAGCAAACCCAAGCAGGGCAGATACAAACAAAACCATTCGTAAGAATATACTAGTAATACTATTAATCACTGGCCAGGCGTGGTGGCTCACGCTCATAATCCCAGCACTTTGGGAGGCTGAGGCAGGTGGATTACCTGAGGCCAGGAGTTCAAGACCATCCTGGCCAACATGGTGAAACCCCATCTCTACTAAAAATACAAAAATTAGTCAGTCATGGTGGCATGTGAGCCTGTAATCCCAGCTACCTGGGGAGACTGAGGCAGGAGAATCTCTTTGCAAGTTTGCTTGAACCCGGGAGGCAGAGGTTGCAGTGAGCCAAAATCATGTCATTGCACTCCAGCCTGGGCAACAGAGCAAAACTTCATCTCAAAACAAACACAAAAAAACAAACAAACAAAAAACTATTAAACATCTTGAAGTCAGAGGGAGAAAAGCCACATTACCTTCAAAGAAACAACAATATGACTAATAGGTAAATTTTCAACAAAAACAATGGAAGTTCGCTGGATGCAGTGGCTCACACCTGTAGTCCTAGTACTTTCGGAGATTGAGGCAGGCAGATCACCTGAGATCAGGAGTTTGAGACCAGTCTGGCCAATATTATGAAAACCCATCTCTACTAAAAATACAAAAATCATCTGGGCATGGTGGCGCATACCTGTAAACCCAGCTATTTGGGAGGCTGAGGCAGGAAAATCACTTGAACTCAGGAGGTACAGGTTGCAGTGCGCTGAGATTTCACCACTGCACTCCAGCCTGGGCAACAGAGTAAGACTTTGTCTCAAAAAACAAAACAAAACAAAAAACCAAAAAACAAACAAACAAAAAACCAGTGACAGCCAGGAGATGATGAAATAACACATTTAAAGTTCCAAAAGAAAGTAACTATCAACCTGTGCCAAAGGATAAATGCTACAAAAATAAAAGTTTAAGAAAAACACTTTTACCAAAACTATCTTGAAGAGGAACAAAGTTATAGGTCTCACATTTCCTGATTTCAAAACCTATGACAAAGCTACATTAATCAAAACAGTGTGGTACTGTCATAAAGATAGACATACTGGCCAGGTACGGTGGTTCACGTCTGTAATCACAGCATTCTGGGAGGCCGAGGTGGGCAGATCATGAGATCAGGAGATCAAGACCATCCTGGCTAACACGGTGAAACTCTGTCTCTACTAAAAAATACAAAAAATTAGCTGGGCGTGGTGGCGGGTGCCTGTAGTGCCAGCTACTCAGGAGGCAGAGGCAGCAGAATGGTGTGAACCCTGGGAGGCAGAGCTTGCAGTGAGCTGAGATCGTGCCACTGCACTCAAGCCTGGGTGACAGAGCGAGACTCAGTCTCAAAAAAAAAAAAAGACAGACAAAGAATAGAATAGAGAGCCCAGAAATAAACATTCACATACATGATCAAATGAGTTTTGGGCTTTTTTTTTGAGACAGGGTCTCACTCTGTTGCCCAGGCTGGAGTGCAGTGGTGCAATCATAGCTTATTGTGGCCTTGAACTCCTGGGCTCACGCAATTCTCCTGCCTCAGCCTCCCAAGTAGCTGGGACTATAGGCACATGCCACCACACCCAGCTAATTTTTAATGTTTTCGTAGATATAGGATCTCATTATATTGCTCAGGCTGGTCTTGAACTCTTGAGCCCAAGAAATCCTCCTAATCCTCCTACCTTGGCCTCCCAAAGTGCTGGAATTACAGATGTGAGCCACCACACCCAGCCTCAAATGAGTTTTGGCAAGGGTGCCAAGACCATTCAATGGGGAAAGTAGAGTCTTTTCAACAAACAGTAGTGGGAAGACTGGATATACATGTGCAAAAGAATGGAGTTACAGCACTACAAACATTAATTCAAAATGAATCAAAGATTTAAACTGAGAGCTAAAACTGAACTCAGAACAGGGGAAAAGCTTCATGACATTGCATTTGGCAATGATTTCTGGAAATGACACCAAAGTCAGGACAAGAAAAGAAAATAAATAGGACTACATCAAAATTAAAAGCTTTTGTGCATCAAAGGACACTTTGCAAGACAGACTCAGTTCCAGCCTTTATGGAACTTTTAGCTTAGTAAGGCAGACAGTCTTCCAAGTTATGACGAATGCTATGAGAGGTGTTACAGAATTGAATTACAGAGGATATAAAACTTCAAAAATCCTCAGGGTATCCTCAAGGCAGACTCACATACTAGTGCAGCCATGGATACATTGGATATGTTTTCTTTCTCATCTTTCTGTTCTAGTCCCTTGGGACAGACCTTGAGTAGGTCAAGAAAGAATCCTTAACTGTATTGGAGTTGAAAGTTCAAATCCCATTCTCTTAAGAAGTGGAGTAGCGGGCTGAGCGCGTTGGCTCACGCCTGTGCGCCTGTGATCCCAGCACTTTGGGACCTGAGGTGGGCAGACCACCTGAAGTCAGGAGTTCAAGACCAGCTTGGCCAACATGGTGAAACTCCATCTCTACCAAAAATACAAAAATTAGCCAGGCATGGTAGTGGGTGCCTATAGTCCCAGCTACTCAGGAGGTGAAGGGAGGACAATTGCTTGAACCTGGGCGGTGGAGGTTGCAGTGAGCCAAGATGTCTTGTGTCTTGTTCTTACCTTTTGAATATTGCATCATCAGTAGTTAGCAGTTTGCTTTCTCTGACATCCTACTCTCAGGCTGGATGGCTCTGGATCCTCTCATTTAAATAAGTATTTTATGTATAGATAAAATATATAGCTATATTACCCCACCGGTAACATAGCTTCTAAAAGCTCAGGGTCACATCCCTGAGGTGACCCTCTCCCACCTTAAAGTGTCTGCCTGAGAAAACTCAAGGTTGCCAAAATAAGGGCAGCTTCCTTCCTTCTTTCCCTCCTTCCTTTCCTTTCCTTTCCTTTCCTTTCCTTCCTTCCTTCCTTCCTTCCTTCCTTCCTTCCTTCCTTCCTCCCTCCCTCCCTCCCTCCCTTCCTTCCTCCTTTCCTTCCTTCCTTTCTCTCTCCTTTTTTCTCCTTTCTTTCTTTTTTTCTCTCTTTCCTTTCTTTTCTTTTTTTGAGATGGTGTTTCGTTAGCTCTGTTGCTCAGGCTGGAGTGCAGTGGCGCAATCTTATCTCACTGCAACCTCTGTCTCCTGGGTTCAAACAAATCTCTTGCCTCAGTCTCCCGAGTAGCTGGGATTACAGGCATGTGCCACCACACCCAGCTAATTTTTGTATTTTTTGTAGAGACGGGGTTTCACCACGTTGGCCATGCTGGTCTCAAACCCCTGACCTCAGGTGATCCGCCCATCTAAGCCTCCCAAAGTCCTGGGATTACAGGCATGAACTACCGCGCCCAGCCTGAGGTGGGCAGATTTCTTGACCTCAGGAGTTTGAAACCAGCCTGGGCAACATGGTGAGATCCCCCCCGATCTCTATAAAAAAAAATACAAAAATTAGGCTGGTCGTGGTGTGTCACGCCTGTAATCCCAGCACTTTGGGAGGTTGGGGTGATAGGATTACCTGAGGTCAGGAGTTCGAGACCAACCTGGCCAATGTGATGAAACCCTGTCTTTATTAAAAACACAAAAAAACCCCCAAAAAATTAGCTGGGCACGGTTGTGCACACCTGTAACCCCAGCTACTGACGAGGCTGAGGCTGGAGAATCGCTTGAACCAGGGAGGTGGAAGTTGCTGTGAGTTGAGATTGTGCCACTGCACTCCAGCCTGGGCAACAGAGCGAGACTCCCTCTCAAAAAAAGAAACAACAACAACAACAACAACAAAACTTAGCCGATTGTAGTGCCTGTAGTCCCCAGCTACTCAAGAGGTTGCAGATGGAAGATCACTGGAGCCGCGGAGGCATAGGTTGCAGTGAGCTGAGATCACGCCACTGCACTCCAGCCTGGGTGACAGAGCCAGAACTTGTCTCAAAAAACAAACAAAAGACACGTAAGGACAGTGTTGAGGACAGTATCCTCACTAGTCTCTGTGGGAGGATGGAATCCTAACTTCCATAACTGCCAGCTAGCAGACATCACTGAGCTAAGCACATTTACATTGACTAATTCTGTAAATGTTCACTTCCCTGACTCTAATGACCCTCTGTCTCACCGTCCCCTAACCTCGTTTTCCCTATAAAATACCCATTACTTGTATACAAATTGCAGTCGAGTTCAGTTCATGCTGAACTCTTTTTCCTTATTGTAGTAGTTACTACTGATTGAAATCTGTCCTTTCCACTTTATTGTCTGGCTTTGTTTATCTTTGACAAAGTTCACCAATTTCAAGACACTGTTTCCAGCCCCTGCTATGGGGTTACATTGAGAAGGAAACCCCTGGAATTTAGTTTCACCCCTACACTTTCAGTGGAATTTTTCTGCTTCTTTAGAGGTGCGCAAGGGCCCTTGACAATAAGGAAACTTTCAGACTTGTCCAAGGTCCCACAGAGAGTGCTTGATCCACCCGAGCTATCACATCCCACAGGGAATACACAAGAGTATACATTAATACTTTTTTTTTTTTTTTTTTTTTTTGGAGACAGGGTCTCACTCTGTTGCCCAGGCTGGAGTGCAGTGGGGCAACCTCAGCTCACTGCAACCTCCCTTGGGTTCAGGCAATTCTCCCACCTCACCCTCCCAAATAGCTGGAATTACAGGCGTGCACCACCACGCCTGGGTAATTTTTTTTGTTTGTTTTTGGTTTTTGTAGAGATAAGGTCTCACCATGTTGCCGAGGCTGGTCTTGAATTCCTGGGTTCAAGTGATTCTCCCGTCTTGGCCTCCCAAAGTTCTGGGATTACAGGCATGAGCCACCGCACCGGGCCCTGATTCCTTTTTTATTCTGGCTTCAAGATTCAGTTTTACCGTTATCGGCTGTGTGACTGGGTAAATCACTACACCGCAAGCCTCGGTTTCCTATTTACGAAATGGGTCGAATAATGCCTGCCACGTGGGGCTGCTCTGACGAGTACAGATGTAAGAGATCCTGTGTCCACTGATATTTTCATGTGGGCTTTTTGATAATGATCCAAAAGGAACATGAGAACTGTGATTTCTCGGCCGGGTGAGGCGGCTTACTCCTGTAATCCCAGCACTTTGGGAGTCTGAGGCAGGCGGATCACCTGAGATCCGGAGTTCGAGACCAGTCTGGCCAACATGGTGAAGTCCCCTCTCTACTAACAATACAAAAAATTAGCCGGGCGTGGTGGCTCATGCCTGTAATCCCAGCTACTCGGGAGGCTAAGGCACGAGAATCGCTTGAACCTGGGAGGCGGAGGTTGCAGTGAGCCGAGATCGCGCCACTGCACGCCAGCCTGGGGGACAGAGCGAGACTCCGTCTCAAAAAAAAAAAAAAAATTTGTGATCAGCGTCTTTTAAGTGGCCACCTCCCCACCCCACCTTCACGCCTCCCTCCTCCTTGAATCGTGTGTTAGAACGCTGTGATCTGGTCCAAACTCCACGGAGATGCGATGTGAAGCGATGTTGGGCAATTTCAACTCCCTGTCTCGGTCGCCACCTAGGATTACTGCACGTTCAGCTGCGACCTCATCAACATGGCTGCTGGAACTCGCCTACAGGAAAAAGAAAGAAGTGACACTGAAGGATCACTTCCGCTTCCGTTGGCGCAAGCGCTTTCATTTTTTCTGCTACCGTGACTAAGATGGAAGCGTTTTTGGGGTCGCGGTCCGGACTTTGGGCGGGGGGTCCGGCCCCAGGACAGTTTTACCGCATTCCGTCCACTCCCGATTCCTTCATGGATCCAGCGTCTGCACTTTACAGAGGTCCAATCACACGGACCCAGTAAGTTCTCGGCGCTTTCGCTTGCGTAGGGGGAGGGACCATGGGGCCTGGGGCCTGGTGCTGCCGGCCGGTTTTGAGAACCTGGGAAGGTGAGGCGGGGACCCCGGGGGCGCGAACGGCAGGGGAGCTCGGAGCGCAGAGTCCTGGAGAATGCAGAATAATTGGAAGGAATTGTAGAAAATCAGAAGCGGAGCTCAGTGCGCGAAAGAGGGCGCAGGTCATCCCCCCGCTCAGCTCCCACCGTTCTCACTCTTTAGGAACCCCATGGTGACCGGGACCTCAGTCCTCGGCGTTAAGTTCGAGGGCGGAGTGGTGATTGCCGCAGACATGCTGGGATCCTACGGCTCCTTGGCTCGTTTCCGCAACATATCTCGCATCATGCGAGTCAACAACAGTACCATGCTGGGTGCCTCTGGGGACTATGCTGATTTCCAGTATTTGAAGCAAGTTCTCGGCCAGATGGTGTAAGTCATCCAGAGAACAGGAGAATGGTTCCCAAGTAGAGAGGGGAGTCCCCTATTTTTTATTCCCTTCGATTGAATGGGGGGACTTGATGTTGCGGCGGGGGACTGGGACAGTTGTTGGAGGTCGGCGATCTAAGAGTGTTTGCAATAAAGTTTTTGGCATTAGGAGGTATAAAATGGGGGAAGGTGTGGTAACTTCTTTTGGGGATGGGTGGAGACCCCGACTTAATTCTCTCCCTTTTCTCACAACCAATTCCTTTTAAGGATTGATGAGGAGCTTCTGGGAGATGGACATAGTTATAGTCCTAGAGCTATTCATTCATGGCTGACCAGGGCCATGTACAGCCGGCGCTCGAAGATGAACCCTTTGTGGAATACCATGGTCATCGGAGGCTATGCTGATGGAGAGAGGTTCATATGAATACAAATAACTTATTTCCTTTACCACCCAACCTAGTACCTGTGTAGAATCTCTTCTGTCTCTTCTCCCCAAGTGAATCCCACTTTAACTCAGACCCCATGGTCCCCTTCTTCAGCTAAGATGAACCTAAGGTGAAATGAGTTTTGATCCATTGTGTCCTGTTAGCTTCCTCGGTTATGTGGACATGCTTGGTGTAGCCTATGAAGCCCCTTCGCTGGCCACTGGTTATGGTGCATACTTGGCTCAGGTAAGTAGTGAGTCTAGAAGTGGGGAAAGGGGAAGACAAAAGGAAATGGATTAGTGGTTGTCTCCTTTTCTCCTGAAATTCTGATACGAGGGATGGGCTGGGATCCCTATTACTGGGCAGATGGTTTTCTTTGTAGTCTGGGGGCTGTAGGTGTTGACACTGATTTCCAGTGACAAGATGGCATGTCTGGGAGTCAGTAGACATTCAAAGAGAGGACACCCTAGAACTTCCGCTTGAAGTTGCTCTTAGCTTATTAGTAAGCAGAGTTCATTCTGGTGAGGCACGAGGTAGAATGTCATCTTTTCACTCTCATGCTTTTTATACCATAGATTTGAGACAACTAGCCTGTTATTCAGCCCAATATCTACCATGGTTTCCCCCAATCTCCCTAGCCTCTGCTGCGAGAAGTTCTGGAGAAGCAGCCAGTGCTAAGCCAGACCGAGGCCCGTAACCTAGTAGAACGCTGCATGCGAGTGCTGTACTACCGAGATGCCCGTTCTTACAACCGGGTGAGGAATGTGCTGGGAACCTAATTGGTGGGCTCTGAATCCTTGCAATCCCTGGGTCTCTATGCTTTGAAGAACAGATTGCCTCACTTGTGTAACTCCTATTTTTACCCTGGGGAAGACCTCCACTTGACCTTTCATTTAAGGACTTCTTTAAGGGGTGGGCATTATTGAATGCTCTGCTTTTTTCCAGTTTCAAATCGCCACTGTAACTGAAAAAGGTGTTGAAATAGAGGGACCATTGTCTGCAGAGACCAACTGGGATATTGCCCACATGATCAGGTTAGTAATAGGAAAAAAATTGGTGACAGATTGGGGAGGTCTTTGGCTTACACTAAGCTGGGCTTTTCTGGGAGACTCACCCAGGAAAATGGGTGGAGAGGGTTTTGGTTGGACGGTACAGCTATTTTTAGGAATTGATCCCTTTATGCTTTACACTTTTATTGTTCTTTCTTCCTTTTTTAGTGGCTTTGAATGAAATACAGATGCATTATCCAGAACTGAAGTTATACCCTACTTTTAACTTTGAACTTGGCTGGTTCAAAGATAAGACTCTTCTTTTGTAAAGTAAATAAATTCTTCAAAATGCTTGCTGAGTGGTTTTTGTCTGACTGGGTCACACCAAGTGCAAAACTGCCGAGTACTGCTATGTGCCATCTCCCTCGTTCGTTGGAGAACCCTTAGGGTCTTGCAGCACATACAGAATTCTCTGCACGATACAGAAAGACACACTAGCGTCATTTGGAGCTGTATTAGAAACAGAGCTTCCTGTAGAAGCGACTTAATTTTTGTGTGCTAACTGGCTTTTTGTGTTCAAATTCTTCTCCCAAATCTTCTCCCACTACACTGGATTATCAAAGGATACAGATTTCTTTTTTTTTTTTTTTTTTTTTTTTTGAGACAGAGTCTAAGCTCTACCGCCAGGCTGGAGTGCAGTGGGCGTGATCTTGGCTCACTGCAAGCTCCGCCTCCCGGGTTCATGCCATTCTCCTGCACCAGCCTCCCGAGTAGCTGGGACTACAGGCACCCGCCACCTCGCCCGGCTAGTTTTTTGTATTTTTTAAGTAGAGGCAGAGTTTCCACCGTGTCAGCCAGGATGGTCTCGATCTCTGACCACCGGTGATCGCCCGTCCTGCGGCCTCCCCAAAGTGCTGGGATTACAGGCTTGAGGCACTGCGCCCGGCCAGGATACAGATTTCTTAATGTTGGCTGTGATTTTCATTAAAATACCACTTTAAAGATAATCTAGGCGGCGAGCGCAGTAGCTCTAGCTGCTATCAACACTGGAAGGCAACGAGGATCCTGGCGATACCGAAGACATCTAACATGATGAAACCCGTCTAAATACAAAAAACTAACCCGAAGCGGCGTGGCGGCGCCTGGTGCCCTCCGGAAAACTTCGGTAATAACCGGGAGGCGGAAGCTACGTGAAGATCAACACACTCCAGCCCTGAAGCTGATAAATGAACTCGATCTCAAAAAAAAAGATAATAAATGGTTCTGCCTCAGGTTGCCCTCAAGTCAGCTGGGACATCAGCCATCCCTGGAATGGTTCTAAACCTGAATATTTTAGAGACAAAATTCTCATTCTGTTGCCCAGACTGGAGTGCAGTGGCATGATCATAGCTTACTGCAGCCTTGAATTTCTGGGCTCAAGCAACCTCTTGCCTCAGCCTCCCAAGTGCTGGGATTACTGGCATGAGCCATCATGCCCAGCCTGAATTTTTAAAATGAACACTGTAGGTGACTCTGACACATACCCTCTTCAAACTTCTTGAGAAAGAAAATATAGGCAGCAAATTCAAAGTATAGAAATTCAGTGAGAGAACTGAAGGAAAAATCAACCATCCCTCCACTTGCATTGTCCGTAACAACAAACTTGTAAGGCAAAAGAAAACAATGAGCTTTCAACCTGAAACCTCCACACATTCAGTCTCAACACAGAAAATAGTCAATAAATACATGTTTATTGATTAAACTGAATTATAAAAAACAAAACCAAAAAAAATTTCCTTCTACTACTAAGCCATGCAGGCAGAGTCCACAAAGACAACTTCCTGGCCAAAACCCAGCTGATCCACTGTTGGTATTATGATCTTAAAAAAAATTACCCATCAAGAAAGTCAATCATGTGCAGAGGACAGGAACCCCAGCTCTGCTAAGGCTGTGGCTGCTGCAGAAACTACCAAAGAGTAGGATTAAGTTGTTGTAGACAGAAGTGACCAATCAGTTCTTGAACTTTCTCAAAGGCAAAGGCTGACTTCAAAGTCCATAGTCAATAAAATGGCATCAGGCAAAAAGCTGGGGAAGAGAAGCCCAGATGGATCCTTAGTTGTTTTCAGATGTCAAGGGTTCACAAAGCTGGCCAAGCTGTTTCTGGAAGGGACTTTTCCAGTTCACTATATTATAGTGTGCTGGGGGATGAAAAAACAAACAAACAAAAAAGCGGGGTGGGGTGGGAGAAATGGGTGGTAACAAATGTCACACCTGTACCACCAGGCCCATCACATCTTGAGCATTTCCCAGTCTGTGAAAGCCTATTAAACAAGGTCACCTAGAAAAAAAACAAGTTTATAAATCCATTTCCCCTCATTTTATTAAATGTTCCACTTATGTACATTTTAAAGACGAACCATTTACAAGCTTGTGCAGGTTGCCTCCTTGGCTCACAGGAGGGGAACATTGTTGAAAGTCTCAGGATAAACAGAAGACTTGGTTTTTTGCTCCTTTTCTCTGTACGGTACAGTACATTTTGGTTTAAAACCATGAGTACATACAATTAAAAAAATCCCTCATGCAAATTGTAGAAAAAATTTTTTCCTTGAAGCTGGCAGTGAAAAATAAAGATTCATGTCATTTTCTTTGTGCACACCCCTGTGCGCTTCTTCCTATCAGATTCTTCCCTAAGTATTAAGAGAAATAGGGGAAAGCCACAGAGTACGCTGGATTTCAACAAGTAGTCTGTCTTGTCTTTTTGAAGTGCAACACTTCTTGAACAATTAGCTCCTGACTATAGGACCAGCAATCCCTTAAACAGGCATGTTCACCATTTAACAGGATGAAGTTCAATAAAGTAGGGACTGCCCCTGGGGGCTTACAGGATGAAGACTCAAACTGGGAATGGCTTCCACCCTAAAACTGTTTGATCACCTCAGTACCTCTTGCTTGCTAATAACACCTGTATCATCCTTTGTCCAGAGTGATGGATGGTGTGAGAACGGGGAAAGGGGCCAAGGATCACAAGTGCAAAAAATATTGTTTATGTCATGTTTTGGAGGGAAGGTGGTGAGGAAAAGACAAATCTATTCATTCTGGATAATTAAAGGTGGTTTCATGCATTTTTAAAGCCACAATTTTATATCTAGGGTTGCTGTAGAAACCAACATCTCTGGAGAGGGAAGGCAAGAAAAGGAGAAGGAAGAGAGAGTTCAGTGGGACTTTTTTTTCCATTTTCATTTTTATATAAAAGTGTTAAGACCACAATGAAAAAAGTTTTTTATCCATATATATAATAAACCAGTTTGTGAGCTACATAATTTGTCTTTCCCATCTTCAGAAATGTTCTCACATTGACAATGATTAGATAGCATCATGCCCAAAGACATTGGCCACACAATAAAACAAAAAAACCAGAAGTACTATGATACAATCGAGGTAAAAGGGGAAACAAAATTTAACATTCGCCCACAATTTTTTTTTCTTTTTCTTAATTTTGTCAGAAAAATACCAAACACAGTGATTTAAATTTAAAAAAAAAAAAAAGTCACAAAAACCTGTTTTTAGCAGAAGTGAACGACCAATGGGCCAGCTCCTTGGCTCAGACGTGGTTACTATTGGTTTTCCTAATTAATCCACAAATCCACAGGGAAGTGTAAGTCAACTTCAGGGGGGAGTGGTGGTGTAAAATTAAAAAATATAAACCAAATACCCCACCTGGTATGCCCCCTTTTCCCTAAGCCCCTTTACCCTCCCTCACATGTTCCCACCCCCACTCCACACCCCCTCATGACCCCACTCAAATCTCCATCAGATCTAGGTCAGCTTCTTCAAAGCCATAGAAAGACTCGGTCTCACTTTCACCCTCAAAGAGCTGGTGAAGGCTTTCAGGCTCAATTGTCTCTTCAGGAGATGATCTGGGTCGTGGAGTGGAAGACTCAGAATGTTCCCCACTCAGCTTCAGTTGCTCCTCTAGGGAGGCAATTAGCTCCTCCTGCATGTCAGCATTTCTTGTAGGTGAGTTAATGTTGCCATCAGGGCCAGGCAGAACACTAGCCACCAGGAAGGAGCGCTGAACTAGCTCTGGACAGTCCCCAATGACACCTAGCACTTCACCCAGCCAGACAAGCACCAGCTGAAGGAGGACATCAGAATCACATGCAGTATCTGC
Organism: Papio anubis; assembly: GCF_008728515.1. Classification (NCBI taxonomy): domain Eukaryota; kingdom Metazoa; phylum Chordata; class Mammalia; order Primates; family Cercopithecidae; genus Papio; species Papio anubis. The sequence goes on from NC_044976.1 coordinate 121,935,140, forward strand.
CATTTCCCGAGCCTGTTCCTTCCACTTTTTATGCAGGAAGTTCTTGACAGTTCTTTTGATGCATACATCTAATGGCTGAATTTTGGAGCTACAGCCTGCTGGGACCACTGCAGGCAAAGTGCTAGAGGCACTAAGCATAGCCAGTACCTCTTCTGACAAGTGAGTGCGATGACAGTCCATCACAAGCATGCCTTTGCTGCGCTGGCAAGCTGTGTGCTTCTGCCACACTCGAGTTGACCACAGCTCCATTATCTCATCATCACTGTAGCCACTCTCCTTTGCCTCTAGCAATATGGAATCTGGCATGTTAGCAGGCTGATCCATCTGCCCTCTGTAGAAAACCAGGGTGGGAAGGACAGTGCCATCTGCCAGAATGGCCAGGACTACATCACACCAAGGTTCCCCTGTGCCCACCGTCTGCAGGGCATTCTCCTTTCGGTCATCACTGCTCAGCACCTCTGTATCCAGGAACAAGGATATCTCGTCAATAGCCACAATCATAGACAAGGGTAAGTCCTGGTTGTGAATCTGCCGTTGTACAAATTCAATGAAGAGTCCTGCATTCTCTGCCACATCCTTAGGTAGGGTGTGGGCCACAGCTCGCCGGGCATGGGGAGTCAGGTGGTGCCGCAGCATGAAACGCACAGCCCACTCATAGGAGATCTTAAATCCCCCTTCCAAAGAACGTCCTATTTTGGTGGCCTTCTGGAACAAGGTCTCCTCATTTACAGGTAGCTGTTGTTCACGCTGGGTTAGCACCCACTCAGCCAGTTTCTCTTCTGCCTCAAAGCTTAGATATTTCCCCTCTAGATTCTCCCCCTGGGAGGCCTGGAAACGTCGAAGCCAACGCCGAATACGTCGCTGGGGATTTCGGAAGTGTTCAGCTGCCTGTTCTGTATTGCAGCATAGAGCAAACAGTACTACTCGAAGCTTCTTCACAGACAGCTGCTCCTTTTTGCCAACCCCACTACCACCACCACCTGATGCTGGCTCAGGTTCCTGGGTGACCGGGCTCCCTTCATCCTGATCATCAACATTCAGACATTCAGCTCCCTCCGTAGCCAATGGTGGAAGGGCTAAAGGCTGTGGGTGAGTGGGGGTTGGTGGTGGGGTTGCAGTTGAGGCTGGTGATGGGAGTGCTGGGGCTAAGGGAGTTGGTAGCTCTTCAGGCTCAGCTGGGGTGGCCCCCGCAGATTTCACAGTGGCAGCTTTGTTAGTGGGGAAGGAAGGAGGAGGGTACATATTCTTCACGTTCCGGTCATGCACTCGGTCACGAGTCTGGCCATGCCTAAAGGGATGAGGAGCAAAGAGAGAAGGAAAAATCTCAGTTCAACTAGGAAATTGAAATAATAATATGATGATAATAATAATAAAGAATAAACACACTGCAAATCAGAAATTAAATTGTGAGGTGAGTGAGTTTTTGTTACCTTGAGTGAGCTATCCAAGTGAGTCCTATGGAAAATGAAACAATAAAAAAAGTTAGCTCAGTGAAGAAATAAGCCCTCCAAAGACACTGCCCTGGGATTTCAACTTACTACATAAAAATACGCTGTTCACAGTGACCAGCTTTCCCAGTTTTCTATAAACTTTAGGTCGGAAGGTTTCTAATTTGGTACAGTACATCTCAACGGTGAATAAGTGAGGCCAGGTGGGCATGCTCCTGATGCATACAGTACGAACCTGGATCTTTTTTCCTCCCCTTGCTCAACTAATCCCCATCTCTCCTACTTACCCCGTGGCAGGATGCTGCTGGATCTGTGAGAGGGGTTGAATACCAAATGCTTGGCCATAGCATCTCCCACAGAGGTAACAAAGGTACATGAAGTGCAGGCCAGCTTGATTCCACTAAAAAAGAGAATCGAGAATATCTAAGAGAAATACAGCAGTGACACTTGAGACCATTAAGCTTTGAGGCTTAAGAAAGAAAAGGAATGCCCTCCCACTTTCTCCGAAATTAATTCACATAACCACCTCTCCAAATAATGAAAAACCTGAAAATTAATTAATGTAAAAACCTGAAAAATTAAGATGCTGACAGTAAGTTTTTTCTTACCTCACAGAATTTTTAAACAAAGCCAAATACTTGGGGCTCTTCCGTGGAACATGATTGCTGAGAAAGACAAAGAAGTGGTATGAGTTATGGAGTTCTGCTGGCTAAGCTGCAGATCACCAGCCAGTGACAATCCCCCAACAAAAGAGACGCTTCTTCAGTGCATCCTAATCTCAACCTAAGCCAGTTTTCCTGTCACCATGCTTCTTAAACTTTAATATGCATATGAGTCCCCTGAGGATCTATTAAAATTCACATTCTGATTCAGGAGGCCTAGGGTGGGGCTGAGAGCCAGCATTTCTAACCACCTCCCACCTAATACTACTGCTACTTGGCCCTAGTAGCACAGACCATCAAAACTGAAAAAACAAAGCCTCTCACTCTGCTAGGAGAGAAGAACAAATAGCTCTAAGAGTTGAAGGAGGAAACATATTAGGAGCAGGGGAGAAAATGAAATGAGTGCTCAAGAATCTGGCTGGGACCAGGTGCAGTGGCTCACGCCCATAATCCCAGCACTTTATGAGGCCGAGGCAGGTGAATCACCTGAGCTCAGGAGTTTGAGACCAGCCTGGCCAACATGGTGAAGCCCCATCTCCACTAAAAATACAAAAAAATCAGCCAGGTGTGGTGGTGCACACCTGTAATCCCAGCTACTTGGGAGGCTGAGACAGGAGAATCACTTGAACCCAGGAGGCAGAGGTTGCAGTGAGCCAAGATTGTGCCATTGTACTCCAGCCTGGGGGACAGAGCAAGACCCTGTCTCCAAAAAAAAAGAAAGAATCTGAACTCTCAAGCTAAAATACTGGTTAAAAAACAACTTACTTGATCATGTGGTTGGCATAAGCTCGAGAGCAGCAGGTGCTATAGCGACACAGAGAGCAGTGTACGTAAGTAGGGAAATGATTAGGGAAGTCTGGGATCTCGAAGCTGCACTCCAGGCATGTCTGCCGGCCCATGACACTCCTGTGGGAAAAAAGAAAGAATTCTCATTACTGCCTCAGGGGTCCCCAAAATGTAGGATTTTCAGACAACAAACCCTGCTAAAAAGCTACCAGATCGCACTGTGTATCAGGAATAATCCTGCCCACCCAGTCCCCACCCGCCCAGCACTTAGAAGAAGGTGCTGACATTTTCCTAACAGCTCTCTTCTGGATGCTGCGCTGGACAGGGGGATAAAGGAAGACAGGCAGAGGGTCCATGGAGGAGGTCAGCGGTGCTGCCTCCTGCAAGGCGCTGGGAGGTGTATCATTAGAGGATACAGGAACAGTTCGTGGCTGCCCTCGGGAAGCCCGGATTGTCACCTGAGAAACAAGGGAAGTAACAATGAGACATAACCCACGCTGAATTTCAGAATACTGAAAATCTCTATTCCTCCCTCCCTGAGCCTATAAGACACTGGGAAACTCTTTACCTTGGTGCCTGGTTTCAAGCCCTCCAGCTGCTTGGGTTTACGGAAGGTTTTATGGTGTTGAAGCTTGTGTTCAATTTTGTCCTTGGCAAAGAGAAACTGTAGCCGGCATTTGTTGCAGTGATAAACATTTCTCTTCTGAAGTGGGGGAGGGAAAAAAAGAGACAAAATCCCTTAAAGGTTCCTAATAAATTTTCTTCTTTGAGGAGAAAGCAGATCAATGTCAACCATATCATTCTTCCCACCTTTCTGTTGATAATTTAAGAGAGTAAGAAAGAAATACGCGACATGACCACAAAACCTACCATTGAGAATCATCACCTCCCATGATCTCAAAGAAAGATGGTAGATTCTAGTCCAGGATGACTAAGTTCTCAAATCATCTGTTCCTGACTTGTTTAACAATTTGAATGAGTGATGTAACCTTTATTTGTATTGTATCTTTACATTGCTGACAACTGGACATTCTCCTGGACATTCTTTTTTTTAAAAAAGGACAATGTACATAGTAAAGAAAAGCCATACTTTTTTTTCTGTACTCTTCTAACTTTGCTTTCAACTCCGACACTCAGTTCCCTTCCATACAAACGACTTATTACCAGTTTCCTGAGTATGCTTTCGTGGACAGTCTACACATGTAACTGTATCACAAACACATTCGTATCCAATCATTACCTGCCCCACCCCCCTTTTTTTGAGACAAGGTCTCTGTTGCCCAGGCTGGAATGCAGTGGCATGTTCACAGCTCACTGCACGTCCCAAGTAGCTGGGACTACAGGCATGCGCCACCATGCCCGGCTACTTTTTGTATTTTTTGTAGAGACTGGGTGTCACCATGTTGCCCGGGCTGGTCTTCAACTCTTGGGCTCAAGTGATCTACCCGCCTTGGCCTCCCAAAGTGTTGGGATTATAGGCGTGCACCACTGTGCCTGGCCCCCACTTTTTTCCCTTTCCTTTTTGCAGAAATGTTGTCTCACCATGTTGCCCAGGCTGGACTCCACCTCCTGGGCTGAAGTGATCCTCCCACCTCAGCCCTCTTCTTTTTCTCCTTTTAATACAAATGATAGCACTTATCTTGCTGTTTTCCCACTTAACACATCAGTATATACAGATACGTCTCCTGGTGAGACCATTTTGAGGATTCAGTCTGCCTAGTATTGAAGTCCTTCAAAAATAGAACCCATGTCTATGATTTCCTTTAGTAGGATAACAAGTTTAGGCTGAGAGACAATTTCCACCCCCCTATTTGGAAATACAGTTGTGGTAGATGATCAGCAGTCACTACTGTGCAAAGGAGACTACGAGCGTAATAGGGTGCATATGTTTGTGTGCATATGTATGTGACTATTAAGCACACATTCTCCATTTTGAATCCTCTCTTATATACCTTTCACTCTCCTCTAGTGGCTCTCTTCTTGTAGTATTTTAAAACGAAGTCATAGCTTTTCATCTTATAAAGTAAATAAACAAAAGCAACAAGAAATTCTTCTTTGCCACTTCTTCCTCTGGATTTACCTACCCTGGGGGTCCTCCCTTTTTATAAATAAACATCTTTAAATACATCATCTTCATTTCCTTACCTCTCATTCATTTGTTCTGCTGAAATCTAACTTCCACCCTACCAACCAACAAAATGGCTCTCATCAATGTTGCTAAATTAAAGGCTTGTTTCTAAGTCCTTATGTTGCTTGACACCTTCCTGTAACATATGACATTTTGATCACACCCTTTTCTTTAAAATACTTTCTTCTCCCCAGTTTCCTTAATGTTAAGACTCTTCTGGCTTTCTTCCTAGTACTATGGTGGTTGCGCTATAGATAAGAGACTTCAAATATCCTAAGCCTTCTCTTATTCTCAACAGGGTTGGGGGGCCCATGGCATTTAAGTTTAAAATCTACAGGATTTATTTAACGCTGATTCCTAAATATCTTTTCTGCAACCCAGAGTTCTCTCCCAGGCTTCAGATCTATTATCCAACAGCTACACTTGACATCCAGATACTGCTAACTTACAATATCCAAACTCATGATCTCCCCCCTCACAAATATACTTTCTCTATTGTTTCTATCTCAGCAAATAGTTCCCTCATTCACCCAGTTGCCCAAGACAGAATCTTAGGCACTATTCTTAACTACTGCATTGCTACCTTCACCTAATCCATCTCTACATCATAAATATCACAAATCTTCTGAATATCTCTCAACTCTACCCTCTTTTTCTTCATTTCAAAAGCCAATAGCCAGTATCATCTCTCACCTGAACTACTGAAAAAAGCCTTCTACCTAGTTTCCCTAACTGTAGTCTCAATCTCCTTTAATCCATTCTCTGCAGTGCAAGCAGTATAAAATCTTAACTAAATCTGAACACATCACTCCAGGGCTTAAAACCCCTTTAATAGCTTCCCAATGACTTCTTTTCATGGCTTAAAAGACCCTCCATGATCTGTCCCTGCCTAACTTCCAACTCCTCTGTCTCTTACACCCTACACTGAATCTCTCTCAATTTCTTGAACCTCCATAATCTTGCTTTGTGCCTTGGACACACTGTTCTTCATCTTATTTCATCTGGCTCAATCTTATTCATCCCTCAGGTATTGAACAACACTTCTTTCTGGAAGCCTTACTAGGCACCCAGAATAGCTATGTGATTTTCTACATCCTATACTTTCCCCAACACAGTACTCTTCATGCTTTATTGTATTGTTTGCCTTGTTTACCACTAAATCTCTAGCATCTAGACTGGTACATGGCACATAAATGAATTCAATCAATTTCTGCAAACATATGCATATTATAATCTCTGCCCAAATTATTTGCCTAGCTCAGCCCTGGCCCCAGCATCCATGTTTAAAAAAAAAAAAATAAAGAGAATATGGGAATTGCTTGGTGCCTAGTACCTGGTGCCTCATGTAATGCTGTTGGAATGCATTGCCATTTTTGAAGACCTTCAGGCAATAAGGGCAGAGCAGATGCCGGGTATCCTCATGGATCATCCGAAAATGGACATCTACCTCAGAGTAGAGTGAGGAGCGATATTGACACACCTGAGTCACATAAGAGGGAAAATAAGGCTAAGAATGAAGTGAACAACTGAGAGGCCTTAAAAAAAAAAAAAAAAGGTAGCAATAAAAACTTTTAAATAAAAAAAAAAGTTTTCCCAAATGCATAGAAATCGAATTATTTTTCTGACTTTGTAATGCTGGGCTATGTCTGTGATAGATTTAGCTATTACTTTAAAAACAGGAAGGGACAGGAAAGTCTAAGAACAATCCATGTTCTATAACTAAGAAAAATAAAGCCTTTTCTGTGAATTTCCAAAGGGCACGTTCAGGAGACAGACACTCCCTTAGAATATGCACATGTTCCCTGGCTAGTCTACTTGTGGACATGTTCTTTTATGTTTTCCTCCTGCATGGAAACCCTGAAGATAAACTGTGTTTACTATTTCTTCTGTACCTACTCAGAGTTCCTAAACTGAGTGTATGCAGTAGGTATTCAGCAATATTCATTAGCAGATTCTTTGTGTTCTGCCTGAGAGTAAAACTGCTAAAACTCCCTGGAGAAAAAGGCAATACCTGGCAAACATAAGGCATCTCTCCAGGCTTATGAGTATCCTTCATATGCTGGAGAAATAGTGGCTCACTTTCAAACGCCCACTCACAGATCTTGCACTTGGCTGTAAGAAGAAAAGTAATCAATAAATCCACTTGAAAATAAGACAAAAGTCCTGCTGACTCACAATCTTTATTTTCTGACTCCTTTATTTTCATTTTCAACAATCAGTAAATCACAGGTCCCTTCTGTTCTTTCTTTAAATGGCTCCACCTTAACATTTGTGTTGCTGATAATCTTATGTATGTAGCTCAGACTTCTTACCAAACCTTCGTTCTAGATCTTATCTATAAGACATTTTAAATTGGTTATTCTATCATCAACTCTAACCTAATTCAGCATCCTTCTGGCTTACCAGTGTTTCCCTTTTTCTTTTCCCCATTTCTTCCTGGGCTCAAAATTTAGGCACTACCTCGGACTCCAAACCCTGTATTCTGTCACCATTATTTCAAACTGCATGTAGGAGCTGTCACTTCTCTATTCTTATAGGCAAAAACTTGGTAGTGGCTCATATGATTTCCCACTGCTAATCCGCTGGCCTCCAATACTTCCTACTCTCTTTGAAATTGTCCATTTTGTCAAGCTTATGAGAAAAAATTTTGACAAAATTTTATGACACAAATTAACAATTTTGTCAACTTATGAGACAATTTTTGGTAATTTCATGTTGGCCAGGCTGGTCTCGAACTCCTGATCTCAGGTGATCAACCTGTCTCAGCCTCCCAAAGTCCTGGGATTACAAGTGTGAGCCACTGTGCTTGGCACTCCCCATTTTTTTTTTTTTTTTTTTAAGAGACAGAACCTCACTCTGTTGCCCAGGCTGGAGCATGATCACAGCTCACCGCAGCCTCCTGAGTAGCTAGGACTATCCTTTGAGCTCAAGCGAGCCTCCTGTATCAGCCTCCCAAGTAGCTAGGACTACACTGGTGCACCACCATGCCCGACTAATTAAAACTTTTTTTTTTTTTAGGTACAGGGTCTTGCCATGTTGCCCAGGCTGGTCTGAAACTCCTGGCCTCAAGCAATCCTTCTGTCAATCCACTTCAGCTTCCCAAAGTGCTAGAATTACAGGTGTGAGCCAGTATACCAGTCAATTTTGGTAAGATTTTTAACTGCTACATATTTTGAATTATACAGTATAGCAAAAAGATATTATTTACATTTTTCTCACTTTAATTGGAATTAGTTTCAAATTTTTGCAAATAAGAAAACTGGAAGCTTAAAGCCTTGGGCATTTACTGGACAATGTCTAACCTCCCCCTGCCAGCTCCCTACACCCCAGCCAAAGAAATATGAAAAGAGTTGAAATCTTTTTTTTTTTCTTTAACTACCTAGAACCCTGGATTTTTGTTTTTGTTTTGAGACAGAGTCTCGTTCTGTCTCCCAGGCTAGACTGTAGTGGCTCAATCATGGCTCACTGCAACCCTGACCTCCCAAGCTCAAGCAATCCTCCCATCTCAGCCTCCCAAAGTGCCAGAATTACAGGTATGAGCCACTGTGCCTAGCCAGGTAATTTTTTAAAGTAAAACAAACAAATAAAAGCCAGGGGTTCTTAATCTGGGGTCTATGGAACAGGCCTCTAGGAACCCAGGTATTCTCTGAAATTATTTGCAAAAGACTAAAATGTAGATTTTTTTAGGAAGAGGATTCACACATTTCATATTTTTTCTCAAAGGGGTCTGCAACTCCACTTAGAAACACTGTATAGAGGTACATTAGGTGCTATGAGGACATGGATAAATAAGAAATTCTGCATAAAGGAATGAGGAAAAACTACAATAACATAAAAAGCTGAATTGTCAAAGAAGAATGGGGCTCAGCCACCCAGAGAGAGGACCAAGAGAAAAGCAGGAGGAAAGGCAAGTAGGTATGAAAGTTAACCACGTTTGGGAAACAGTTAACTAGCAACATGACAATATTATCTCTTTTCCACCCACCCCCTGATTTGTTTACCTCTTTCAGTTTTTTTTTCTTTTCTAGAACACCTTTAAGCAATCTTTTGTCCAGGCCTTTCTTACTCTGTTTTCCCTGGGCAATCTCATTCAATCTTTCTCCTATAACCTATTTATCAGCTCTATTTTCACAGCTGTCACGCAACATCAATAATAAAAACACTTATTAAGCAATTTCTAATGTACAAGCATCATGTTAAGATTTACATGTGTTGGCTGGGAGCGGTGGCTCACGCCTGTAATCCCAACACTTTGGGGGACCGAGACAGGCGGATCACCTGAAGTTGGGAGTTCAAGACCAGCCTGACCAACATGGAGAAACTCCGTCTCTACTAAAAATACAAAATTAGCCGGGAATGGTAATGCATGCCTATAGTCCCAGCTACCTGGGAGGCTGAGGCAAGAGAATCGCTTGAACCCCGGGAGGCAGAGGCTGCAGTGAGCCAAGATGGCACCACTGCACTCCAGCCTGGGCAACAAGAGCAAAACTCCCTCAAAAAAAAGAAAAAAAAAAGATTTACATGTGTTATCTCAAGAAAACTAATGAGGTAGGAACTCAAATATAAGTGGATTTAGGAGATCTCTGGTAACCTTTGACACATCAGTTCTACAGGGGAAGGCGCTAATACAGAAAAAGATTCAAGAGGGAGAATGAATTGATTCTCCATAGTGGCTATCCTAACACTGTCCCTCTGAGCACCATCACCCTCATTCCCTCCTTAACACTTAACACAGTCTCCTACTTTAAGGAATTAGGCATGAATAACTATAACTTTTGCTGCTTGTTTTGTAAACTATGGAAGGATAGATCTCTTATATCTTCCTAAGGCTCTTCCAACCTCATCATGCCATGTATTCCAAGATTTTGTCAATTTGTTTTCCCTGTCTTGAATCTTCCCCACCCCTGACAGTTTCCGACTCCCAAACATGGTTAAGCTCCCTAAAGCATCCTTCCCTCAATCCTATTTCTTCCTCAGTCTATTATTTCTCCTTTCCGCTAATGCAAGATTTTTTGAAAGATTAGAATAACCTACATCTGTTACCTTTAATGAGATGCTCAGGAGGTGGAGGTAACGATGCCAGGAGGAAAAATGTTAGAATATTTGAAGAAATGGGCGTGGTGGCTCATACCTGTATTCCCAGCACTTTGGGAGGCCGAGGCGGGTGGATCATGACGTCGGGAGATCAAGACCATTCTATCCTGGCTAACATGGTGAAACCCCATCTCTACTAAAAATGCAAAAAAATTAGCCAGGAGTGGTGGCGGGCGCCTGTAGTCCCAGCTACTCGGGAGGCTGAAGGCAGGAGAATAGTGTGAACCCAGGAGGCGGAGTTTGCAGTGAGCTGAGATCACGCCACTGAACTCCAGCCTGGGCGAAAGATCGAGACTCTGTCTCAAAAAAAAAAAAATAAAAAATAAAAAAAAAAAAAAAGGAATATTTGAAGAAATGTACCTTAAGATAGCCACTATGGAAAACAGGAATAAAAACTAATAGTCTTAACCATTTTTTAGTCCCAAATCTGAGAGTAACAAAAGGTATGCAGCCTCTCTCCTGAAAAATGCACACACACAGGAAAGGTTTCCACGTAATTTCAAGGGGTTCACAGGACACCTCACCACCAAGCAGGTTAATATTTCTGTATTAGACATAAATATTAAAAGACTATTAATCAGGGCCAGGTGCAATGGCTCACACCTGTAATCTGAGCGCTTTGGGAGGCAGAGGCGGGTGGATCATCTGAAGTCAGGAGTTCAAGACCAGCCTGGCCAACATGGTGAAACCCTATTTCTACTAAAAATGCAAAAATTAGCTGGGTGTGGTGGTGCACGCCTGTAATCCCAGCTACTTGGGAGGCTGAGGCAGCAGAATTGCTTGAACCTGGGAGGTGGAGGCTGCAGTGAGCTGAGATCTCGCCACTGCACTCCAGCCTGGGTGACAAGAGCGAAATTCCATCGCAAAAAAAAAAGAAAAGAAAAAAAGACTATGAATCAGACAGAGTGTGGGAGGCTCACACCTGTAATCCCAGCACTCTGGGAGGCCAAAGTGGGTGGATCACTTGAGGCTAGGAGTTCAAAGACCAGCCTGGCCAACGTGGTGAAACTCAAGTCTCTACTAAAAATACAAAAATTATCTGGGTGGGATGGCATACGCCTGCAGTCCCAGCTACTTGGAAGGATGAGGCAGGAGAACTGCCCGAACCCGGGAGGTGGAAGTTGCAGTGAGCTGTGATAGTGTCACTGCATTCCAGCCTGGGTGAGAGTGAGACTCAGTCTCAAAAAAAAAAAAGACTATGAATCAGCATTAGACAAACTTATGAAAAGAACCCTAGGGCCATACAAGCTCCTTCAAGTCATTGCACTGCTCTGAAACAAGTGTGAATAAAAATGTAACGCTATTTTTTTTTTTTTTTGAGATAGGGTCTCACTCTATCAACCACACTAGAGACCAGTGGTGTGATCATATCTCACTGCAGGCTTGACTTGCTGGGCTCAAATCCCACCTCAGCCTCCTGAGCAGCTGGGGCTACAGGCACATGCCACCACACCTGGCTAATTAAAAACAAACAAACAAACAAACAGAGATAGAGATAGGGTCTCACTATGTTCCCCAGGCTGTTCTCAAACTCCTGGGCTTAAGCAATCCTCATGCCTTGGCCTCCCAAAGTGCTAGGATTAGTGGCATGAGTCACCATGCCTTGGCCTGTAATGTTGTTAAGATGATACTGTTACCACAATTAAATATAATGATCCACTGATATTCCGGGGACAACTCAGAAAATTTTAAAATAAACTAGGTATTGAATGATATTAAGGATTTCTAATTAATTGTTAGTTTCCGCCCCCCCCCCGAGATGGAGTCTTGCTCTCTCACCAGGGTGGAGTACAATGGTGGGATCTCAGCTCACTGCAACCTCCGTCTCCCGGGTTCAAGTAATTCTCCTGCCTAAGCCTCCCAAGTAGCTGGGATTATAGGCATGTACCACCACACCCGGCTAACTTTTTGTATTTTAGTAGAGACGGGGTTTCACCATGTTGTCTGGGATGGTCTCAAACTCCTGACCTCATGATCCACCCACCTCGGCCTCCCAAAGTGCTGGGATTTACAGGCGTGTGGCACTGCGCCCGTCCCTCTTTTTTTTTTTTTTTTTTGAGACACTACACTGTTTCATTCTTGCTGCCCAAGCTGGACTGCAATGGTGCTATCTCAGCTCACTGCAACCTCCGCCTCCCAGGTTCAAGTGATTCTCCTGCCTCAGCCTCCCAAGTAGCTGGGATTACAAGTCCGCACAACCATGCCCGACTAATTTTTTGTATTTTTAGTAGAGACAGGGTTTCACCACATTGGCCAGGCTGGTCTTGAACTCCTGACCTTAGGTGATCCGCCCACCTCAGTCTCCCAATGTGCTGGGATTACAGGCGTGAGCCACTGCGCCCGGCCTATTAGATCTTAACAAAGGTACTATGGCCATAAAAAAAAAAAAAAAAAAAGCCTTATTTTTTAGAGCTATACATTAAAATATTCAGGGGAAAAATATCATGATGTCTACAATTAATAAACAATTCAGAAAATAAAAGGAAAAAAATCCCCCAAAATATTAGCATGTAAAAATAAGCTCCTTTTTGAAAAGGTATCTGCACTCCCATGTTTATTGCTGCACAGTACACAACAGGCAAAACATGGAATCAATGTAAAAGTGACCATCAACAGATTAATGAATAAAGAAGATGTGGTGGCTCGGCACAGTGGCTCATGAGGTCAGGAGTTTGAGACCAGCCTGACCAACATGGTGAAACCCCGTCTCTACTAAAAAATACAAAAAAATTAACCCGGCGTGGTGGCACGTGCCTGTAATCCCAGCTACTCGGGAGGCTGAGGCAGAAGAATCTCTTTAACCCAGGAGGCGGAGGTTGTGGTGAGCTGAGATTGCGCCACCGACCTTCAGCCTGGGCAACACAGCAAGACTCCTTCTCAAAAAAAAAAAAAAAAAAAGTGTGTGGTATATATACTCAGTGGAATATTACAGACATAAGAAAGAAAGAAATTCTGTCATGCAGGAACATGGTTAGAACTGGAGATCATTAATGTTAAGTGAAGTAAGCCAAGCATAAAAAGACAAATATCACATGTTCCCACTCATATGTGGGAGATAAAAGAAAGTAGATCTCATGAAGAGAGAGTAGAATGGTGGTTACCAGAGGCTGGGAAGAGCAGGGGAGCAGGGAGTTGAAGAGAAGCTGACCAATGGGTACAAATACATGGTCTGAAAGAAGAAATAAGACTTAGGGCTAGACAGATCAGTAGGGTGACTATAGTTTACGATAACCTGTTGTACATTTCAAAATAGCTAGAAGAGAATAATTTGAATGTTTCCAGCATAAAGAAACACATATTTAGAATGATAAATATTCCAAGTACATAGATTTAATTTTTACAGATTATATGAATGTATTAGATTATCACATGCATCCCTAAACCATGTACACCTAATTATGCATCAAATTTTTTTTTTTTTAAAGCTACTTTTGGGCTGGGCACGGTGGCTCATGCCTGTAATCCCAGCACTTTGGGAGGCTGAGGCGGGTGGATCACGAGGTCAGGAGTTTGAGACCAGCCTGGCCAACATGGTAAAACCCCGTCTCTACTAAAAATACAAAATCCCAGCACTTTGGGAGGCTGACGCAGGTATATTATTTAAGTCTAGGAGTTTGAGACCAGCCTGAACAACATGGCAAAACCCCATTTCTACTAAAAATAAACAAAAAAAAATTACCTGGGCATGGTGTCACATGCATGTAATCCCAGAAACTTGGGAGAGTGAGGCACAATAATTGCTTGAATCTGGAAGGTGCAGGTTACAGTGAGCCAAGATCGCACCACTGCACTCCAGCCTAGGTGACAGAGCAACTGTCTCAAAAAACAAAAGACAAGGCCGGGCGCGGTGGCTCAAGCCTGTAATCCCAGCACTTTGGGAGGCCGAGGCGGGTGGATCATGAGGTCAGGAGATCGAGACCATCCTGGCTAACATGGTGAAACCCCGTCTCTACTAAAAATACAAAAAACTAGCCGGGCGTGGTGGCGGGCGCCTGTAGTCCCAGCTACTCGGAGGCTGAGGCAGGAGAATGGCGTGAACCTGGGAGGGCGGAGCTTGCCGGGAGACCGAGAGCGCCCCCCTGCCCGCCAGGCCGGGGGGGGACAGGGCAGAGACCCCGTCACAAAAAAAAAAAAAAAAAAAAAAAAAAGACAAACAAACAAAAAAACAAAAAGGCTGGGCTCGGTGGCTCATGCCAGTAATGACAGCTTTGAGAGGCCGAGCTTGAGCTCAATAAATTGAGACCAGCCTGGGCAGCATGGCAAAACTCCATTTCTACAACCCCCCTCACCGCACCCCCCAAAAAAACCCAAAATTAGCTGGGCATGGTGGCATGTGCCTGTAGTACCAGCTATTGAGAAGGCTGAGTTGGGAGGATCATCTTAGCCTGGGAAGTGGAGGTTGCAGTGAGCCAAGACTGTGCCACTGCACTCCAGCTTGGCTAACAGAGTGAGACCCTGTCTCAAAAAACAAACAAACAAACAAACAAAAAAACTACTTTCATGCCAGATCTGTCAAGGGTGCAAAAAAGGAAGTGACAAAAGACTGCAATAATAAAGTTGAAATCACTAAGGAAAGGTGATTTTGCTAAGTATAAAATTTTGTCATAAGAGACTCAAAAATTTAGTCACGGAAACCAACAGAAAAAAGATCAATGAGGGTCTACATTGTTTCTTTTCCAGAAGGAAAAGCTTATCTTCCCTCTGTGGAATTTTATTTGTGGAATTTCGGAGTAACAAAACCCACCCACCATAATATGCGTAAAAATGAGTTAGGTACCCAGCCTGGGTAACACAGCAAGACCCTGTCTCTACCTCCAAGAAAAGGAATAAATTAGCTGGGTGTGGGGGCGCACGCCTACAGTCCCAGCTACTAAGGAGGCTGAGGTGGGAGGACTGCTTGAGCCCAGGGGTTTGAGGCTGCAGTGAGCTATGATTGCATCACTGCACCCCAGCCTGGGTGGCAGAGCAAGACCCTATTGTCTCAAAAAACTAGTGTTTTCACTGAGAGGTATGGATGAGTTACTCTGGCTTCACACAACTGACAGTGAAGAATCTTGAGTCCTATTCTAGACCAAGCTGGCTACCCTGGCACTACACTGCAGTATCACCACTGATTCTTTTTTTTTTTTTTGAGACAGTCTTGCTCTGTTATCCAAGGTGGAGTGCAGTGGCATGATCATGGCTCACTCTAGCCTTGACCTACTGGGTTCAAGCAATCCTCCCACCTCTACCTCCTGAGTAGCTAGGACCACAGGCATGCGCCACCACACCCAGCTAATTTTTGTATTTTTTTTTTTTTTTTGTAGAACCGGGGTTTCTCCATGCTGCCCAGGCTAGTTTTGAACTCCTAAGCTCAATCTGCCTGCCTCGGCCTCTCAAAGTGCTGAGATTACAGGCCTGAACCACTGCACCTGGCCCGGTTGATTCTAATATACATTCTACTCCCAAATGATTAGTCCAAAGTTCCACTGTCTAATATGGTGGCACCAGCAACATGTATCTAGTGAACACTTAACATGTGGTAAGCTCGAATCCAATTTAGATTTGTATTTGAAAAAAGAATGACAAATATCTCATTAATTTTAAATTTTGAGTTCATGTTGAAATACTTTTAATATACTGAATAAAATATGCTGTTAAAAGTAATTTTGCCTATTTTTTTAAACTTTACAGTAGACCCCCTTTGCCAATGGGAAATATATGTTCCAAGACCCCCAGTGCATACACGAAACCTCAGATAGTAGTGAACCCTATACATACCACGTTTTTTCATATATACATATATATATATACACACACACCTATGATAAAGTTTAATTTATAAATTAGGCAAAGAGATTAACAATAAAAAATATATTATATATAAAAGGACAATTATAACAATACACTGTAATAAAAGTTATGTGAACGTAGTCTCTCAATAATCTTACTGTACTGCACTCACCTAGTTTTGGACTGTGATTGACTAAAACTAACTAAAATTGAGGATAAGGGAGCACTACTGTATTTAAAGCGAAAAAAATTAAAACTACCCATGAAGCTTGCATATTTCTACTGCCTAGTGTTAGTATAAGCCATTAATGTCAATTCCATTTCCCTTGCCAATAAATAGTCAAAGAGATATAGAAGGAAAGCAATTCTCATTCATAAGAAAACAGATTCAAGAAAGAAAGACGCGAAGATAAGGTCTCTTCTTTGTCTACCCATTTTTTGTCTGGACGTAGTGCCTGACACTTACACAGTCACCCTGCTATGAGCCAGAGACAAGAGAATTATTGGAAAACAGCAGAGCAGTCAAGTTCTAGGCTGAAGCATCCGTTTCTGTATCTCTCAGTTAAATGATACAAAATATATTCTTATTATTTTCTTTTGTTTTGAGATAGAGACTCGCTCTTTCATCCAGGATGGAGTGCAGTGGTGTAATCTCAGCTCACTGCAACCTCCATCTCCTGGGATCAAGTGATTCTCGTGCCTCAGCCTCCTGAGTAGTTGGGATTATCGGCGTGCACCACCACACCCAGCGAATTTTTGTATTTTTAGTAGAGATGGGCTTTTGCCATGTTGGCCATGCTGGTCTCCCCTGGCCTCAACTGATGCACCCACCTAATCCTCTCAAAGTGCTGGGATTACAGGTGTGGGCCACCACACCCAGTCCTTGTTGTTTAATTCATTTTTAGTTAAGGATTTTCATTTGCAGCAAATGCTTCCAGATAATATGCATATGTCTTTTATGCTTTTGATCATGCTGTTTTCAATCACCTAAAAGCTTTTCTTACTACTTTCCATCCGTCTAAACCTTTCTTAAATTTAAGCACAACTTTCTTGGAACCTAACCACAAGGATTTTTTCCCTTCTCTGAACTATTTTGCCTATCAATGATATCTTAAAAATGTCTATGTTTATAATATACTAATTTGTTCTCACATTTTCCTATATTTACATAATTTTCGTCTTTACAACAAAACTGGAAATCCTGTAAAGGACATCAGAAGTATTCTCAACACTGGGCTTAAATCCTCACAATGTCTCCTTAGTAGAGGTGTATTTAGAGGTGTGTGCTCATAAGCAAGTGACTTAATTTCTTTGAGCTTATGTTCAGCCTACATCTATCTATAAAATGTACAGTGTAGAAAACATTCCAGCTCAACTTATATTTCATTGAAAGCACTGTCTTTTTTTTTTTTTTTTTTTAAAACACTTTTTTTATTATTAAATTATTTATTATTTTTATTTTTTTTTTTTTTTTTTTTTTTTTTTTTTTGGGAGATGGAGTTTTGCTCGTTGCCCAGACTGGAGTGCAATGGCATGATCTCAGCTCTCTGCAACCTCTGCCTCCCAGGTTCAAGCGATTCTCCTGCCTCTGCCTCCCGAGGAGCTGGGATTACAGAAGCGCCCACCACCATGCCCAGCTAATTTTTGTATTTTTAGTAGAGATAGGGTTTCGCCATGTTGGCTGGGCTGAATTCCTGACCTCAGGTGATCCGCCCACCTCAGCCTACCGAAGTGTTGGGATTACAGGTGTTAGCTACTGTGCCTGGACATATTTTCTTTTCTTTTTTTTTTTTTTTTTTTGAGATGGAGTCTTGCTCAGTCGCCCAGGCTAGAAAGCAGTGGCGCAATCTCAGCTCACTGCAAGCTCCGCCTCCCGGGTTCATGCCATTCTCCTGCCTCAGCCTCCCAAGTAGCTGGGACTACAGGTGCCTGCCGCCATGCCCGGCTAATTTTTTACATTTTTAGTAGAGACGGGGTTTCACTGTGTTAGTCAGGATGGTCTCGATCTCCTGTCCTCGTTATCCGCCTGCCTCGGCCTCCCAAAGTGTTGGGATTACAGGCGTGAGCCACTGCGCCCGGCCCATATTATCTTTTATCCTATTTAATTTCTTTGAGCTTATGTCCAGCCTACATCTATAAAATGTACAGTGTAAAAACACTCCAGCTCATCTTATATTTCATTGAAAGCAATGTCTTCATGATAAAGTACTTCATAATATTATCTTCTATCCTACATAAAACCTATCAGGGTATTAACTAAAGTGGATGAGCAAATAGATGACTGTTCCTTCTATAAAGAGACCTAAGAAATAAATTCATTACGTTTGTTTTTCTACAGTGGTTCTGAATCAAGGCCCCTAATAATTCAGGATCTGAGACTGAACTCAATCCATGCTCGAACAAAATAAAAGTCAGGCTTGTAAAAAAAAAAACAAGGTGAATGAAGTAAAGAACTGGCTACAAATATGAAAAGTACTTCCTCTACACTGTTACCCACATGTAAATAAACATAATGGGCTCCCCCCAGCGCCATTCAATGAGTGAACGGCAAGGTATATTCCCCTAGAGTTTAAGAGTTTCCAAACTTACTAGTAGATTCATAGGGACTATGAACATTTTCCAAGTGGCACTGAAGCTGGAAGGGAGTGGAAAACTGGCGGTAACAGTGCTGACAGATAGTATGACCATCTACCTCACCGTTCTGCTGATCAAGTTCTACATGGTGTTTCATATGGTTCATGAATCTGTAATAAAGTACAAAGAGAAAGTACAGAAAACATAAAAAATCAGTAGCTTTTTAGAAATATAATGGTAAAATCACAGAACAAACATTATCTACTCCCCTCCATTCCCCAAACTTCCTGTTTGGGATATCCTTTTCTGAGCCCAGAAAAATAGTGAGTTCTTGAAACTAAGAGAGTTCTGTGAAAGGAGATGTACTGGTTTCCTTTACTCGATCCAGTGACCTTTTGTTTAATACCACAATATCTCCTTCTATAGTCCTAGTTACTGATTTAAAGATAACCCCAGCAAGATTGTATAGTAGTTAGGTCCATTCTCCAAAGAGAAAGACTTAAAATATATAAGAAAATGTAAGTCTTCTCTTGTCCAAAGTAACCTCCAAGGCTCTTCAACACTTACCGAATATTGTTTTTTAGTCTTTTGGTACAATGTGGGCATCGGAAAGATGTGGCGACCTTAGGGAAATTTGTGAGCTGGGCTACTTTGCCACCATCCCGTCCATAGTAGAAGTCATCTACAAGCATAATGAGTTTGGTCTGGACGGCATCACCCACGTTCTCATTTGGCTCTGGTACTTTGGTAGGTGGTGACAGAGCAGGAATAGGTGTAGAAGAGGGTGTGGAAGCAACAGGAGCTGTTTTCTCAGGGGATGGGGGCTTTGCTGCTGATGGGACACTGGGTTCTGAATCCAGGGGCTTTCCTTTCTTCTGGTATTCAACCATTTCTGGGCAACAGTACTATAAAGAAAGACATCTGATCATTCTGGTTATCCTGGGGGCTAGAATGTGCTAACTCCTTAACTTCACTACCATTCCTTGTTAATGGTTTGGTTTCAGGTATTCTCATTCAGCTTTCACCCTTCAGTCTTTTAGTGTTTCCAAGTTTCACTCCTTTTCTAGAGTATATCCACAGCCATACGCCACCCAAACACCATACTTTGTACTTCTCCCTCCTGCCTGTCTTAGGTCCCTTAATCATTAGTATAACTCGGCTCTGAGCTCCCTGGCAAAAAACAATTTCCAACCTTTTTGTCTGGACTAATACCAAAAAATGAAAAGCTAAAAAATAGAAATAAGAGCTCCTGATTCATCCAATGATACAATTAACAGAAAATGAACTGAGGCCAATATGGTTTGAGTCCTTATTACCTATAAACCTGTTCTTCTGTGTGGTTTCAAAATCTACCATGCTAAGAAAGTAAGATCACATATGTTCTGATCTATTTGAGGGTCTTTAAATGTATCCCATCACATTCCAAAGTACACAGCTCTTTTAAAAACAGACCAAGAGAAACAGTAACCCTCTAAAAAGCTTCAGTCATTTTAGAGCCCCTGCTTCACAAGCTTCCAATATTAATGAAGGTAAATGGCAGAAGCCACTTAAGCTGGATCACAGGTGATATCACTTACACACATGTGACCTCTCAAAGCTTCAGTAACACGAAATTGAGCATTACACCGTGGACATATTTTCCGTCCACCATCCTGGAGGTCAAATACTGGGATGGAAGAGGTCACTGAAAGAAGTGAGAAGAATTGATAAGATTAATACAATGACACCGGAAAAAGATTACTAACCTTTTGGGAAAAGGTCAAACACTCCCTGAGAAATATATAAAACGATAAGCAAGCATGAGAGATCACTATGGTTTGTTTGTTTTTGTTTTTTTTTGAGACAGGGTCTCTCAGTCTGCTGCCCAGGCTGGAGTGCAGTGGCACGACCAAAGCTCACTGCAGCCTTGACCTCCCTGGGCTCAAGATCACTATGTTTGAGGCACGTTCCTTTTATTGTTCTAACTCTAGGCCAGGGGTCAGCAAACCACAGCTCGCAGATCAAATCCAGCCCAGCTGCCAGTTTCTGTTTGGCCCATAACCTAAGAATAATTTGTATGTGATTTTTTTTGTTAAGGTTTTTGTTTTTGTTTTTTCAATCTTGCAGAACTGAAGTTATATCCAATAAAAAACTCTCCCCTCGCCTCCAACCCAGCAACCACCATTCAACTTTGTCTCTATGAATCTGACTACTCTAGGTACCTCAAGTAAGTGGAATCATATAGTAATTGTCCTTTTGTGACTAGCCTATTTCACTTTAGTATAATGTCCTCAAGGTTCAACCATGTTGTAGCACTGTTGTAGCAGAATTTCCTTTCTTTTTTTTTTTTTTTTTTTTTTTTGAGAGGGAGTCTCGCTCTGTCGCCCAGGCTGGAGTGCAGTGGCGCGATCTCGGTTCACTGCAACCTGCAACTCTTGGGTTCAAGTGATTTTCCTGCCTCAACCTCCCGAGTAGCTGGGATTACAGGCACGTGCCACCACGCTCGGCTAATTTTTGTGTGTTTTTTTTTTTTTTTGAGAGGGAGTCTCACTCTGTCGCCCAGGCTGGAGTGCAGTGGCGCGATCTCGGCTCACTGCAAGCTCCGCCTCCCGGGTTTACGCCATTCTCCCGCCTCAGCCTCCCGAGTAGCTGGGACTATAGGCGCTCGCCACTTCACCCGGCTAGTTTTTTTTTTCGTATTTTTTAGTAGAGTCGGGGTTTCATCGTGTTAGCCAGGATGGTCTCAATCTCCTGACCTCATGATCCGCCCGTCTCGGCCTCCCAAAGTGCTGGGATTACAGGCTTGAGCCACCCCGCCCGGCCTCAGAATTTCCTTTCTTAAGCCTGAACAATATACCATTGTATGTGAATACCACATTTTATTCATGCCTTTATCAGTTGATGGACCTCTGTGCTGCTTTCACCTTTCAGCTATTGTGAATAATGTTGCAATGAGCATAGGTGTACAAATACCTGTTCTAAACCCTGCTTTCAATTCTTTTGGGTATAGAACCAGAAGTGGAATTCCTGGAGCATACAATTCTATCATTTTTAACTTTTTGAGGAATCATCACACTGTTTCCAAAGTGGCTGTATCATTTTACATTTCCACCAACAGTGCGTAAGGGTTCTGCTTTCTCCACAACCTCAACAATATTTGTTATTTTCCGGTTCTTTGCTAATAGCCATCCTAATGGGGGTGAGAGAGTACCTCATTGTGGTTTTGATTTGCATTTCCGTAATGA
This sequence comes from Papio anubis, assembly GCF_008728515.1. Classification (NCBI taxonomy): domain Eukaryota; kingdom Metazoa; phylum Chordata; class Mammalia; order Primates; family Cercopithecidae; genus Papio; species Papio anubis. The sequence continues at coordinate 121,956,828 of NC_044976.1, forward strand.
TTAATAACGCCGAGCACCTTTTCATGAGCTTATTAGCTATAACTTTCTTTGGAGAAAGCTCTGTTCAGTCCTTTGCCTACCTTTTTTTTTTTTTTTTTTGAGATGGGGTCTTGCTCTGTTGCCCAGGCTGCAGTGCAGTGGCACAATCTCGCTCACCACAACCTCTGCCTTCCAGGTTCAAGCAATTCTCCCATTTCAGCCTCCTGAGTAGCTGGGAATACAGGCACACAACACTGTGCCTGGCTAATTTTTGTATTTTTAGTAGAAACAGGGTTTCACCATATTGGTCAGGCTGGTCTTGAACTCCTGACCTCGTGATCCACTTGCCTCGGCCTCTCAAAGTGCTGGGATTACAGGCATAAACCACTGCGCCCAGCCAATCCTTTGCCTATTTTGTTTGTTTGTTTGTTTTTTTGAGACGGAGTCTCGCTCTCACCCAGGCTGGAGTGCAGTGGCGCCATCTCGGCTCACTGCAAGCTCTACCTCCTGGGTTCATGCCATTCTCCTGCCTCAGCCTTCCGAGTAGCTGGAACCACAGGCGCCCGCCACCACGCCCGGCTATTTTTTTGTATTTTTAGTAGAGCTGGGGTTTCACCGGGATGGTCTCGATCTCCTGACCTCGTGATCCGCCCACCTTGGCCTCCCAAAGTGCTGGGATTACAGGCGTGAGCCACAGCGCCCGGCCTCCTTTGCCTATTTTTAAAAAAGGTTGTTTGGGAGTTTTTTTGATATTGAACTGTAGGAATTCTCTATATATTCTGGATGTTAACCCCTTATTAGATACATAATTCGCAAATATTTTCTCCCATTCTGTGGCTTCCCTTTTCACTGTGTTGACAATGTCCTTTGATGCACAAAAGTTTTAAATTTTGATATAATTTAATTTACCCATTTTTTTCTTTTCTTGCCTATGCTTTTGGTGTCATATCCAAGAAATAGTAATCATTGTCAAATCCAGTATCATGAAGCTTTTTGTCCTATGATTTTTCTTTTTTTTTTTTTTTTTTTTTTTGAGACGGAGTCTCGCTCTGTCGCCCAGGCTGGAGTGCAGTGGCCGGATCTCAGCTCACTGCTAGCTCCGCCTCCCGGGTTCACGCCATTCTCCGGCCTCAGCCTCCCGAGTAGCTGGGACTACAGGCGCCCGCCACCTCGCACGGCTAGTTTTTTGTATTTCTTAATAGAGACGGGGTTTCACCGTGTTAGCCAGGATGGTCTCGATCTCCTGACCTCGTGATCCGCCCGTCTCGGCCTCCCAAAGTGCTGGGATTACAGGCTTGAGCCACCGCGCCCGGCCAGATTTTTCTAAGAGTCTTATAGTTTTAGTTCATTTAGGTCTTTGATCCATTTTGAGTTAATTTTTGTATTAAGAGTAAGGTAAGGTTCAACTTCATTTTTTTGGACACGGATATCTAGTTTTCCCAACAACTTTTTTTTAAAGGTTTTTACCTTTTTTTGAGACAGGGTCTCGTTCTGTTGCAGTGGCATGATCACGGCTCACTGCAGGCTCAACCTTCTGGGTTCAAGCCATCCTCTCACCTCAGATTCCTGAGTAGCGAGGACTGCAGACATACACCACCACACCTGGCTAATTTTTCTTTTTTTTTTTGTAGAGAAGGGATCTCACCATGTTGCCCAGGCTGGTCTCAAACTCCTAGGCTCAAGTGATCCTCCCACCTTGGCCTCCCATAATGCTGGGATTAGATGTGAGCCACTGCATCTTGCGGCTTTTATTTTTAAAAGGTTGAAATAAAAGAATAACATTTTTCAACACATGAAAATTTTATGAAACTTAAATTTCAGTCCATAAATAGTTTTTAGTGGAGCACAGCCATGCTCATTCGTTTATGTACCTGTGGCTGCTTCCACACCACAACAGCACAGCTAACAGCTGCAACAGAGGCTACATATCGTGCACAAAGCCTCCAAATTTACTACTAGACTCTTTACAGAAAACATTTGCCGACCCCTGCTCTAGACCATCGAAAACCCTCATGCTCATATTCTCAACCTGAAGATCTCTCTACCAAATCCCAACTTTAAAACCTTGTTTAGAAATCCATCTCTTCCATGAAGTTATCTTTCATTATCTCACCAATCTCTTGATCAATTTCACTAATCTCCAAAGCACAATTACACATAGAATTTCTTAGAGCTGATTCAGTTACACTTTTTATAAGTGACTTTCTCCTTACTAAAGTTTCTGTAAGAACAAACTACAGCAGCTATATTTTATTTTATTTCTGTATTTCTGAGTATAGAGCTCTGATACAACGAACACTTTATTAATGTTTTTGAATGACTGGCTGCTCAGGGTCTTTCAGGTTATTGTACCTTTCATTGATGACTCAGGTCCGCTGGTTCTTTGAGAGCCATGAGCAGAGCTGTTGTTGGACACCACCACTGGCCCAGCACTCTGGCCCAGGGAAGGGATTGTGTTAAGGGTATTCACCAATTTGGCCACTTCATTGCTATTTTCACCTGTAACGCCAGGTCGCTTCACAGTGACAAAGCTGGCAATGCTCACTGCAGGTGGAGAGGGGAAGGAGGGAGCTACGGTGACCAAGTGATAATCATCTGTTCTCCACCCACCATCCCATCCTAGCTCTGCCATCTCCTCTTCCCAAGCCTTACCTAGCTTGGGATTCGTGGTCTGGTTTGACTGGCCAGGAGACTGAACAGCTAGTTGCCCCAGTGAGGTTGGCTGTGTGGCAGTGGGAGTGGTGGAAGTGCTGGGAGTGGACTTGGTCTGCTGGGACTGGGACTGTGGGACGGTGCTTCGAATGGTAAGAGTGGCCGGGATGACGGTGGTGAAGGTGTTGGTGGTGGGCCTCACAGGCATTGTGGAGCCTGGCCTCACAGGGGTCATCTGGGAGAACACTTGTGGAACTCCAACTGTCGGCTTAACAAACTGGGTACCTGGGGCTTTAAAAGAGAGATAAAGTACCAGATCTTGGTCAGTGAGCTCACCTATAAAACATTCTCCCTGCCTTTACTGGAAAGATTATTTCCCCAAACTGATGGATGATCATCAGAAGTTTCCAAGAGTAGTATAGATTCTAAAGACTAAGAAAGCACAAGGTGTCCATATTGACAAAATAAATTAGCCTGGGTAGCCTAAAAACATTTAGTTAAGACTCCCATCAACTCCTCCTGAAACACCTTACCACACTGCCTTTTTAATTCTAAGAATACAATTAGTAGCTCGACCTCGGTACTGGCAATATGGGTGTATATAGGCCAAATGGCAAACCTGGTCCTGAAAAAAGAAATCAGTCTTTCTCAGAGTACTAAAGGAGTCTTCCGTCCTTTCCTATCAACTCAGAAGACAGACTATGTCATTCTACTAGGATGTCCCAAAGGAGAATGTCTACTGGCTCAACTGTAGACGATTCCACTGAGAAAAATAAAGAAATACCAGGGTAAGCTGGTCAAACTGAGGGCTAAAAACCCCTGTGGGCTATGAGAACAAAAAATAAAACCTTAGGGAGACAAGCTACAGAGGTACCCTTACAAATAGCTAAATTAAGATATTCTTTTTTGGTCTGAATTGTAGTAAACTTATACATGCTAAATAGAGCAATGGAAAATTCTAAGATTTTAAAAAATTATCCTTCTCAGAATCTTAAAAAACAAAAAAACTATCTAGCAGAATCTTAAAAAAAAAACACAAAAAAACTATCTAGTCATTGACAGTATTTATCCATAAAGGGAATGGTCATTTGTTTATATCTAAAATCCGTGCTATAAAATTAAAACAAAGTTTATAATCCCACCGTGCAAATGAGGAGATGTGTAAGGAATGAATTTGTGAGTTTGCATTAATAACATTTCTCCAGGATAACAAACTTAATAGCTGACTAAATACCAGTTACAGAAAAATGACTATAAACTCTGTTTTACTACTTCATGAAGGGTGGTAAAAAGCTAAACAGAAATAAATAAAACCACCACCCCGGCCAAACAGATTTTTAAAAATTGGGCTTAAATCATTAAGATTTTTATATTTTCTTTAAATATACTTACTAAATGACTTAGGATATGTAGAACAACAAAAACAAATCTTCTGGATGCCGGTTTACTCCAAATGGATAGACATTTTTCCTTACCTGGAACTAGTGTAATTGGTCTAACCGTTTGGCCTTGCTGTACGTTCAGCACAATCCCAACCTGATTCATTGCATTTTGTACAGGCCGGACATTCCTTACAGGAAATCCCTGTATTAAAAAGCAAAATGATCTTTAACATGGAGACCAACTAACACTAACAAACATTGCAGTATGACCTATATCCAAAAAAATTCCCATACTCTTACTTAATGGTTCTCTCTCTAGAATTATAGCTTTTAAACGACTGAGATGGAAAAGTTTAGGAAATTCTGGCAAACTTTTGAGTAACAAAATATCAAAACTAGAGAACAAGCTTTGGTACACATGAGCAAAAATGAAAACCTATTCCCTGACTTAAGAGAGCATTGGTTTAAAAAACCTCATCAACACATTGGCTCCCTGAAGTGCTAAATGAAGAGAAGCGGGGGTGGGGAAGCGGGGGGAAGAGCAATGTTCACTGGAGTGATTCAACATACCAACAATCCTAAGAAATTGTTCCCAAAGTCTACTTCAAAGGCCACAAACCTTTGGCAAATTCATAAGAATTTACAACTCAGGAAGCCACAGGCAGAGAAGCATTTGCCTTTAGAATCAGGCTTTCAGAATTAGGCTTTCAACTTCAATTCAACACATTATATATCAAATAAGTCATCTTCCTTATCTCCCAAAGGTCTCCATGAACTCCACCAATTACATATATACATCTCCAAAAGTTAACTAACTCATCCCATGGGAAGAGGAGCAGTCCAAGCAAACGGTGAAAAGCCGCAAGAGCCAAGCATTAAGGCTTCCTAATCCAAGCTTTCCCACTAATTTCTCTCTAGATTTTAATCAAATCACTTAACAAACTTCTAAGGGGTTTAAAGAAGATATTACCCAGCCATGCTATCTAAGCTGGGCTTTCCACAGTCAACATCAAATTGCAGAACAGTAAATGAGAAAGCCAGGTCAAGAGACAAGACTTAGAACCACTTCTAATGATGCCAAAGACCCTAAGTCAGAGCTTTCAGAGGTTCATAGTCTTTCTCTCCTCTAGCAACCTTGGAATTCAGAGTCCTACTCACCTGTGTAGTGATAAATATTGGTTGTGAGGCCACAGGGGAACTAGTCACATGATTGGCATTCTGCATGACCTGAACAGGCCTCAATACCGGTTGAGTAACCATTGTGCCCAGACCTGGGGCTGGATTCTGGGTCAGGATGAGTGGCTGTCCACCTTGCTGGACCAAAGGATTGCCAGCTAAAGGGCAAAGGAAGAAAAAAAAAAAAAAAAAGGAATGTTAGAAACAGTGTTAAACCCACTTTATTTTATCTGATTTACTTTATTTTATTTTATCTGATACAGGGTCTCACTCTGTCACCCAGGCTGGAGTGCAGTGGCACAGTCATGGCTCACTGCAGCCTCAACTTCCTGGGCTCAGGCGATTCTTCCACTTCAGCCTCCCAAGTACAAATCCATATTTTATTAGAAACAGAAATGGTGTCCTATATGCCAAAATATTCAAGACTGCCACTCATTTCAGGTTTAATGTGACCAAATTCACCAAAAAATTAAGCTTCACCCAAATCTACAACTAACAGAAAAACAGATGGGTAGGGGAGGTTCACTAACACTTTACCCATATGTCATAACTGGGGATGAAAGACACATTAGAGTTCTATGTGGCTAGTACCCTGACTCTCATGATTTAAGTGACCACATATAATCTCCTCCACCAAAGCAGCAGAATAAAATATGTTAAGTCTTTTTTCCATATTTTAACTAGGTAAAGCCTGTTTTATTAGAATATAATTTGTTAGCTAATCCCCCTTAATTTTTTTAAAAGAATATTCATCAACAAACATTAATTCAGCAAGTACATAGAATCTAAAGAATGGTTTCTCTTCCTAGTGAGTTAAATCTGAGAAATGCAAGATTCTTTAAGCAACCACTGGGAACCCAGAGACTGACAGGCTACCTACTGTAGCCTTTCTCTTTATGTCATCAGGGCTGATAAACAGAAGACCTGGACAAAAACTAACCCACACCAAGTAAAAATGACATGATTTCAGAAGATAATGATTCATTCATGAATAAATATTAATAAACTGGGCTATTTATTATTGAAATATCTTAAATTCCTTTCATTTGCGAGACAATTTTATAAATATTTTTAAGTCCCCCATTGCATGACATTTGGTGAAAAAGCCAATACTAAGTTTCCTGATTTACAAAGAATACTCAAAACCAGACAGAAAATTTCAGAGTGCCAATATACCTAAGCTAAAGAATCAAGCAGGCCAGGCATGGTGGCTCACGCCTGTAATCTCAGCACTTTGGGAGGCCAAGGCAGGCAATCACTTGAGGTCAGGAGCTCAAGACCAGCCTGGCCAACATGGCAAAACTCCGTCTTTACTAAAAATTAGCCAGGCATGGTGGCGTATACCTGTAATTCCATCTACTTGGGAAGCTGAGGCAGGAGAATTGCTTGAACCAGGGAGGCGGAGGTTGCAGTGAGCCAACATAGTGCCACTGCACTCCAGCCTGGGCGACAGAGCAAGGCTTTGTTTCAAAACAACAACAACAAGAAGAAACAAAAAACCAAAGAGTCAAGCAAAATATGGCCTCAACTTTTTACCCAAAATCACCAGAATGGGATGGGCCCCTCTGAAATGTATGTTCTACCTGGCAGGTTATATCACCACAGTTAACTACAAAGCTAGACCACCAAAGGAATAGGCATGTAGGTGGCTACTAATGGGCCAACAGTGGCTTATCTCATACTCTCTCAGAAACTGAGAGCTCATCAGTAGACTAGACCCTCAGTTACTGAGCCAGAAGACTAGTGATTGTAGAGGCAGATAGATAAATAAAACAGAAAATTCCAGCAAGTTCTATCCATGTTAAACTATACTGGCAAGTTATCGATGGTGGGTTTTTTAATTTTTTAAATGTTTTATTATGGAGAAGTCAAAACATACATAAAAAGAGAACACTACAGTGAACCCCAACGTAACCACCACCCTGCTTCAATAATTATCAACGTATGGCAAGTCTTATTTCTTCTATACCTTCTACATACTTAATAGTTCCCATATCACTTTAAAACAAGTTCTAGATCATATCATCTATAAGTATTTCAAAATGTACCTCCTACATAAGAACTTCAAAAAAAGATAAAAGAATCATACCAACATAACTCCTGAACATTATAATAATTATTCAATATCAAATACCCAGTCAAAATTCAAATTTACTTGTTTGTATTTTTTTTTTTTTTTTTTTTTTGAGATGGAGTCTCGCTCTGTCACCCAGGCTGGAGTGCAGTGGCCGGATCTCAGCTCACTGCAAGCTCCTCCTCTCGGGTTCACGCCATTCTCCTGCCTCAGCCTCCCGAGTAGCTGGGACTACAGGCAACCGCCACTTCGCCCGGCTAGTTTTTTGTATTTTTTAGTAGAGACGGGGTTTCACCGTGTTAGCCAGGATGGTCTCGATCTCCTGACCTCGTGATCCGCCCGTCTCGGCCTCCCACAGTGCTGGGATTACAGGCTTGAGCCACCGCGCCCGGCCTTGTTTGTATTTTTTAAAGAATTTGTCTGAATCCAGTTACAAAATGTTTGCAAAGTGCAATTGATGAACATAAGTCAAGTCTTTTAATCTACAGGTTCCCCAACCATCTGTTTCTATCCTTTTGAAATTTATGGTTGAAAAATACTGACTAAGCAAAAGTCTATATTTTCTAGTCATTATTTTAACTTCTAGGACAAAAGAAAATAAATTATCTCTTATTTATCCTAATTCTAAAAATTCTTAAGGTAATTACTAGCTGAACATCCCAATTAAATACAAGAAGGGAAAGATGGAGGCTTTTTTCATTTCTGTGAAATCAATCAGCATTAGCAAGTCTCTTAAAGACAGACGAGGTTTCTACCAAACCTGTAAATACCATTATAAAGAATTTTAACAGCATTTTCTGCAAATATTTTCTCTTATATCAGAGTCAAGTTTAAATTTTGGTGGATTGTTAGAATTTTTCCAAAAAGGCCGGGCAAGGTGGCTCACGCCTGTAATCCCAGCACTTTGGGAGGATGAGGTGGGTGGATCACCTGAGGTCAGGAGTTTGAGACCAGCCTGACCAACATGGAGAAACCCTGTCTCTACTAAAAATAACAAAATTAGCCAGGAGTAGTGGCGCATGCCTGTAATCCCAGCTACTCAGGAGGCTGAGGCAGGAGAATTGCTTGAACCTAGGAGGCAGAGGTTGCATTGAGCCGAGATTGCGCCACTGCACTCCAGTCTGAGCAGTAAGAGTGAAACTCCATCTCAAAAAAAAAAAAAAAAGAAATTTTCCAAAAATATGGTACAACGAAAAAGTGGTTTTCTAAGACCAGATTAGATTCACAATACAATGGAAAGCAAAAGCCAGTCTATGGAAAGTCACACTGGGTAAATTATACTTATTTAGAAGCATTTTAATGATTTCTGCAATCTTATTAAATCTTTGCTCAAAGGAATTCTGCCAATTCAAGTGTCTTACAAGGTTCTATTTCCAGAGGATGAAACAGGCTATCAGAATTCTGGTGCTTAAAAAAAAAAAAAAAAAGCCTTTAAAAGGATTATCCAGCCTAGAGCAGTGGTAAGCACCTGTAGTCCAGCTATTCGAGAGACTGAAGCAGGTGGAACACTTGAGCCCAAGAGTTTTGAGTCCGGCCTGGACAACACAGTGAGACTCCCATCTCAAAAACAAAACAAGGCCAGGCGTGGTGGCTCACACCTACAATGTCAGCACTTCGGGAGGCCAAGGCAGGCGGATCACTTGAGGTCAAGAGTTTGTGACCAGCCTGGCCATCATGGTGAAACCCCATCTCTACTAAAAATACAAAAGTTAGTTGGGCATGGTGGCACATGCCTGTAATCCCAGCTACTTGAGTGACTGAGGCATGGCAATTGCTTGAACCCAGGTGGTGGAGGCTTCAGTGAGCCAAGATTGTGCCATTGCACTCCAATCTGGGCAACAGTGTGAGTCTCAGTCTCAAAAATAAAAAATGAAAAATAGCCAGGCGTGGTGGTGTGCACCTGTAGTCCCAGCTACTTGGGGGGCCGAGGTGGGAGGATCGTTTGATACTGGGAGTTGGAGGGTGCAATGAGCCAGCCATGTTCGTGCCACTACTGTACTCCAGCCTGGGTGACAAAGTGAGACCCTATCTCGAACAAAACAAAGAAAACCTAACAAACAAATGAAACAAAACAATCCACCTTGCTGACAATGAATTCCAAGAGTTTTCTTCTGTACTTCAGACGTCATATGGTATCAAGCACATTATTTTTTGAGATGGAGTCTCACTCTGTCACCAGGCTGGAGTGCAGTGGCGCGATCTCGGCTCACTGTAAGCTCCATCTCCCGGGTTCAAACGATTCCCTTGCCTCAGCCTCCCGAGTAGCTGGGACTACAGGCCCAGCTAATTTTTTGTATTTTAGTAGAGATGGGGTTTCACCATGTTGGCCAGGATGGTCTCAATCTCCTGACCTTGTGATCTGCCTGCCTTGCACATTATTAATTTAAAAAAAAAAAAAAAATCAAAGAATTATGCAACTAACTTTCTCTAAGTTTGCTCTCTCTTGATTTTTTTTCCTTCATTTTTTTTTTTTTCTTCACAAGGAGTTTTGCTCTGTCACCCAGGCTGGAATGGTGCAATCTCAGCTCCCTGGAACCTCTGCCTCCCAGGTTCAAAGGATTCTCCTGCCTCAGCTTCCCTAATAGCTGGGATTGCAGGCATGTGCCACCACACCCGGCTAATTTTGTATGTCTAGCTTCTTTCTCAGCATTATGTTTTCAAGGTTCATCTATGTTATAGAATGTATCAGTATTTCATTCCTTTTTATGGGCCAATAATATTCCATTGTGTATATATACATTTTGTTTATCCATTAATTGATGGACACAGGTTGTTTTTACTTTTAGCTATAACAAATGATACTGCTATGAATATTAGTGCACAAGTTTTTATGTGAACATACATTTTCCATTCTCTTGGGTATACAGCTAGGAGTAGAACTGCTGGGTCATATGGTAACTCTATGTGTAACTTTTCGAGGGCCAAGTGAGGTGGCTCATATCTGTAATCTTAGCACTTTGGGAGGCCAAGACAGGCAGATTACTTGAGGTCAGGAGTTTGAGACCAGCCTAGCCAACATGGTGACATACCGTCTCTGCTAAAAATACAAAAGTTAGCCGGGTGTGGTGGCAGGCACCTGTAGTCCCAGCTACTCCGGAGACTGAGGCATGAGAATCGTTTCAACTTGGGAGGCAGAGGCTGCAGTGAGCTGAGATCGCGCCACTGTACTCCAGCCTGGGTAACAAAGCAGGCTGGTGTGCCGACTCCGTCTCAAAAAAAAAAGTAATACATGCCACAAACACCTTCCAGTTTGTGGTTTGTCTTCTCAGGGTTTTTTTTTTTTTTTTTTTTTAATCACATCTTTAATGTAGTTCTATTTATCAGTTTTACCCTTTATGGTTAGCTCTGTTTTTGTATTTGGTTTAAGAAATCTTTCTCTCTTCTGAGATCACACATTTTTTACTTTATTTTAAATTTCTAAACTTTCTAAAGCACACTAAGTGAAACAATACTGAATTGTTTAAAAGTTATTCTCATTTGCTGCCTGGGAGCAGTGTCTCACGCCTGTAATTCCAAAACTTTGGGAAGCCATGGTGGGTGGATCACTTGAGGTCAGGAAATTAGAGACAAGCCTAGCCAACATAGTGAAACCCCGTCTCTACTAAAAATACAGAAATTAGCCGAGCATGGTGGCGCATGCCTATAATCCCAGCTACTAGGGTGGGTGAGGCATGAGAATCGCTTGAACCTGGGAGACGGCGGTTGCAGTGAGTCGAGATTGTGCCACTGTACTCCAGCCTGGGTGATGGAGTGAGACTCTGTCTCAAAAAAACAAATGTTATTCTTATTTGCTATGTTACTAATGTAGTAAGCAGATAATACACCAATACAATTAAACTGAAGGCTTAAAGGGAAACTGGGTTGTAAGAGGCAATATTTCTCATTCGCTTTATTCTGAAGCAATATCCTTGAAGTTGGACTAGCATTTCAAGAGTTCCTAGGCTGGGCGCGGTGGCTCACGCCTGTAATCCCAGCACTTTGGAAGGCCGAGGTGGGCAAATTACCTGAGGTCAGGAGTTTGAGACCAGCCTGGTCAACACTGTGAAATCCCATCTCTACTAAAAACACAAAAAACTTAGCTAGGCATGGTGGCGCATGCCTGTAATCACAGCTACTCAGGAGGCTGAGGCAAGAGAATTACTTGAACCCAGGAAGTGGAGGTTGCAGTGGGCCGAGATCACGCCACTGTATTCCAGCCTGAGTGACAAAGGGAGACTCCGTCTCAAGAAAACAAAAAACAAGAGTATCTGATGAAAAAAGTTACAGAACTGTATGTATTTTTTATATAGATATATAAAGTGAGATAAATTAGACAACTGCAATTAATTTAGGCTTATCTATGGATGAATTTTTTTTGGAATATACAAGACTGTGGTTACCAGTCTATACCCACTGTCTTCTTTTTTTCATGAACATGGGTTATGGGTTAACTTTTTAATATAAACATTAGAGGCTTTTAAAGTAAATAAAGTCAATTTATATTTTTTTAAAAAAATTAGTACACTGGCCATAGGCAGGCTCAAGAATCAAGGGTACATTCAAGGAGTCAAGGAGACCAGGTCATCTCAGCATGTCATACGATGCTCAGCTGGCCTGGCACGGTGGCTCACTCACACCTGTACTCCCAGCACTTTGGGAGGCCGAGGAGGGAGGACCGCTTGAGCGTGGGAGTTTGAGACCAGCCCAGGCAACATGGTGAAACCCTGTCTCTACAAAAATTATAAAAGTTAGCCAGGCATGGTGGCATGTGCCTGTAGTCCTAGCTACTTGCAGGGCTGAGGTGGGAGGACTGCTGAGCCAGGGAGGCTGAGGCTGCAGTGAGCTGTGTTCACGCCACTGCACTCCAGCCTGGGTGACAAAGCAAGATCCCGTTTCGGGGTGGGGGCGGTGAGAAAAAGATACACAGCCATCTCAGTATGGGCCTTGGAACCCTGGGATCAAAGAAAAGGTTAGGTAAGCTGGTTGCTAACAGAACTTTAACAGTTTAAGAGACACACAAGACTAGTCCTGTGGGTTATCAGAACTTATAAACATTAGTGTCACTAAAGCTGGTATACAACTCCCCCACTGCTAAATTTGACTGGCTTAAAAAAAAAAAAAAAAGAAATACACAGGAAAGCAATATAATACAGTAGAAATCCCGAAAGCTTTGAAGTCCAGCGAATTCAAATCCAGTTTAGTTACTTAGCAACCATTAAGTTAATACTTATAACTAAAGCAAATTATTTAGATGCTCTAGGCCTCAGTTTCCACATCTATAAAATAATAGAAATCTTTACATAAATGGTTCCCATCTTTATATACACAACAGTCCCCATTTATAAGGTTTTTAGAAGTCTAAAGATTTCCCATATAATAATCATATTTTCAGTACCTAAATACCGAAAGTCTTTGGAAATCATGGAGGTTTTAAAGTTTGATAATACCTAAAGTTGGTAACAACATGGGGAAAGAGCTATTGGTGGGCACTTATTTAGAGCAACCTATTAAGGTAACTTGACAACGTCTATCAAATTATAAACACCTGATCCA